>NW_020539725.1:26436366-26694865 GCF_003426905.1 Ctenocephalides felis | reverse complement strand
ATATTTAAAAGTGATAACGATTTCTTAATCTTGAATAATTATAAATTCCCAAAATGTTGCTTAATTGTCTAATTTATTCGATATTAATCTTTGAACAAATTAAGCATAATTTCGGGTATGGTATCATTTAATGAAATCTTGAAAGATTTATTGTGAGAATATGTTCTTATCACATATAGCAGAATATCAGAACATTAAGAATACAAGCCCACATAATCGAATCCGTGTACTACCGATTTAACTTTACAATGCTATATAAATGTACATGTTAAAGCAGATCTGCAAAAGATAGGTTGCTTCCATGTTTTTATATTTTATCGAGGCGAAGAAAAATAAAAAAATTATTCTTTAATATAAAAATTCAACCCTCCTACGGCGTAAGAAATGAAAAACCCCTAAAACGATTTAATTAGCACATCAAAGGCATTAGAAAGACATCAAAATCAAGTCCATGCAAAATAACTATATCAGCTCCGGGCATGTATATAAAGCAACCATGTATTGTGCAGGATTGAGGCAATCGTTTCTTTTAGGCCTAAGGCGCCTAACATGTCTACATATATGTATTATATAGAGACTCTTCTTTATATTACAGTAACAATCTATTAAATACATGTTATTTTGGTTTTCGAAGTAACAAAAAGTATTACACACATCTAGATGTCCCGGAAACAAAAACCAAGCTATGAAATCCTTGGAAAAATAATTAGTATAAAAATATACTTGAATTTTTGGAGTTTTTGGACACCCCAATATTTCATAGCATAATAAATAAGTAAAATTGTTGATATAGTAGTAAATAATGTTGCAATAATGCACGATTGTTAACTTTTTTTTTGCAAACAAATTTGTATTATTACAAAGCGTGAATTATTTGAGCATATTATAAAAATGTATAATATGGAACTGCTAACAGTGTATGAAAAGACAATGGCTTATAATAACGATGTAAACAACAGAAAAGTTGAAAGTTTCGTAAGCACAGTAATATTCAAATATTTTTGAGTAAAGAATTTCAATACTTTGTTCTAAACTTGGCATTTTAAAGAATTTCATAATTACATAGATAATTTGTTCAGTTTTCATTTGATTTATAAAATAAATATTTATTTAAAACTGAGAAACTATTATACGAGGTAACAAGTAAGAAAACCAAAACAACATATTTCAGTAGATCATCACATCGATTTATCATTGATCGAAACCGAAATGGTTATATAGCATGAAATGAAGCTACAAATATCATATTAACAAATCAATTATAATCTTATTTATGAATAGAAAAATATAGCAAAGCATGATGTCATTGGGTGAAGTATCAGTTACTATCATGCTGCTCCCGGGCCTCGTGCTTGTCATTCTGCTTACGCATTATCGAGTAAAGACAGCAGATATGCTAACAGAAATAAATAACCGATACGGAATTTTATTTATTTTTTGAGAGTATACTCTTGTACTGCGGTATGTCTTTTCGCATACCGAAACGTCAGCCATGTCTCTCGCGTTAGATTTTTAATCTTTCGCCAAAGAAGAACCGCGCATCCATTCAAGTGTCAATAATGCGCGCACACAACGATGCGCGGCCACGTGATACAAATCTGATAAGCATCGCCGATGGGAATTTGTTAGAAGCTAATAAGCTTCTTGTCGTACACACTGCGAAATCAGTGAGAAGCGATTTCTTAATTTTCTTTGTGTGTACACAAGAATAATATACATCAACACCTTTAAATATTGTACTATTTTTTAATGTCTCTATATATAACCCCTTGAACCCTATGTCATAATCAGTATAGTTTCAATGTTATGGTAACTCACTACGATACCCTGGCACAACCGTACCCGGTCTCCCTTAATAGCTTAAAATATTATATTAATTCATCACCATTTTATTAATTGAATTTTTAATTTAAGTGTATTATATTTGTGTTTGATGCCTATAGTTATGACTTAAAAACCCATCTAAACTTATTGTTGAAAACTTAATATAATTCTTCATCTCGATTTGTGTTTACATAATTTACTAAAAAATATTGAAAATTAAAAGTTTTTTTTTGTTAAAATAATACTGCTTTCAATACATATCCTTTACATATTATTTTATTTTTTCCAGAAACACCGCTCGATCTATCGACAGCTCTTCTGTCAAGAGTTATCACCCTACCAGTTTCACCATCCACAGAAGATGAAAGAAAATCATTATCTGGAGAATCGACAACATCATCGTACTTCGATCATAATTCTACAAGTTTTTCTACATCAAGTTACGAAATTTACCCCAAGATTTACACGACGGGTTTCAACCAGCGAACCCCATGATTTGTCACGATCTCCTAGAAATCATTCCAATAATCCTTCCCTAATGTTAGGAACTTATCGGAATCCTTGAAACATTTAGGCCACTCACCGCCAACGTACATACCAGAAGCTATTTTAGGCAATAGAAATCTTATGGATTCTGTGAGAAACTTACATAGTACGCCTGAGACTTTAAAAAATATGCCTGACCCTCTTCGAGGTTTGCACAATCATTCGCCCGCATCTCTACGGCATTTATCAGAATCTCTCAGAAATTTTAGTGATCCTAGACATATATCCGAAGCGATGATGATGCAATTTGCAAATGATTTGCCAATGAGACATTTGCACGAATCTCTAATAAACTTAGCCATTCGCCAGCAGGAGTGAGAAATCTTTCAGATTCTTGAGAAATTTACAAAATCATTCACCTAGTGCCTTGAAAAACCTACAAGATACGATAATAATGCTGCCGAAGCACATAACTATAACAGAAATATCACAGAGCACATGAGAAGTCTTAATCATTCGCCAGAAACGTTAAGAAATCTTTCAGAGTCTTTGAGGAACCTGCAAAACCATTCACCAACATCTGTGAGAAATATTACTGAAAACATTTTGAGTAATAGAAACTTAACAGAGAATATGATGGCAAATCAATCGTATCCCAGGAATATATCAGATTCTCTGCGCAATATGAACCACTCTCCGGACTCGCTTAGAAATTTATCAGATTCGTTCAGAAACTTTTCGAAAAATACTGACTATAACGACAATACACCAAGAAATTTGACAAAATCTCCAGTTTTTGGAACGACAAAAATAAATCAAGTTTCGGAAAAAACAATATTAGTGTAACAGCCTTAGGTACGCCGCGGGGAGTAATGAGGAAAGAAGGAAAATCTGAACGAACACTTCTGCCGTGTGAAGTTTGCGGAAAAGCTTTCGACAGGCCCAGTTTATTAAAAAGACACATGCGGACACATACAGGTAAGAATTATTATTATTATCTTTAATATAATCAGTATTTATTTACAATATTATCGAAAAGTTGCAATCATGGAAGTATCGATTACATATACATTGCAGAAATGTAATAAAAAGTGTAGATGTTAATGGCCTTTTGAAGTACGACGTTTTGTTTGAAATCTTTGATATTAAATTTTATGGCAGCGGAAGTTTTAATGCAATGTGTTTTTTAAATGCGTTAATCTTAATCCCTTAGGATAATCTCAATAAAATTGAACACATAAAAATAATTTTGTGTTGTATTACGTTATCAAAATAACGAGCACCAATGCGACCCGCAAGCGCACCATAAAACAGTGAATAGCAGACATTTTTTCCATCCTTGGGAAAAAACTTAGCCAATATAAGATTAAAGTATAATCTGGTAATTTCTTCTCAAATTAAATATTTATATTTAGACATTTTTCATACATGCCTAGATGGCGGCGCTGTTTTGTATGAATGTTGGTATGAGTGATAGTATGGATCTATATGAGATTTGCTATGGGTGGATAATAAGAAAATAAGAATAATGAATATATAGTAGCAGATAAGCAGTTAGAGAGAGATTATAGTGAAATACGTGTATAATTAAGAATTGAAATTCGTAACAAAACCCAGAATATAAATTTTAATTCATGTCCATAAAAATCAGATGAAGACATAATGCAGAAAATTGAATAAGGTACATTTAGTAATATATCTAATAATTTATTGACTAATTTACTTGAGGTTCACTATATGTTATGTGAGTAATTGATAATCAATGTGACAATTGATATTAATGAAATTTATAACAAAATACAGAATATTCACTAGCTCCTCATCTGATTCTTTACCATCTCATGCGGATATGTTAAACCCGCAGCTAATTAAAACAGTTCATTATTATTATCGGAACATTAATGGATTCAAATTAACTATATCGATAAAACGACAGAGTGCCAAATTAAGCATGCGACATCGTAAATTCATCGGCTGTATATACGAAATGACTGTCGATAAAGATAAAACCAAACCGTATGATGTGGTGATATATATTTGAGGTTAACGCCATTTGAATCTGATTGCTTTGGAGTTAATAATGGGGAATAGATAAGTCTAACTTCCTGGTGTATCCAAATAATTTGAAATAGAAACAAAAAAGGACAATCTATCTTTGCGAGTCCAATTTGCTTTTATTGGCTCTAAGACATAACAAATCCATTACCCTTCTAAACTTAGATTTCACTCGTGCTAACTATTTGCTAACGTTGTCGTTACTAGTAGGCACTAATTTTATTAAATTATAGTATACGCGTTATTTGAAAACATATAACAAATAAACTGCTACGTATTCGATCTATGTATCATCTCGCGACACGAAAAAAATTTATACGAGATTTATTCGTGTTTTTATATTTTATACTCTGCTAATGATAAATCTTCTGGTAGTAAATCAAGATAGTGCGCCTATTAATTCTGGACTTGATTAAGTAATTAGTTCATTTTACGATTTTAAATTTCGAATTGACGACATCGCGGTGCCGAAAAAAATGATCCCGTTTTAACTATCCAAATAGTGGACTAATAATATCCGTATAGAAATCGATATTTGTATCACAATTCGGTGATTGATCGAAAAAAATGTATTTTAGTAATAGAAATAGAAGAAATCTTTTATTACTTCTTGGAGAAGATATATAAAAAATAATTTTTAATAAAATAGAGAAACCCCAGAACTAGTTTAAGGTTGTTCGAATTAGTTTATACATTAATGTAGCGTAATGCCGTAGCACCTTCTTCAAAAAAAGAAGCCTGATTTTACTAAATTAACTATAACTAAAGAATAGATCAGTCATTCTCATTAAATACTATATTTTATTGAATAAATAAAAATAAAAAATTATTAATTCATTCTTCAAGTATGTACACAAGAAATTGAAGCGCACGAGCCGGTTGACAGAAGCAGATCGCGCGGAAACAAATATGAATTATACATTCATAATTAATAATTTCAAATAAACAAAGTGACATATTTTTTCGTACTCTGATTCTGTTAATTCATGCGAGAAATTTTCAAATAGAGACATTACACTGCGTGGGCTTGATTACATTAAGAACATGTCATATGCTAATAGAAGAGATAGCTTATAGGCGAATAACTGTTGTTCGTAAATTGTGTAGTCGACCTGAAGGGAATTCAATAAATCAACAAATAGATAAATACAATACTAAATCGCTGCTGCCGAACTTGCCTTTATTGACACTTGTGTTAGATGGATAAACCATAAGTGAACAACGACTATCGGATTAGCAAAGACAGGGCTGGGAAACTGAACAATTCTAAACTTTTCAATTTTATTTACATTCATACAATAAAGACTACTTGAAACTTTTGCTACTTAAAAAAGTATAATGATGTAAAAGCACTAATTTTCCAGTCGTTTTCTCCTTGAGTGTTTCAAAGTTTAATTACCTAATAAACTCTTTTTTTCAAATAAATTGCCATTCAACAGTATTTTTGCTTTTTCTAATTTAATTTTTCTAATTTTTTAAATATTTATTCAAAGTTCACCAAGCTAAGAAAAGAAAGAAAGTACTCAAATGAAAGACTATAAAGAATGAAATCTATAATTCTGTTTATGAAAAAATTCACCATTTAAAAAAAATCCATGATAAAAAAACGATTTTTCCAGTCGTTTCTTTTTGTGTATTTCATATTTTAATTTTCTATAAATTCTTATCTCAAATAAATAATCATTTAACAATGTTTTTGTTTTCTGTATTTAATTGCTCTGATTTTAAAGTTCACCTAGCAAAGAAAAAGAAAAGTACCCCAAACCAAAGTCAATAAAAAATAAAATCCACAACTGTGTTTATAATTAATTGTATGTGTTTATAATATAAATGTATGCAATCTTGTGGGCTAAACAGAATTAGAATAAAATTCTAATAGATAAAATGTTTGATTTTGCTATAACGTTAATATAAAGTTAATATTAAAAACAAACAGAACAACGGGCCTAAATTATATTTTCATTTGAATGAAGGTATTCAATTTTTTATCGTACAGTTCGATTTTTGATTTGTTTATTTATATAATTTTAATTCACGTTATGCGATATCTTTTTCTTTTCACCTACGTCATTGATTTCCATTCATCCATCAGTCGGCTGAAGGGAATTGGATTAACAAGTTGATCATACGAGAGGCGATACATTTCGAAAGTGCATTATTAAAATGTTGACACCTGCTCTTGATCCGATCACAAAATGAAATCGAACGAGCTCTGTAAAAAATAATAATGTAAAAAATCAACCGTTGACTCTAAGAGTATATAACTATGCAGTTACTCCATGCATGAGTATATGATCGAATTTATATGTGCATATGTAATGCCATTATAATAATTTTGGACGATGTACTTGAGTTCGTCGCGGTGAATGGCGAGCTTTTAATTGATATCGTTTGAAAAAATTATTATAGAGAAGTTTTGATTGACTTATTAATTGAATAAATCAAACATAAATCGAATATGTATTTAAGAGTTACATTTATATTTAGTGCAAACAATTTTTTTTATTAAAATGCTACGCGAGAACAGAATATTTACTCTCAAGTTTAACTAATTGCTTCTGTTTAGTCTACATGAGTGCATATACACTATTATACATACAAATTATTTATAAACATTTTTGTATGTCATGCATAATTTTATAACTTCTTATTCAGATGGTACTAATATATTATATTTAAATTAATACAAATGCTTACAAGTACTCAGTATTGTTACTAATGTGAATTATGAATTTGCCCTCATACTTTGTACACAACACCTACGTATATATTTCCATACAAATGTAATATATTTATGTGAGTGTATGTAGATGGCTATCAAATGTGTGAGAAACTATATTGATTTTGATCGATCGTCATGAGCACAAGTTATGAACATGAGTGATCACCTAAGACGATCACTATGAAACATCACGTACAGCATATCAAATTTAATAAACCAATGTGTTTAAAACAACCTATTCAATTATAAGCATTGCTTGTTTGAACTATGATGTGTCGGATGAATAGATGGAGATATAGCCAAATTACTAGCAGATTCGTATATTGGATGTACGATTAACTTCCTACAATTTACTAAAAATTATAAAAGGAATTTTGATTTTGTGATTATAATTTTCTAATCTCAATATGGAAAGAATATTGTTATTCAAAGTTAGGAATATATTGTGTTCTAAACATTGTCTGCTATTTTTGTCGTTTATAGTAATTAATAAGAATGTTCAATTTCTAATAATAACTTCAATGACTTATTGGATAATTGATTTTAATTAACAATTGTACATTTTATTCACTTTCAGGAGAAAAACCACATGTTTGTTCCGTGTGTAGTAAAGGCTTCAGCACGTCTTCCTCTCTCAATACTCATAGAAGAATACACAGTGGCGAAAACCACACCAATGTCAAGTTTGTGGGAAACGATTTACTGCAAGCAGTAATTTGTACTATCACCGAATGACACACATCAAGGTGAGCTAAACATTACATTCAAATTTTGGACAATTGTCGAGATCCGTATTGAAATCATTGAATAGCTATCTGTTTCTATGATTCATTTGGATTTTCCTCGAGACTGATTTGTCTCTCATCATGGTAGTAATTTTAATACAATTTTTTTCTTATATTTTAAAATAGGATATTTATTTACTAAATCAAGAACATATCTAGAATAGTTCTACAACTCTTAAGATAAATGAAAAATATTAAACGCGTATGAATATTTAAAAATATTAGTAATATCTTTATTTATTTTGTTCTGAAAGTACATTTACTGCAATACAATAAATGAATAGAACTTGTTCAATGCTACATTTTAGCTAAATCTGATATGAAAATCATACTAAAGCAATAACTCAAGAATTACTAACATAGCGATATGCAAACCTGAACTTACCATAAAATACGTTTCTACCGTACAGGATTTTGTCCCTCCGGGCGACCGAGAGTGCACAGTAGCTTTTACCGCCGTAGAGCCGTAACGAAACGTTCGGCGACTTTATAAATAAATAAACGAATAAATAAAATCGGTCGCAATTATAAAAACGATCTCATTCAATAAACATAGAAAACCAGCGTATCAAAAAGCAACATCAAAATGACATCATTCGTCCGCCGATTAAAACGCTTAATAAGTATATTGATTAAAAAAACTGTTCGCTAGCCTTTGTAAGTATATTCACCAGATGGGAAAGTCTCTTGAGATTTCTCCAATCAAGATATAATGATGTATTACTTATTTATGAAAATTTCTATTGAATTGAATAATATGGACAACATAATAATTAGTCACAATAACATGAAATAATGTTTTATAAATGATTGAAATATTTTTATTAAAATATGTGAAATAAGTATAAAAAAATGTGTTGGACATTTACTTTACTATGTTCTTCTATAATATTATTTTTATAAGTCATAAAAATTATACCTCGTTTGCAATGCATGTAATAAATTTTTTGTAAGGCATTTCAAAATATTATAATTACTAAACCCAGACTACAAAATAATAATAATAACCATTGAGAAAAGATTCATATGTTTATGTCAATTGGTCATTTACGATGGACATTGCAAAATTCATATATTCGTGACCCGCGTACTTATATTAAGTTTGCATCGAGAGCATAAATATCCTTCGAAGGTATACGAGCTACCGTGGGCTCCGGGCTATTTTATGAATCGCGTGCTCATCGGCCATACACGGACTCCGGTGAGTCAGTAACTCAACATTCAATTTTATTTTTCCTTCTTTTCGGAGAATAGAAAGATCACTGATGGAAACTTTAATCTAAAAATTGTAGGTACTTAATATAGCTTACTAGCTTTTCTTTGTGAAGTTGATAAGAAATGAGTGAAAGGTATAATCGGGAAACAGCGTGACAAAATGAACTATAAAATTGATAATAATTCGATTCGATGCCTATAATATTTCAAAGTCCATTTCAAAGAAATTAGTACTATTTCAATTCAAACCTATATCTTTATTCGAATTTGCAAAGTATTTATTAATACTAAACTATGAACTGATGTATTTTGTAAAATATTCCAACACGGTTTAAAATATTTATTATAGGTAATATTTGTAACGTATTTAATAACTAAAAGTTAAATGAAACATAATTAATGCAAAGATTTAGATGTATTCGCTGGCGATATTTATGAAATAAAATTTTATAAAATTGATTCCATTATTGCACCAGATTTATTTTCTATTTTAGTTTCTAGTAGGGTACTAGTCCCATGAGTCTCATCATATATAAAAAAATATTCTATTAAGTTATGTTTATACTATAAACAGAAGTAATTACTAAAATGGTCTATAAAAGACCCCCAGAGGTTGGTGGCAACTTTCAAGGGGTCCATGACATCAAAAATGAAATTTAGGGGCCAACGAAATAAAAACTAGCTGTAAGTGGAATTCTGTCTTAAGGCAATTAAGGCATCGTGTTTTTAGGCAAATTGCTGGAACTTTCCGTACCGCAATTCAAAATTCGAGTTATTAAAAATAATCAATAATAATCAATAAAAGTTGATCAATGATTTGAAACTTTTAATAGAATTTCGAACCATATTAAATAATTCGATCTTAAATCATTTATTTTGAAATATTTTGGAAATTTAGAATTTTTTCAAAGCAATCGTACTTCTTTAACTGCATAGACACGAGATATCTAAGCGCGTAAGCGCCGCGCCGCCGTCTAAAGCGTGAACATTGGTACGGAACCCACAGAAATGTAAACAAAATTTATACTTATTGTTAAAATCTCTATAAAATATCTGATAATTTGATGTACATATGTCATATGTCAATGATCATTTTTGACCGTCAAATGGCATTTTTTTTTTACTTTTTTTACTAGATCTCCGAAACCGCTTGACCTGCCTTCATGAAAATTTGATCAGTTCTTTATCTTGTTAATACAAGTAAAATGTTTTTTGAATTATTCAAATCGGACGCTCCGGTCTCTTAAAAACTGAGTTACCGTTTTTGGCACTTTTTTTCCCATATATTCGAAATGGCTAGACCTGCCTTCGCCAAAAACTAATCAGCACGTCTCCTTATCAATACAAATCTAATGTTTCTTGAATAATTCAAATAGTTTCATCCGTGTTCCCGAAATCGTCGACGAAAATTTGTATCCGAACACACACACATACACGCACATACATACACACACACATACATCCATTTTTTCTAAGGTATGCTAAAATGTTCAGAAGGTTTTGAAACGTAAAGATACATAAAAATTTTCATTTTCGATTTTTTTTCGATTACTATAACTTGCCCTACGGGAAGTTAACTAGTAGTGGTAGTGGATCACAAAACACCATAATAATATATATTTACTTATATTATGCTATATCTGATAAAAAGTCGGTTTAGTACAGTTAGCAGTTTATAAAAAAAAACTAGAGTGTCGGGTAAATAGCGGGCTCATGGCAAAGACCAAGGGTAGATGACAATTCTGCATATGTAATTTACATTTATGTACGTAAATTTTATTTATCTGACAAATAATCCAACTTATTTATTATCATACCACTTGTTATACAAAAACACCAAAATTTGAAATTTCTTGCCAATATAATCTCAAACCATTACCATCTATTCTATAAATCACATACATCTTTCCGATTCCATTTTCTACTCATTGGTGGCACGCTGAGTTTTGTATTTCTTATTGCTTCTCGATTGCTCAGTTTTCTTATTTCTCGACGCTTGTCATTTTCTTTTTCGCGATGCGAAAGACAGGATGCTCCCGATGGATTAGCGTCAACATGGAGCGCGAGCTAACGCTCGATGCTTTTTACATCACGACTCTTAAGAAGATGCTTAAGCGGAAAACCGATGAGGTTGTGGTAGTTTGATAAACAGAGTTGATGAAAATTGAGCTTGTAAAGCTAAGGGACCATAATTATTTTGAAGTTCAGTATCAAAATAGTGATATGCCTGCTTCAGCTTGGCACTATTTTTGAAAGCTTCAGTTTTTGTTTCATTTCCATTACCATTTCCATTACAAACTGTTTGGAAAAGCCTTCAATAAATTTGTGACTAAATGTGGTAATTATTTTCTGTTTACTAGATGTTAACTATAATCTAATGAACCTGCTGAATCTAATGGAGTTGTTTTTTTTTCTTTGAGACTGATGGTATGATTGGTATGTGATTGAGTGGATGTTTGAAGAAACCTTGTCTTTTGCAATTTAATTCGGATGGTGTTTAAGTCTAGTCTTGTTTTTCATGCAAGTCTTCTGATTTCTTCTGCTACTGTATATATTTTGGAGTCTTGGTGAATTATCAAGTCATTTTGGGACATACTTGGATGCCTTATTTGAACAAATGTACAACGTACAATTGAAGTGAATTTGAAGTATTACCTTGCTTTCCTTATTTTTATGGTGGCTTAATAAATTATAAGTAGATACCAATATTTACCAATTAATGGACCAATTTCAATGTCATTTTATTTGTATTCCGATTCATAAAGATTGTATGTGTATTTGCTTTTGCTCATGGAATGCCACAGCAAATACGGTCCCTGGCGCACGCAATAATTAACGCTGATGGATAGTACGCGCGCGCGTATTATCTTTTTTCTGATACTCTTTCCTTGGATACTTTTTGCACTTTTTTATTTACATCTCAGTCTCTCGTATTGGATTCTGGATAAATCGCGCGAAAGAGATCATAAGATTTATAATGACGACGATAAAATGCACATGGAGAGTATCGATGCGTGTCCGGAGAGGATTAGCTAACTACGAACACACACACACACACATATATATATATATATATATATATATATTTATACATATATATATATATATAATATTTATTAAAATTTATTTATATATCACTTCGTTAGTAATAAATACAGCAAATTTTAGATACGGGCGTTCAAATCTCTTATGCCAAACAGAAATAATGTACTCAGACACAGTAAGAAGTGTAAAAATTGACATCCTGATCATTCCCTAATGGTCACGAAAGTTTTTAGATGAAATTCATAATATAAAAGTTATGAATTTCATTAATTTGAAAGTTATAAATTTCAAAGTATTAAAATTTCAAGAAAAATCCTAGTGACACATTTTGAGTCTACTAATAAGTAAAAATCACTTTGTGTATTATTGTTTTTCCTTTTTGTACTACTATCACCTTGAAGATCTGAACCACTGGACGTAATTCTTCGATTGAAATTTTGGGTTAGATAAATATTTATTTCAATTTATTTCAAAATTGTCAAGAACAATGTAGATGTATATTTGTAAATGAGAAGTACGATAAATTTCTTTATATATTTATTGAAAGAATGTTTTATGAAAAAGATAAAAATAAGTATGTTGAAGACATTTTTTTGTAAAAATTTGTTTATTTATTTTATATGTATATCAGAGTTTATGTACATATAATTATATTTATATATTCTTAATACAATTCAGAAGGAAGTAAATTTTATCTGAGTAGCTGTACATAAGGTCATTGGCTAGCATTCGTACTCTTACCCGTTACTAGGTAGTTTATCAAAATAAATTTTATTACTTAATGATCCATCAATCATCAATGAAAATCGTTTCATTAGCACATGCAAATCTGTTTATTTTGCTGCCCAAGTAATATTAGACGAGAATAGTCAAGTGGTCGTAAAAGTTTTGTCATGTGAGTAATTAATGTTAACAGTAGCAAAATGAATTATTTATGATTGAATAAACCCGGTAGGTTTTAAATAATAAGTTGTAAAAGTTGTTCAGCTTTTAAAATCTAATTTAAATTGGACAGGCTACTGCAAAATGCTATGAGACGTATTTTATTAACCATATAAAATAATAAAATATGTAATTTGATTATATTAGTAGAGTGGAAAATCTTCATTAAATTTTTTAATGCGTTTTGGTAATAATAATCACAATAATATAAATAGCGATTGTCATCAGAAATATTTTATTAATATTTATTATAATTACGTCTGAAAACAAAAAGTTTATACGCTTACAATTTAGTTGCAAAGTTCAAAAATATATTTTAAATGCTTAATACGAGACAAACAGGTGTTACTTGTTGCTGAATCAAAATGCTCTAAAGTTTTAAAATGTAATAAAAAACTAACAAAAGTTTGGTATCGTTTTAACAAAAAAGGATGCATTGGTGGTTAAAATGATATGAAATGGAATACTTTAATCCTTGATAAAAAAAATTCTTCTATATAAACTCAATAAATCGGTCGGTCTAAGTATTATGTAAAACTTAATTTATTTTTGAAATTACTTTTTATTTCTAATATTCTAATTCTAATTGTGAAATATTAAATGATAGCGCCGCATCTATAATAATTGTTGGGAGTCGTTGAGTACTAGCAATCGTTTAAACAAAATTTATTTCTAATATGTTAAAATGTATTAAATTGCATTATATCACTTGTATTGAAAACCATTAATCATGAAACAAATTTGCACTTAACTTTATGGAGGGAAATATAATCCTTTAGTGGCAATACGAATGCTATATAACATATAGCGAGCACATACGTACAAAAATAACATTAAGCGGATTATTGAAGGCTCAGATGATCCGATATATTTAGCATTTTTTTCTAGATATGCTGATGTACACATACACATATATCTTTATATATTATATTATCTAATACTTAATACTGTATCGAAGAGCGGTGTTTCATAAAAAACTTTGCCTCTTCTCTTTAGTCAGCTTATCGCTTTGTTGCGATCGACTAATATGACATATATCCTTTTCGTACAGGTATACTGCAATATATATATATATATATATATATATATATATATATATATATATATATATATATATGATGTTGGATGCAGATGATACTACCACCTTCTTCAAGAGAATTGAATGATATCAAAATGTAAATAAAATATTAAATATTAGTGGGTTCCTTAATTATGCTACGTGAAATTTTTTTAAAAACATTACAACTTTATTATAACATGGTTATCCAATATGTTCCAATCCTAACACGTTAATAATCGTTAAAATATATTCCTAATTGCTCTATAAATAGCTTGTAATTTGGATTAATTTACCAATCTATCAACTGCTACTATACTTGAATTTATATTATGAAGTGAATGTTAAATACAAAGATTACCCATGTCCCGTGCTCTTCAAAAACTACTTTCCATCAATACCTCAATAAATCATTCTCCTGTGTACAAAAATATTAAAATACCGCTATCTACACAGTCGAATCACGACAATATGACCGGTAATATTAATTTCGGACTTCAAACATGTTAACTGAAGTAATAAATAACATAAAATATTTTTCATATGTGATTTTTTGTCTTCTATTTTCAAGTTTTTTTTACCAACGAGACGTGTAAGACAAGATCGATCGTTTGAATGGTTTATTAGATTAAGACAAACTTATCTGGCGTTCAGTTGTTTTGATGTTTTGATTGATATATTCCTAATAATCAATATTTTCTTATGAAAAGGTCACGAGATTCCATAGATTGGGTTCAGGGGAACTATTCGCTTGGTGCATGTGAAAGGCGAGCATGGGTTACATTTGTTCGGAATTTATTTGAAAAAAATATTACGCGCTCGTTAGTTGCACAGAGGTGTGATTGATTTTTGCTACTGTTGTGATAAATAATTATTGAGAAAGTTACACAATTTTTATTGAAGATTAGTAGAAAATTGCTTGTGTGTGATGTGGTATCTCAGTAAATTTAGCTATACCATAAATATTAGGTTGTCAAATATCTCCCTTCCGCCTTTTTGTATTATAAACCAAGAGCAAAAAAGCGGAAGGGAGATATTTGACAACCTAATAATAATGGAAGCTCTGCCCTAATAGTGAGCTCGTTTCAGGAAAGAATAGTGTAAGAAATTTCCCATTACCAATTCACACAGGAGTATCAATTTTCAATTGGTTTCAATTGGTACGCCATAAAATACCCAAATTTAGATATGTGAATTATTATATACAGCTTTACTTGTAAATTTTAATTCGCAAAACATAATTGAATCACATTTACCTGATTTAATAATAAAACGCCATCAACCATCATCCACCACCACCATCATGAATATTACCTTTAGTATGTAATATTTATTATTAAAGCATAAATATTCCTCTTCCATTTACTAATAACAAAAAATTACTTTATTTCTGCATACTCAATTGCTCCTTATTTTCTTTATTTTTTGTTACATTTGAATCAGTACTTTAGTTTTTTATCCTACTTAGTCACTTTAAGGCAGGTACAAATAGTGTTAGAACAAAATATCGAGTACTGAGTAAATATCGATACTTTTCGGTCGATAGTGAGTACTTTTGGTATCGATTTTCTAGCTCGATCTATTTGCCAATATCGATCTTTTTCGTCGATAGTACTCAAAAAGAATCGACAGCGTAATCTATGAACCCCACAAATCGACCAACTATGAACAGCACTCATTGCAAATGCAATACAATAGTCTCTCTAGGTGGTCGTAACTGTTCAAAGAATTGTCCGAAAACGATCCCTCAGGGTCATCAGTCTCAAAAACCCAAAATGAATATGACCACACTAATAGATAAAGATGTTTATTTATTATTCTTATGTAAAATGAAACGGATTTTAAAATACCTTAAATGTTTTATAAAAACATATTCAACAAATAAAGTATGATTATTTTGATTCTTTTTTACGCAAAATACTAATACATAGAAATTGATGAATATTATTATTTGAAATAATTATATTTCGATTCTTTTTTACGCAAAATACTAATATATAGAAATTGATGAATATTATTATTTGAAATAATTATATTTCGAATCTTTTTTAACACAAAATACTCATGTTTTGAAATTTTTGAATTTCAACATGCAAACATATGGGTTTGAGTTTCTCGGAACCATTTAAACTTTAAATACCATCGCTCCGAAGGGATGTTTCTCTACAAGTGTCGAAGATAATATATCTTGACCGTCATTAACAATAAACTGAATGTTTATTGCTTTCCGTTTATTTCTTCATATTGCAGTTTTATGCAAACATGTAACGATTTTTTAAAGTTGGTAAAATTATTCATATAAAATATTCAACAATTATGAAATATTATTTTACTTAAAAATATTAAAAATATTATTGTGCTTAAAATACTTAAAACGTATTGCTTTTTGAATATAGTATCAGACCATTATATTGTTTTAATCAAAAATACTCAACTATTATAACTTGTCTTTTTTTTTGAAAAATTATAGAATTTGAAAGTAGTATTGAAAAATTACTGTTAAAATTTTACAATATTGAAAATGATTCTGATTTAACACATTAGATGCAAGCAATAGAATTCATTCTAATATTGTGATATGATATTTAATGAGTTTTAGATCTTTCTTGCACTTATGTTTGATTTTTATGAAAAGTACTCAAAATTCGATATTGAGTACTATCGATACTTTCGCCACGATATTTTTTTGGCATCGATATTTTGATTAGATACTTTTCAAAGTACTCAATATCGATCTTTTGGCTCGATACTTCTAACACTAGGTACAAAGTTATACAACTTCACAAGTCATTCCCGATGCTTGAAAAAAATCTTTTGTTAAGCGACTTCTGTGTCCATTCAAGGACAGATGTTTTCGGCTTCCATGTAAAATTTATCTTCAGCAGGTGAATTTTGTATATAAAAAACTTAAAATGGTAAAATTAGCCCTTTCGAGATATCTTCTCTTAGGAAACAAGATATCCAAAAATATTTATTTGATTGCTATTGTATATAATTTCTTTGTTAAATCTCAAGGAATTTGAGATTATTAGTATATGAAATTTTTCTCATAGCATGGAATTCATAACAGGATAGAGATAAACCCTTGTGAGTGAATTTACTATGCGCCTTTTTTGAGACAGACTTAAAATCAGAGACAAAGTTCAAACTGATTTATAATTTTTTAGATATATGTTAAAAAACTCAAATAAAGTTGTTTAAAATCTGATAAGTAATTGGTCAAATGATTTGAACTATGCTCAGGCTAATAAGATTGCGGCAAAAAATGAATTAAGCCTGGACTATTCGATAAACTGTACATCACATATTTAATATTGATTTTAAGCATCATTTTTCACTTCTCATCAATTTAAGAATTTCGATTCCAGAAACAAATGTTCATAATCTTCTAGTTGAATTTCTTGATACATTAATGAATCTTTATTGCAAAGGGGGTATTTATAAGTGAAACAAGACCTTTGTGCACTCAAGCGTATTTTCTCACGACTTGAAGAATATATTTGTGACCCCATGCGCCTCAAAGAAAATGAATCCACTTTGTGGTATTGTATGGCTTTACAAGAACATATGTAAAGAAATGAGTCTATGGTAATTGGAACTATTTTAACTTGCATTTTTAAAAGCTATTTCAAATACTACAATATGCACAAACTTTAATTGTCTTAGCCTTGCAGAACAAGATATACTTTAGATAAGTTTCTAGGACTTATAAGAAACAGTATTATTAAGTTAATTTAAATATTTTATTTTTTAGATGATTATTCTTGAATAATCAATCAAAAATTTTATATTTTTTCCACCTTATTCATCAAAAGCTTTGAACTACACGAACCCTTCTAAGAGATTCATATTTAAAAAGCAAAATTCGCTCCGTTTTGTTTGATAAAAAAAAATTAGTTCTCAAAAATTTGGTCTTAAGTATAGACAGTAGTTCTATAACTGATTGTTAAATCGTAATTTTTACATAAAACCAAAAAATACAAATTTCAATTAAAATTTTAGGGAATGAATTCACTCAATAATGCATTCATAACTGCTTCAAACAATTGCTGAAGGATATAAATATGGAAACTTTTTTGTTAAAGGTTAACATATTTGAAGAATCAATCAAAAGTTAATTAATTGCTTATTATTGAGAAATATCACTAACTTGGGTTAGTGAAAACTAGTGGCTGTATATTTTTCATCCAGATTCTCCTCACCTTTAATCAATAGAGCCATAAATCTTTGTTTCTATCTACCACGCGATGTTTAAACTGAAGCAAAATATTTATATGCACATGAAGATTTTGAATTCAAGGCTATGGGATATTTATTCTATTCGAGACAATGGCTTAGCTATATGATATCATTAGTTCCCACGCCGATATTAAAAAACAGTAATTTACACAAATAAAGATGTGTTATACTGATTAAGAACGGATCGTTCTTGTGTATTACGTTGCCTTTGAATATGAATTACTATGATGAACAACATTACTGACTTGCAATGTCTTTGTTATTACGGGATTATAATTTAATACACGGATAAAATAATTATTGGCGATTTACGTTACCAGGAAAATATCCAAATAATGGAAGACTAATTGTAAGACAATACTTTGTCAATACTCTTGGCTAATCATAATATTATCGGTTGAAGAAAATCTATATCATTTAGTTTATTAAGACTAGTCTAGACTCTATTATAATCCCATCCCATTTTTTTTAAATCCTATTCTAAGATTATTTTTTAATTCTAGCATATAGTGAAATTCTATTAGAAATAACAACTTCCTATAGTACAAATGAGAAATATGAAACAAATAAGAAAATACTCAAATGATGTATAAAATATTAGGTAATTTAAACAATGAACAGAAGACGTTAAAAATTGACATTACCAACATTTGATTAGCAAACCAACATTCAAAAGTTAGTTTGTTTAAAATCAATTAGTTTCCAAAGTTAAAATATTATATATGCATACAAATTTTCCATATAAGCAAAAGGCTCTACGCACAATTAGTGCCTGCTTATGTATATCACTAATTATAACCTTTGTATTCTTCCCGTTATTATGAAAATTCTGATTATTAGAAAAAGTATTAACACGTTAGTAATTGTATGTTGTGCCTCGCGCAATCATTATAAATTGCAAGGATGTTGGTTTTTCCTCATAATAGTTTTATTTCAGTAATAATATTTCAATCATAAAATAGTAGCTACTGCTATTTACTACTGACTATTCCACAGGAAATTGCAGTTTAAAGGAATAATTAAGTCATTAATATATTTTATCATTTTATACACATACGCCCATACATACATACAAATACATACATTCATACATAAAGAATATGGATATCAAACCCCAAAGTCTTCTACGTCTGATTTTGTTTATCAAAATCTATCAAAAATGTGTCCACTATATTTTGCAATGTTTTTAATACTACTTTTACTTAAACATCTAAATATTTTTTTAAATATCGGTGAGTATATGCCACAATATCTTCTGTATATCTGTTACATCTTTGATAACAAAAAATTCTCACGGGCTGAACATTTAACAATCCCTAAATTAGTGAACAACTCCTTAAGAAGTACAAGACCCTATCTTAAGTCAGGGCATTCGGGCGAGACAGACCATGTTAAGAATTTCTTGAAGATCACACGGAACTTCGTAACCCGGAACCAAATAAATTAACTTTTATAAACAGGGGCTTTTCTTGGAATCACAATAGTTGAAATATAATCATAAATAGATCTTGACCGATAAATTATGCGATTTATCGAGAATGGGTTCAATAAATACTTGATTTATTGCATAATTGTTTTTTAATAAATTACCTAATTAGTTACTTAAAATACTGATAATTAATAAATAAATATTTTAAATGGAAATAGTATTAAACAAAATAAGATTAGAATTATAAGTTTTGCTTCCGCGTGTATTTTTAAATGCGCCGCCATATGAATCCAAGAATCATAAGACATTCTATATTACCAGATTGTATAATACAAGACTGTTTATCGATTAATATTGTAAAGAATAATAATTTATGATAAAGAAGTGTAAAATGCAATCATGTTCCATTAATAACGTTTGTGATTGAATTCAAATCAATAGACATCGCCTGGCATAATTTAATAGCCGAAGTAATTAAGATATTTTCATATTGTAAAAAAATTCATGTTTGATCATAAAATAATGCAAATTAGCATATTTATTGTGTACAAACGTAATGAGTTTTTGTTATCCGTGCCGTATATTTTAGTGTACCTATATAGTTTTTCTGCTGACGAAGACGCTATAGTAACTCCTTGAACGTTTGCGGTTCGTTGAATTTCGTGTGAATTCTTCAGATAACTTTTTTCATTGAAAACGCTTTGACTTTGAACAGTAAAGAACTCTGACTTTTGACATGATGAAATGTAAATACGTACAATAAATAAGTACTGTATGAATAAAAAATGGCTAATTTTAATAGTAGAGGCTTGAGTCATGCCATACAATCTGCAGAGTGACAACGTAAATGAATTATATTTTTGATTTTAAGGTAACGCAATATTAAGTTTATGTTAACATTAAAATTAAATGTTAACGCAATAGGTAACTAAATGTTACAACTATAGATCTATCTGTCTAATACAGATCACATTTTTCAATCACTTACTAATTTGAATTTGGAAATCAATTACATTTTCGAACTGCTATATATTTGCATACATAGTTTTACTTATTGATACTATCGATGCAAACTTTTTATAATAATTAAACTCTTTACTTATCTTTACCTATTTTTTTCCATTCACATAGAAGTAAATCAAACGTCGTCAAATTAAATCTAACAATGAAATCAACAATCATCACCATATATTTTATCATTTTCTTACATTTTTTGAGTACTGTCAAATACTGAATCTCTTGGAAAACGATGCTCATTGGTACATTTCACTCGCTGATGCTTCCAATGAGCACGAGCACTTTAAATATGTACTCTATTTTCCAATATATTATTAACAGGTCTGGTATTGCAGCGAAGCTTTTATATGGCGGTTGAACAGCACATTCATTTCATTTATATTTGAAGTTTTCTTTAACTTAAAAAGAGTGTTTTATACCCTCATATCATTATATTTTCTCACACTGCAAAGTTCCCATACAAATTTGACCCGCATATCATGTATCCTTCCTTACTCACCCACCACAAATTATATCAATCACCAACCCTATTTCTATCACACAAAGTGGACATTAAATGTAATCATTTACTTATGTCGTCGAATTACGTGCTCCAAGACATTTTCGAAGGGTCACAAGACGTTGCATGTGGGTTTTGCCTTCGATGACTCCCTCGTTTTATTTCTTAGCTCAATTTATTCAGAAGTTCCTCGTAAGGTCGACTTTCCCACGACTTATTCTTATAAAAGTGTACTTAAGGTGCAATATGTAGCCAGGTGTGACCATGACATAGAATTTTATTTATACGATAGTTTTATATGTATATACATATATAAATATATGAAAAGCTAATATTGGTAATTAAAATTATTTATCACCTGGTTAATTTTGTTTTCAGCTCGGAATAAACTAAAATTTCCTACTTCTTAACTTTTCTACATAAAATTACCACATTATTAGCATAAAACTTTTTTGTGAACCCGTTTAGATTTTACTGAATTACAAATGGCAAAACAGGAGCGTTTCAGGAAAAAAAGAACAGAGTTTCCATATTTTTGCACTAAAATTATTATCATTCGTCAAACATTATATATATATATATATTAGGGTGGTCCTTAAAATGGTCATTTTTTAATTTCCTTGCTCCCAGGGGCTCAAATGGTTCCAAATTGATAAAAAACAATTCTCTGAAAGTTTTAGCTCTTAATATTAACGTTTAGATAGAGCGCAATTCAATCAAACTTCGTATGGAAAGAGCATGGAAAAAAATTTTAAAATTAAAAAAAATGCTTTAGGTATAACTTAGCGACAAATGAATGAGTTTTATTCATTCATTTGTTCGCTAAATTACATCTAAAAAACATTTTTTAAATTTTTGAAAAATTTTCCATGCTATTTCCATACAAAACTTTGATTGAATTGCGCTCTATCTAAACGTTAATATTAAGAGCTAAAACTTTCAGAGAATTGTTTTTTATCTATTTGGAACCATTTGAGCCCCTGGGAGCATGGAAATTCAAAAATGACCATTTTAAGGACCACCCTAATATATATATATATATATATATATATATATATATATATAAGTTTATAAGCACAGGCTTTAATATAAAAATATATACTATAATTTTAGATTATAAATAAGATTCCTCAAAATGAAACTTATCATTTTCGCAGAACCGCAACTTTATCAAACAGTTTTTGACATAATAACTTCTTGTGTTATATATCAGAACGGTTTAAAAAAAATTGAGTATATATTTTTTGTGTGTATTTCTAATTAAATTTCCACACATATTGATATAATCAAACAAGACATCGGTAGTGATTTCTCTATCATCGATAGCTTTTCAATGGCAGCCAATAAATATCGGAATGTGGGCGCTCGGACACATTTATATTAAAACATAATCAAAACCACTTACCGGGCGCAATTAAAGATGAATTTTTAATAAAGGTTCGCGCTTGAGGTGTCAGATGCTATAAATCAATTTATACGACCGCCCACTTTTACTATAGCGTTACAAAATTTTCTAAACGTCTTTCCTAAATGTTTTATTATCATTATTATTGTCATCGATTTTGATTATGAATGAACGGACATTAAAAGCGACGCCGTTAAGAGTTGTTTCAAAAAGGAAGCTGTTAGAATATCTTTGACCACAGGAAGAATTAAAATGATTTATTTATAGACTTGTTATACAAAATTCGTTTTATTGCAGGACGTTTTATGAACAAGAATACGCGTCACTAATACCTGTACATTGTAATTTATGATTTGTGTAAATGGGTGCTTATATATTTTATGATGATTTTAGGATCATGTTTAAATTAAAAATAAAATTGTATGTGACTATTTTGAATTTAACTATTTTAGGATTATTAATGTAAGAAGAATCCAAAGTTAGAAAAATTATCAATAAATTCTAACAGATGCCAAATGTCTTCTTTAATTTTTTATGAGATACTCCATATAAGAATATATCACAAATAAATTTAATATTACATTTAATTTATGTATTTAAAATATGATCTGAAGTTTCATTTATAACCGCGTATTTCAAACAAAACCATGTCGAGCATAAACAAAAATTAAATTTCTCAATTTATAATTGCTAAGATTGCTGCTCCGAGACGAAGTATCCCCGGACTACGCAGAAATAAATGATGAGCCTTGTTGGTAATAAAGAATACTGGAACTCTATACTTAAGCTCGATTAAGCATTATATATTACCTAACATTGTAGCCATACTGCCGAATGAAATATACAAGGCAATTTTAATATTTTTAATTTGTGTAATGAAACTTCGATTTGTGAATTATGTTTGTGGCTGAGTCTTCATTAGTGAACTTTAACGAACGCAATAAGAGGGATCATATATCTTGGATTATTTATTATTTGCAAGGGTCTGTATTATATCGATCAGTTTTATCAAAATCTAATCAGGCCACTGGGTTTCAAAATGTTATGTTACAATAAGAATTGTATAGTTCATATTTCATAATATAATCGAAGACTGAACCAATTTAAGTCAGCGTACATATAGCGTTTTCGTTCTTGATTCATATTGAGCAAAAACTTAATAAATTGAAAACATTATTAATCATGTGCATCCTTATATGAAGATATATATATATATATATATATATATATATATATATATTTAATTTGAGTTTAATATTCGGGCGTAACATCAATAAAAATAGTATGAGTTTTTTTTTAAATTTATTTATTTAAAATCCATACGTTTCGGCTAGCATCTTAGCCATCATTCAGTGGTACCACTACCACTGAATGATGGCTAAGATGCTAGCCGAAACGTATGGATTTTAAATAAATAAATTTAAAAAAAAAAAAAACTCATACTATTTTTATTGATGTTACGCCCGAATATTAAACTCAAATTAAACATATATATCAACATCAAATTCAAGAATATTCAAAAATATATATATATATATATATATATATATATATATATATATATATATATAGGCGAGAATTTAAAAAAATCACAAATGAAATTATGGTAAAGTACTTTTGTAAATTGAATTACCTTGTAGCGCCATGTGTACTGCAGATTATTCTCCACATTGTTTGCACTACATCAAATTGATTCTTGAGCAGTGATGCATTCAGAAACTCTGGAAATATAAAATATTATAAAAATTAAATTTCAAATACAGTTAATAAGAAATCTTAGTAAAACCTTTTTTTATATATCTATTTTTTCTTTCGCATTTTGTCATAGTTAGGTTAAAAAAAATATCTGTTTTTTTTCACCCGAAATTGACAAGAAATACCATGCCACAACCGTAATCTTATAATTTGTCACAACTGTACCCAACGCACACCTTTGAAAACAAATCATCGTTTTGAATAATTGCTGGTAATTAACTTCTAATGTTCAACTTACACCAAAATAACAATCAAAGTGTTGCTATCTGTATACAATTAACTGATTAACTGCTATTATTAAAAGAACTTGAGCGAAGAAAATGAAATTTTTTATATAAATATTTTCATTTTTAATATAAAAATAAATATACATATTGCATGTCTAGTCATCTCTTACGATTAAATTTGATTTTCATATGGTTGATAAATTTATTATAGCTTATATCTTATATTTATTATAGCTTATATGTTTGTCAAAAAATTGGGTTTCTCTTCCGAAGACAGGTGCAGATCTGCACTTTACGGCAGCATTACTGCATCGCGCCGGTAGCCCGAGCAAATAAATCGAGCAAAGTAAGAAAGAGCGCAAAAACTAAATTAAAACAAATATTTATTGCTTATAGACTGCTGCGAGTGGCCGACGAGAGTAAATAATATTCAACAAACTGAGCCGAGGCAAAAAGCGAACGCATCCTGCAAGAAATGTAACATTACTGTTCAGCGGCCGCTACTTAGCACGTCGGAATTGAATTCAAGTGCGGCAAAAAAACGAATTGATTGATTCAATGATTTTGTGATAATATGAGTTTTTATGGGAGCCACGATGCATTCGTGAATACAATAAATATGACGAATGAAAAATTGGTACTTTTTTCGAAACGTAATTAATTTTAACAGTTTGCTAGAACTGATCATTATGTTTTGGATTTCTATAAAATGTGAATTGAAAATTCAGTTTTTTGAGGAAATCAGTATAATAGCTGAATGACTACTATATAAATGTATTGAGCAAAAGAACATAGTATCAAGACATTATTATTATTAGGTTGTCAAATATCTCCCTTCCGCTTTTTTGCTCTTGGTATATAATACAAAAAGACGGAAGGGAGATATTTGATAACCTTATATAATCATTTTTAAATTAAAACAAGGTGATCCTTAATACATTATTAATTGAAATCAAAGATCAAGCTTGTAGTAAAAGACGATAATTTCATAAGAAGAGAAATTTTATGATTTACTAAATACTAACAAGGAAAACCTCAGGTTTGCTCTTTTGGGATTTTGATGAAACATCGCATGGTAATAGAGTTTATAGTCAAACCGAACACCTTAATCAATATTAAATACATATAATATTATGTATTTATAGATTTCAGATATATACATTTTTGTTCACAAAATATATGAAATGAATCAATAATTATGAATATTTGCACAATATTTAAATACTCAAAAAAAGTATTAAAAAAAATTAAAGTATAAGCTGACATAGAGCTATCGAAACTAACTGATAGGAAAGAGTCTTTCTGAGTCTATTTCATGCAATTAATGCAATTAATTAATTTTTAAAATTAAACCACTTCTCATAGCCTTATAATATTTTAAGGTGTTTGATTTGACTATCAACTCTATCACCGTGCAAAGTTTTATCAGAATCTCAAAAAAATAAACCTGAAGTTTTCCTTGTAAGTATGCGTTCGTGTTTTTATCTACATTATAAAAATAAATGCATTTCTGTCACTATTAAATTATAAGAAAACTAATAGTATTTAGAATAAAATGTTCCCATAAAATTAAAAATTGCAATTTTATTCCGCATTTTGAAAATTCATTTTAATTGATGCAGAATTCCATCTTATTACCAAGATATGAAGCGGATGCGCTACCGCATAGGTGACAAATATGTATATGTAATACTAATAATATTAATGAGTGTACTTTATCTTTATATACTTTGAGATAAACAAGCAACTTAAGTTTCTCACATAAATAGTGTCATAGAGCTCATCGGAAGCTGTTAACACTTTATGTTATTCGCCATTGATTCGTTGTTTAATAGCAAGAATTTCCGGAACATATAAATATACGTAATATATATATATATATATATATATATATATATATATATATGCATATTGATTGAAATTGAAATTAATAGTTCCTTATCGTTGAATAAATCACATGGAACTTTGTACTGTGGGAATCATATTTTTTATACCAGGCATAAATAACTATTTAATGAAATATGCGTACGCGTATGAGAGCGTATGGTATGGTTTTTAATTTATGTATCGACTGCGAGAGGATACTGTTCTCGTAATTATTACCCGACTGGCTAATAGCCTTCTGGTGATAATGACTCGAAATGAATTTAAAATGGTTTTATACTGGAAAACATTTTTATTGGGATCATTTTGTTGATTGATGAAAATGCTATTGCTACTTTTATAATTAAATGAATAATGCTTCTAGGTAATTGATCATTTGTTATTAAACTAGTGGAGTGTATGGCATCGTGCCTTAAAGCAAATTGCTGGAACTTCCCGTATCGTAACGAAATGTTCGAGGAATACTGAATGTTTTCAAATAGATTATTATTAATATTGTAACATTGTCTAATATCTATAAGAATTATTATATATAAACTAAATTGCAAAGTTGAAATTTAAAGTATATTAGAACTATAGTCAGAATTAAAAATAAAATCTGAATTATTTTCGATATCCAAAAAAAAAATTTTCTGAAAAAAAAAGTTGAAACAATTTTTTCCCAAATCAATTATTTTGTTAAGACAAGCAGAAAGTTCTTTGAATCATTTAAATCGGACGCTTAGTTCTATAAAAAACTGCTATTTTTTGCACATTTAGCTCCGTATCTTCAAAATGGCTGGGCCTGCCTTTGCCAAAAACTAATAAACACTTCTCCCAATCATTACTAATTGAATGTTTTTTAGATCATTCAAATCGGATACTCCGTTCTCTCAAAAACTCGATTTCTATTTTCTGCACTCTTTGCTCCGTATCTCCGTAACGGCAGGACCTGCCTTTGCCAAAAACAAATCAGCTCTTGTCCCTATCAATATAAACCGAATGTTTTTTTAACCATTCAAATCGGTTGATTCGTGCGCCCGAAAACGTGACTGGAAATTTGTATTCCTACATACATACACATACACACACAAACATCCATTTTTTGTGAGGTATGCCAAAATATTCAGAACCTTCAAAACGTCGAGAAATGTAAAAATTTTCAATTCCGATTTTTGGCCTATTACAATAACTTACGCTACGGGAAGTTAATTAACACTTTTAATATGTTGAAAAATACTAGAAATAAAGTAAGGCATGGCGGTACACAAAGCTCCAATTTGACTTTGAGCAATTATATTGTGAAAACCAAACTAATTATATGATTACAAATAATATATACTGGCAAACAACAATATGACTATGATTATGTTATAAATTTCAATATATCATGTCTATCCACGTCCATAATATTGAGCTGTTATACTATATACAAATTTTACGTTAAGGACATTTCTCGTTTTATAGTGATAGTATTGAAAAACAATAGTTTCGTTGGTATATTATATTAATGTTATTTTTCTGTTGTTTCAGGAGAAACCTCACAAATGTGGCCTCTGCTCCAAGTCGTTCCCGACGCCCGGAGATCTTAAATCTCACATGTACGTCCACAGTGGATCTTGGCCTTTCAAATGTCACGTCTGCGGACGAGGTTTCAGCAAGCACACGAATCTCAAGAATCATTTGCTACTACATAGCGGTAGCGAATAAAATAAAATAATTTTATTTTTGAATAAAAATCTTGAGATTTCAGAAATAACTATGCAAAGTTTGCGATCTACTTCAAGTTCGGAAGTACTGTTACTGGAAAGGTAACGCATGTGATAATGCTAAAAATAAATCAGATTTTAATGAATTTGTCATGCGATGTTCTAAAAATTTTAAAGTTTAAATTCTATTGAAAATAATAATTTTTCAAAATAAGAATTAATCAGATCTAAAAATTAAATGAAAAGTGTAACAAAATATTTAAAATTCGTTATACTTGTACTTGTGTATATAAATCAACAACAATATGTCTAAAATATATAGAGTATTGTACATATAGTTTGCATCTTGAAAATAACTTGAATATCTTCGAAAATCGAATTTAATTTATAATGATCAAATATTATGGCGAATAATAGATACATATCTGAAATATCATCGTTAACTTTTGATCTACTATAAATTTTCAATTACGATAAAAATAAATAATATTGAATAATTCAATTAGTATTATTCAACATATACTTGATTTTCATCAGTGTCTTGAGAGAATAATCATAAGCATAAAAATAATCAATAAACAATAATTTGAATAAATTTAAAATTGAATATCCGTCCAATTAAATTTACAACGATTAACTACTTTTATTATCAGGAAATAATGTAAATAAAAAAAAAAAAAAAATCTGTTATCAGAAAATTGATATTGATGTGATAGATAGTACCCTACATGCGTTATTGATTATTTTTCTTATTCTCTATGGCAAAAATAAAGTTTACATTTTAAAACTTACTAACGAAGAAATTTTACTTTAAACATACGAAAAATATGTTTAAGTTTATTGTATGATATAAAAACAAATATATATATATATGCACACATATATACATTATTAAAAAATAATATCAATCTTAAAATTTTGAAATTTTATCACAACATGCAACCTGAATATAAAATGTATTCTGGTGTTTGATGATTTTGTAAATATTCCCTGACATCCAATTTCTTGGAAATAAAAAATCATATATTTGTAAATAATGTTTATGTTATATATTTTATTATAATTGATGATTAGTTCAAAGCACAACTTTTTTACATTTAGAATAATAATATTAGTATAAATTATTTGTATCAATATTCTAAATGTATCGCTCAAAATTCTTAATTTTGTGTTTAACAAATATTTGAACTATTCATTAAAGCTATTATTGTTTATAAATGTTTACATTATAAATTTGTTATAGATATAAGTTTTATTTATTTGTTAATATATTATATTAAGTAGATGTAATGGTTTTGCTGTTCAGCTTTTATGTCGATATTCTTGCCTTCATGTACTTTAATTCGTAAATAATAAGTTTATTTAAAATTCTCTTAACATTAATTGTATCAAAAAGGTACAATATACAATAACAGTTTATTTAATGCTATTAATTTAATTCTATCTTAGTCAATGGAAGTTCTACTTATTATGAAATTTATATTTTTAGTAACTTATACGCGTACTTTTAAGATCATATTTTAACTTTTATATGCTGTGTAAATATTACTATTTAAATCATTCACGAACAAATTGAATAATCTATACGAACTAGAAATATTGAAGTTTTTCATATACAAAATTATATATTTATATAAACATATTTAATTGAAAGTGAAATATATCATTATTGAAAAAATATTACATGCGTTTTTTTATGATATTTCAGGTGATTAAATTAAAATAGCATAGCAATTTTTAAAGGTTAATTTCTATTCAAATCTATTGAAGTCATTTTGCTGCAGCCAAGAAAATAAAACAGTGGGAAATCAATAACAGGTAAAATTTAAAAATTTATCATTATTAGTTTTGTTAGAAATATTGTGAATTTTATTCAATCATTTCGAGAATTTTATACACAGGCCCATAAAAATTTGAGAAAAAAAAAGAAAAAATCTCCAATCTAGTAATTCTTCTGCATGATAATTAAAATTTTACAATTTCTCTCGTTTCTTGGTTACCTTCTACCTTAAATGCCTATTGAGTTTCACTTAAATGATGTATTTTTTTTTTGTACAATTCAGCAGTAATTTGCAAACATTTTATTCCCCATAGGTAGCCTAACAAATTTGCAATTGAATATCTGAAAATGTGATAGCAAACTACTGCTGAATTATGGAAAAAAACTATAGATCAATTAAGTGAAACTCAGAAATTATAAGCTTTTAATTATCATGCAGAAGATTTATTGAATCAATAATTTTGTCGTTTTTTATATTTTTGCCCACATTTTGTAGTTTGATCCCCAATTTTGGCTTTAGATTCATGTTCAGCGTGTAAAAACTACATTGGAAAATATATAGTCTCAAGTTATTAGGTTACCATCCTTGCTAATATCAATTATTATTGACTCCATTTGGCCAGTATTACTGGATGCAGGTGTATATATATATATATATATATATATATATATATAAATTTGTATTTTATACCCTGCATCGGTGTTCGAGTGTCCATTGTTTGTTAAGAATCGAGAACGCGATTAATACTGAAGGTTTTTTCGCACGGTCGAAGTATAATATGTTTTTATCACTTTATACATATTTTTTGTGATCAACTGATTATTTTTCTCGTGTTGATAAAGTCGACGAAGACCGAGGATGCATTCTAATGAAGGCGATCAACTAGATTGATATTGTGCACACGAATATATTGCTACTAATTGGTATCGGTAATCACGTGGAGGAGGCCGATTTAATATAGAAACTATGATAATAAATTTTAGTAATATTAGTTGTTCAAAAAGTCAAATTTGGAAACAAATCAAGGATTATTTCCAAATCCACAATCCCTATCCAGATAGAATTCTAGACTGTTTGTTTTAAAAATAGTTAATAAGAAAGACATTTAAATTGTTTAACGAAAGCTAGTCAAGGATGTTTAGCATATCTTAGAACTTTGAAAACATTACAATTATAGCTTAAACCACGAATTGCATATTATAATATATATTACCGAAAATTAATAATGATTTCGCTAATATATGATATTTTAGTTTGATCGAATTAGTTGATGATGATACGTTTGTAACATAAGTTACTTCTAAGGGTTGAATGAATAATAATTGTAAATTAATTGGGACAAAAAACGCCAGCGTTTTTAGCAGCGATATTTAGAGATATTTAATCTGTGTGTTTCGACACTAGATACGTGTCAACATATTAAGAACAATGTAACAAAAAAAACATTTTATATAGATTCAGTTTGATTCATTATACGAAAATATTTAAAAATAATAGTTTAAAAAAATATGACGTTATTTGATTGAAAATATATGATCATTACTCATACAAACTATTTTTAAGTTTAATTGTTATGGTTAAATTTTGATCATTATAGCAGATCATCCCTGTATCGCATTTCCAACATTGCTACCTAAATGAACTATAAATCGAAGTTATTAGTTCAGCGATTCACTAGTGGCAAAAAGTGGTAGTAATTGCGGCCAAAATGATGAACTTGCATAAACAATATATTTATTAGCATGTTATAGAAGTGTGCGTTTGAGTAAGAAAACGGCACACTTTAGGTATGCGAGCAATTAATTTTAAACGCAGCAATTATTCTATGGTGTCAGATCTTGTTCAATATATCATATTTGCCACTAATTACGTTTATGCTAGATACATGCATCTACATATGTATATGTACTTGTATATGATAAAATGTAGTGGAGCTAATGGAAATTTGAAGTTATATAATGAAAATTAAATTCATTGGTGTATATATAGCGAAATCAGCTCTACGAGTCCATATCTTTGATGGCTGCCATCAGCGATAATAATTTCGTTTATGATTTTATCACATTCATATTCGTCAAACGTAAAATAATTAAAAATTTAGGGAATATTCAATTTTAAAAATTGTATCCATCCTAAAAAAAATATAATTAAATATAATGAACAATACGTACAGTATACACATGCAGCTTTTATTTTCATTATATAGTAATGATTCTGAATAACTACGTTTTCCTGATACTTATCCTTCGCAAGCACGTGAACAATGTTATTTATTTTCATCATTCGAAAATATTTTCGTGCAAGCGATCTGAATATAAAATATACTAGTCAGTATTAAAGTGATAGCTAAGTATAACTTATAGATTTTTGGAATTTTTACGGGCTATGGCACCACACAGCCGACTCAATGCATCCTTCTCAGGCACATGGGCTCATTGCTCTTTATCCTTAGTTAGTCAAATAGCTGATACTTCTTATTTAGTCTTACAATTAGTATAAGCTCATTTGATTCCTTCAGAGCTTTGAACAAGTAATTACTCACAAGGCAATCATAAGGTGCACTCTATTTCATTTAATATTATTCGCGAATTCTAGTCATCAGACGACTGGAATAGCATTCGATATTATACCTCAGACACTTTAACAAATTATTATGGTAGCTTATTATTCCTTGAAAGATTAAGTGCAGACAATTCCAAAACAGCAAAAACTTTTATGTAAACTAAAATATAATTTATAATTAAATAATATTAAATAATAATTTTATCTAAAGTTTAGCTTTCTTATTTTGCATTTTCAACATTGCATATCTACACTGACTACTCTACTGTGTGGCCTTTTAAGGAAGCACCCCAATGGTTATCGTATTCTAATAGTGATGAAACTTTTTTAAGCTATCTTTAGCAATTCTGGGAGATAATAATATCACTACTGCTTGATATAAGTTTGGGAAAGACAAAATTTGCTACTTACCGTTGCAGCGCCGATACTCATATGATTGATAAATAGTAAAGTTTCTGCTAGAATCAGATACTAATATTGGGCGAACTGATTTTCATCCAGCACCGGCACTAATATATATTTAATGATGGTATATATCCATATAAATAAATATAGCTAGCCAGGAAGTAACAAGTATCAAGGTCATATTAACATGATACGTTTACACGTATAATCATACACACATTTCAATAGTTTACTTATTGCATATTTGTGTGTTGTTTACTATAAGTGACTCATACGATAATACCACATATGCGAAAGCATAATTGACTCATAATTAACTATAAGAAAATTATATTGAAAATAACTATATTTCACTTAATTTGCTACATTAATTAGCATCAAATTATAATTAAATACATAAAATAGGCACGGTGAATGGAGATTCTGCTAATTTACTATCAACGGTAGATAATATAACTTTATTCGACAACAATTTGATCAATCAGAGCTTTATTTCAATGTGATGTGTGATAACTAAAAGTTTCCAATTGATGTAAAATAGATTTTGTACGTGTTTATAAATAGCAATAAGAATTTCAGAGTTCTATAAGCTGCTGTGATTATGTAGGGTAGGGCGAGGCACAATTTTTTATGTTTTGCACCCTGGCAAGGTGAAGGTTTAATTCTTCCCTTTATCCGCACTCAGGTGTTTATAAAGGTTAAATCAAAAAATGAATCTAACTTAAAATTATTTATATAAAACTGTCTGAAAAACTAAGCAACAGTGCTCACAATCAAAACAAATAACAACGCAAGAAAATACTTTTGTTATAGATTTTTAAACATTGCCGTTTTTTCTCCGATAGCAACGTAGTAAAAATGGTTTTTGGTTATACATCTTTTTCCTTCAACTTTCAAATATTGTTAAAAAATTCTTAACTTTACTGGTTTTTGAGATATCGGTGGTGGACCTTTCTACCCGCGGACCTTTAAACCTATACTAATATAGAAAGTGTACTGTTTCTAGTTATATCTATAAAATGGAGGAGTTTATTTATATATTTACAGGTCTTCGTTTTTACAACATTTTTAGCCACCTACATTATTCATATTATTTTTCATCATATTCTATACAATTCTTACATATATATTTCTTATACATTCAGCATATATATACTATCTCTTCTTATATCCTAATCTTCCATTCAATTTTCTTTCTCCAATTCCATTCAATTTTCATTCTTCTTCTTGTTTCTCAATATGCTCTTCTCATCTTCTAAACTAAACTTCTTTTTTCCTTCTTACTTCTAATACAATTTTTTCCTTGTATTCTACAAATTAACAATTCTTAATTTACTTTAATATTTTATATTTTTTAATTCTGGTATTGCTGGAGATTCGAACCGAATTCCTCCAGCGTGTGAGTCGAGAACGCTACTGAGTGAGCTATTCCCGCCACAATAGGTTTAGAGCACAGTAGGCGTATAAAATCTAGTAATTAAGATCTACATTATATTTATTTACAATGTCCTTAGAAAACAACTGAATATATTTTTATAGAAGTAATTTTTTTATTTATGTAAACCTTTACTTTTACATACTCTCTTCCTTGAGCAATTAACTGTTACTTTTAGCTAATTAAGTCAAATGTCTCAAGATTCACAATGTAGATCTTAATTACTAGATCTTATACGCCTACTGTGCTATAAATAAATAGATAATCTATTTTTTTAGGATCGAGTTCATTGTTTAATGATAATAGCAAAGTCTTTAGAACGGCTTCATTAGCGAACCTAGTATCAAACAATCCGCAAAGTAGCTCGAATAAATCTGTGAATGGATTTTAGTTCGCTGTAGCTAAGTACCCGGATGTGCAGAAAGACTGGATCTAGATCACAAGATTTAAGAGTGAATAACGTTACTATTATATAGCCTGGTATAGATCTCAGATTATTTATGGTAGATACATCTAATAAATCCACAGTCGAAGATAGCAATATATTTATGAAAATCTCTCGGAAAATGAGCTTGGTGGTATGAAAGTACTTTTGAAGCAAGAACTTGTTATAAATAAATTTATAAATTGAACTAAATTGTAACCCACATAGAATGCAGATCTAAATCAAAATAAAAAAACTGAACATAAGGAGTATATGGGATCTTTAAACCTTTACATAAGTTTAGTAATTAAAAGCTTATTCTAATTTAGCAAAAGGAGTCAATACGCAGTCAATTTTGTCTACACCTGGGAAAGCTGTTAAAATTATTGAGAAAAATGATATTTTTTCCCACATGATTTATAGACTTCGCAACAAATAAATTCTTGAAACTGGTAAATCAGTCCTAGTCTTCCTCTTAAACAATTAGGCAAATGTACAGGAAAATGAATCTACATCATACAATTACGTTTGCAAGCCATATATTTTTTACAATTATATTGCACAGAATAACAGCTTGAATGGTCAATTCAAATAATACCTAACTATTGATAAATAAAATGCACAACTATGCGAATCAATACTCTACATATACCTATATAGAAATTTCTACGTGTATCCTATATAAATAATTTCTAATTAGGATCGAAAATAATCCAATTTATTTTATATTAAATTGAAATTTGTTTGTAACACGTACATTGTTTATTCGTTTATTTTATTGGTTTTCATGATAACCAATAGTTAATTTAATTTCAGACGCACTTCGAAACGAAATTATAGCCTCATTCATATAAGCTGCAGTAACTACGGTAATTACATTTTACATTTTCAGATAAAGCAAACGAAGAAATTAATATTACACACAGACGTACAGGTATATATATATATATATATATATATATATCTGTGCATGTGTGAGTAACTTTATAACTAACCTTAATTAATAGCAATTTCTTAGTTGCCTTCGAAATTAAAACCGATATTAATTCTAATTTTGCATTGATAAGTTTCAACATTGATTAGTTAAACAGTATTTTTGGAAATAAACAGTCAAATACTTTTTGCATATAATAAAAATTTAACAACTATTCATTTTTTTCGAAATATTTAAAAGGAATTGAGAATATTTATATAAATATGAGCAAATATAGAATTTCAACAGAAATCTAATCTAGGAATATAACTCTATTAACCTTACAAATTATAATTGAGGAACAATTTTTCATCAAAACAAGAACAATAAAAAGCGCAATAAGCAAAGACAATCAGATGAACTGCGTGATACAGATATTTGTTTTTTTAATTCTATTACGAAGTTTATGAGGTAATAAAATTATTGTCGAAAAATTTCAAATATTCGTAAGCTACCAGAGCAAGATTGAAAAAGAAATTCATGTTATTTAACATATGTCATTTTTCAGAATCTTTGACAAAGATTAGAAGATTTTGATTTTTAAAGTCATTAATGATTAATCTAAAGTTTTACTTTTTGACCGTTGACCGTTACTATAAAATAAGAATAAACTTGGTATTGGTATTTTGCCTTGAGGCAAGTTACATGAACTTCCTGATATGTGTAAATAATCGACTTAATCAATAAAAAATGAATTAATTTTATTGTGAGTGATTAAAAGTATACCGAGTAAATTTATTAAACACAATTGAAGTATTTTCTAGAAGCAAGTTTTCAAAAATCAACATTTTTTCAATTGTACCAGTTTCCGTAGGACTTTAATTGTTTAGTATGTTAATTAAGACCAAGTTCTCTATCATTATACAACGTAAATCGTCTAATTTTAATTTTAACAAACGTCAAAAAAAACTCGCATTTACTCAAACTTTGATAAATTTTTAAAATTAAACTACTTGTCGTAAGACCGTAATATTTCAGAAAGTTCTATAAGACCATAATATTCTTATAAGTTCTATAAGACATAATTACAAGAAAACGACTCGGTAGATTTTCACCTAAAACTAATCAGTATCATTACCAACTAATATCATTCAAACAGTTCTTGATTTTTTTAAATCGATTCGGTAGTATGAGCTTAAATGTGGATAAAAAGTTTAACACTTTTTTGCAAATTACAAAGAAATGGCTTGGCAGATCGTAGCACAAAACTGACAAACGATAGTCCTCATTGAGATACATCAAACAGCTTTTGAATTTCTGAAATTGGTCCAGCCGTTTTTGAGAAAACGCGGTTTTACGGTTAACACACACGCATATATTTATTTCAAATGCGGTCTCATTCGATTCAGAATGGGTTGAAACGTCGAGAAAACGTGGAGAAATTAGCGAATCGGATTTTTTGATGAAAACATAAACTTCTCCTTTGGGAAGTTAAAAAAAACTTTTTTACTTTTAATTCTCAATAACGATTGTTCCATATGTTGATATGAAATTTTAAAATAAAATGTATAGATTTTATGATAATAATATAAGTAATTCATGTTTTATATTAAATTACCCGATTATTGTACTTTTTCAATGCCAACAACAAATTCAAAATTGATAGATACATCATCACCCACTCTTCTTTGTAATTTGTCTATGCTCAAAGCTTATTTGTTCGAACACCTAACTCTCGCCGAAGAACAGAATAACAGTTCTATGGTACCAAGCAAACGTCAAACTTACTACTACAAGGAAAGCGAAAGCAGTGTCAGAACACGTGCACTAGTATTAACCTCAAATATATTACAACAATTCCGTTCTTCTGAATATTGTTGGAGTTAAATGTATCATCAAATATTTTGTATATAAAATTTGGGGATAACTAACATCTTGTTTCTTTGAAGGAAATTGTAACGATACTTTTCTGCAAGTGATTAAAATTATTATATTATTATGGATGCTTCCCTTAATGATTTTCCGCGAGGAGGGCAAATTGTGAAGAAAAATGAGAAACAAAAAGCTACTACTACACTATTTGGTAATACTGCTGTTGTAAAAACTAAAAAAAAAACTGCCACAAAGAAACAAAGACAAAAAGCTCTTGATAAGAAAAATGAAAAACATGAAAACAGTATTACACCAACATCTTTCGAAGGATTGTGCTATAAGAGCATTAAAGATGGTATGATTATTCTAGGATGTGTTCATAAAGTGAATGAAATGGCAATTCAAGTTTCTCTGCCCGGCCGGATCTATGGTTATGTTATGGTCACAAACATATCGAAACCTTATTCCAATAACCTGCAAAAGTTTGTCGATGATCCCCAATTTACAAGTGATGATCATAAAACATTGAAACAAATGTTCAGTCCAGGTCAACTTGTATGTGTAAAAGTTCTTGCACCTGATGCCGCAACAAAATTCAGTGTAAATTTATCTCTAGATCCTTGTGATACACATAAAGAAATAAAATCGACTGAGATTACTACAGGTTCTATACATATGGTAGCTGTTCAAAGTATTGAAGACCATGGATATGTTGTTGATTTTGGAATTACACGTTGTCGAGCATTTTTACCTAATTCACATGTACCACAAAAATATGGAAGGCTAGGTATTGGTGAATTAATATGGTGCAGCGTTTCTAAAATTACTTCAACGCCTTTAGTAACAACTATGGTTTTATCAGCTTTGGAAGTAAATAGTGCTAAATCTGTCATATCTGATGTAACATCATTGAATAGTATATTACCTGGAATGAGAGTTGAAGCTACTATCGAAAAGATTTTGAAAAATGGTTTGCAACTGAAGTTCATGGATAAATATATAGGTTATGTTGGAATCTCATATCTCAAGAAGTTGAATTGCGATACTTCAAAATACAATGTTGGTCAAATTATTGATGCAATTGTTTTGTATATAGTCCCTACCGTAAAAATAACATATCTTGCTATCAGAGATCTAGAACCTATTTCAACGTCTGAAAATATCAAAATTGGAGATACAATGCAGGGCAAAGTAATTTCAAGATCAGCTAAAGGAATTTATTTAAGTCTACCTCGTCATGCCAGGGGTTTTATCCCTTTTAAGAGAGTGAAAACCAGCAAAGACAATGATCTAAGTGAGATGTTGCTGAAATTCACAAGAGGTACAACTCATTGCATTCGTATTTTGTCTTTCGATTTCATGGATAATAGCTATATATGTTCAAATGAGAAAAACGTGTTAAATGAAAAAATTTTTACCATTAATGATCTAACCGCGGGTCAAATCGTTAGTGCTACGGTACAAAATGTTAACAACAAACGGCTCATGGTTAAAGTTGGTAATGTTGTAGGAGTAATAACTTCTTTGCATGTATCCGACTTTCCCATACAAAAATCTTCCATGACAACCAGATTTACTGTGGATCAAACTGTTAAGTGCAAAGTATTGGATGTAAATACCGAAACAGAACAATTATATTTAACAATGAAGCCTAGTTTAATGGAAAATACTGCTTCACTTTTGTTCAGCATGAACGATGCTCAATTCAATAAAATATACAAAGGTGTAGTTGTTCAAATAATTCCTTCTGGTTTAGTAGTAGTGTTTTTCAATGGATTGAAAGGTTTCTTGCCCAAACAACAATTTGGTTTTCAAAATGCAGGTGATTCAAACAAATTATTTTTTGTAGGACAAGTTATAGATTGTACAATCGTCAAAATAGATAAAAGTAGTTCCAGAATGACTTTGTCAATGAATGCCGAATTAAAGAACACTAAAAAGCAAAACAATTTAGTGCAGCAAAGTAATGACATTGTGGAGAAAGAAAATGTAGAACTCACAAAAATTTCAAAACATAAATTGACTGAAAATAATAAATCTGAAAAGCGTGATGCTCAGCAAATTGATAGTGTCGTTGCAGAAAATTCTGTTGTAAAGAAAAAACGAAAAGTTTCTACAGCCTCAAGTGAACAGGATAATGTAGATTTAAAAAAAGAACAAATGGAAGTTTCAGATTGTGAAGATCAAGTAAATAAGAATGATACAGAAATTAGTATTAAAAAGAATCACTCGCAACAAGGTTTATTGAAAGCAAACGATTTTTTCAATATGAATGTGGAATGTCTACGACAAAATACAACTGCTATTTCTTCAAGTGAAGAGTCAGAAGATGAAAGTGAAACTATTAAGAAGAAAGTTAAAAGTAAAGAGAAAGAAGAAACTATACGAAATGACGAGAAAAAAATTCGTGAAAATGAATTGAAGTTTGCGGAATCATATGAAAATCCGCAATCAGCAGACCATTTCGATAGGCTACTACTCGCTAATCCTAATGATTCCAAGACATGGATAAATTATATGGCATATCATTTACAAGGAACAGAGATCGAAAAGGCTAGAGCAGTTGCACGAAAGGCTTTCTCAAACATATCTTTTAGAGAGGAGCAGGAGAAGTTAAATGTTTGGATAGCATTATTAAATCTTGAAAATCGTTTTGGAACAAAGGAAACATTTAATGAAACATTACAGGAAGCACTTCAAACAAATGACGCTTATAGCATTCACATGCAAGCAATTCAGATGTTGTCGGAAAGCTATAAAGTGCAGGAGTTGAGTGATTTAATCAATAAAGTCTTGAAAAAATATAGTCATAAATTAGAATGTTGGTTAGATGTAGGACGAGCTTGTTTTAAAGCTAAATTAGTAGACAAAGCACGACAAATCATGCAAAAGGGTTTGAATGTATTAGAAAATAATAGACATGTGGATTTATTAACTCGCTTCGCTTTTATGGAGAATCAGTTTGAAAACTCTGATCGTGCACAGGCGCTTTTAGAGCAAGTTTTGACATCCTACCCTCGAAGGATTGATATTTGGTCTCAATATATCGACATGCTTATTAAAAACTCACAAATTGATATTGCCAGGGATGTACTAAGAAGAGCTAGTTCGCTATCATTACCAGCTAAGAAAATGAAGATTATATTCAAGAAATTTTTAGATTTTGAGAAGAAATTTGGTGATGAAGATGCCGTGAACAAGGTCCGGCAAATGGCGGAAGAGTTTGTTAAGAAGGCGACAAATTAATAAGTTAATATATTAGTTAAGATGTATTTTTATGAAATCAAAAATCAACTATAAATAAAATGTAAACTAAAATTAAATTACAAGACTTTCACTTACTTGTTCATATGTTTAATGCTCTTTACATATATAATTGTCATCTAGAGTCCATGTGGCAAAGTAAATCACTTGTTAGTAAGATATGCCCATATCATTCGAATCGTATTTCATATCGTATATATTACTATAATCAGTACCTGAAAAATTGTTATTCATTATTTTATTTTTAATCACTTCTCATTTTCACACTTTTATGTATACAAAGTTTTGCATCTTTTTATTATAGTTTTTAGTTATAATATTATCATTACTTCACATTTTTTATTCTATTAACTTGAGAACATGCACATAAATACCACCTGGGATTTATTGATAACTGCATTAAAAATTGTAATCTTATTTAGATATTGACATAATCTGAACCATTTTTACTTGTTTATCTATTTACGATCTGAACTTATAATTTATTTTGTGTTAAGAAAAATTTTACGACGTGCGGGTGGTATTTTAAAAATGTGTTTAACGACTACTTCAGACCATTATGAGATTTGACTCAAATTTTGACAGGTAGACATATTTATTTATTAATTTTGCGAAAATGGTATATACTTCAAATAAGAAAGCATTTGTTCACAAACGTCTTTTATTTGTTTATTTATTCTTATTAAGTAAGTATAAGGGTGCATTCGACTTGGACGCTTACGCGCTGTGAGCGCGCTGTGAGCGCGCTTTCATCGTTCGACTTGGCGCTGTGAGTGTCACATAAGCACGCTCGTAGCACCATCGTAGGATGCTCGTAGCACATATTTTGCGCTCACATACGCTCACGCCACAGAGGTAGGGCAGCGTGAGCGTGAGCGTCAGTTGTTTTTACTATCTGTCATTTCATTTGTTTATTAATTGTCAAATTCTTTATAATTCCGCAAAAATGGCAAGCTGTAGATCACAATTATTTTTTAATATTAATATTGATATTAATTAATTTTAAATTTAATTAATTTTAAATAATTTTAAATTTCAATTTTGATATTACTATTAATTAAGCATGAGCTGACCAAATTTCATTTATTTATTAATTGTTAAATTCTATATAATCCCGCAAAAATGCCAAGTTGTATATCACATTTATTTTTTAATATTAATATTAATATTAAATAATTTTAAATTTTAATTTTAATATTACTATTAATTAAGCATAAGCTAACCAAATTTCATTTATTCATTAATTGTTAAATTTTTTATAATCCCGCAAAAATGCCAAGTTGTATAACACAATTATTTTTTTAATATTAATATTAATATTAATTAATTTTAAATTTAATTAATTTTAAATCATTTTAAATTTTAATTTTAATGTTAATATGAATTAAGCATAAGCAAACGAAATTTCATTTATTTATTAATTGTTAAATTCTTTATAATCCCGCTGAATGATCCAGAAAGTAATAAAATTTACACAATTACCGTTACCACCAGTTGCCGCCATTTTGATGCTTATTGACGCTCACAGTTTCCAAAACGAACGGATTTCAGTTATCGATTCTGAGCGCTTATCGGCCAAGTCGAACGCTAAAAATTCGTGCTTATAAGCGTGAGCGCTCACAGCGCGTAAGCGTCCAAGTCGAATGCACCCTAAGTGAATTAATATAGTGAATCTCAAGTAATGTTACTTCGAAAACAATTACACAAATTGGTGAGTGCTTCGTGCCAAACTGGGAATGATGCAAATCGCTTAGGGGTAAGTTGTATAAATGGCAAATATTTTTTGATTTCTTTGCATTTCAAAACCTGACAAAAATTAAACAAAAATGGATGTATGCTAGTGTTCTGTATACATATGAATATTCAAATACAATTTCTTGAAACCTTTTCGGGTGAACGACGTTTTCATGATACGAGGAAAATTCCTTCCGCTTTTGAGGAGACCCTTATTTAAATGCTTCATATTATCATTTATTATAACAACTAGTATAAATAATACATAATTCTATACATTTTACATTGTAATTTGAATAGCAAATATTTATTCAATAGCCTTATTAACTTCCCGTAGTTATAGTAATCGCAAAAAAATCGAAAATGAAAATTTGTATATATCTTTACGTTTGAAAGGTTTCTGAATATTTTGGCATACCTTAGAAAAAATGTGTGTGAGTGTGCGGATATAATATTTCGTCGACGATTTGGGAAACACCGATCAGCCGATTTCAATAATTAAGAAAACATTCGATTCGTATTAATAAGGAACGTTCTGATTAGTTTTTGGCAAAGGCAGGTCTAGCTGTTTCGAAGATACGGGTCAAAAACGGTAACTCAGTTTCTAAAGGAACGGAGCTTTCGATTTTAATAATCAATCAAGTAAAATAAAAGGTTTTACTTGTATTGACAAGATGAAGAACTGATTAAATTTTTGGGAAGGCAGGTCCAGCGGTTATGGACTCTCATTAAAAATAAGGTAATTTGGCGCTCAAAAATGTTTATTGGACATATGTACAATTATATGTGACAATTTATCAATATTTTATAGAGATTTTAATAATGTGTACAGATTTTGTGTACATTTTTTTCGGTTCCGTACCAAGATTGTTAATTACGGTACGGGATGTTACAGCAATTTGCCTTAAGGCACGATGCCATGCACTCCACTAGTTTAAAGTTTAGTTTAAAAAAGAGTACACAAAATTTTAGTTAGATGATGATCATGGCACGAAGATATTGCTTATATATTTATCAATGTGTAAAAAACAAATTCCTTATAAATGTTATTAATTAAAATTGCATAAAATTCCTCATTTCCTAATTCTCTAATACTTAATGGCACTTTGTTGAATAGTCTAACACCCAGTCCATCTAAAATCGATTCCCAAAATGGTCATATGCTCCTCCGGGGGTCCATGAGAACTTTCAAGCGGTCTATAGCATCGAAAAGGAAATTTGTGAATCCACGAAATGAAAATATGGGTCCACGCTAGTGAACTACAAAATATCATATTATACTATCCATAATAAAAAAAAATCATGTACAATATTTATAAATAGACCTGAGAAGTGAAAAAATAGTAAGTTTTGATAAAAATGTGCAAGTTGTAGCATGTAGAAATATTTTTTTTGGTCGCAATATGTTGTGAAGATTATATATTCTGGCTGTTGATAGTTCTAAACTCTAAAGTATTAAATGAAAAAGCTAGTTTTATTATAGGGCTTTCAACAAGTTTATGACTTAAGTTGTAATAATTAAATTTCGGATTTGAAAATATTCATTTCGAAGATAGATGGTTGGCAAAAGCAATTTCCGTGGATTTGGAAACACGGAACAAATTGCATAAAAATCATTGCCAAAATCATCAAATTATCAAAACTGAATATTTAGCACATGCACACCAAATGACTTTGTTAAAAGATTGTAAGCAATGTATAAATATTCATGCTAGAGCTGAAAATGTTCATAACTTAAGGTAACTTGTAATTACGCTTTGCAATTTGTAGCTAACAATTTTTTTCATAATTAACTTTAGTAAAATCTATTGCTTTTAGTATTTCAAGTCGATTGTTGCCACTTATTTAAAGAATTTGAGTCTGGCAATCAGAATAATCTTTTTCATTTTGCTGTTTTTCGTAAATTTAAAAATGGAATTTAAAAAGTATTAAATCGATATTTTAAATCACACAATAAGTTACATATATAGTTTCATATAACCTGTTCTCGTCGTAAATATCATTTTGATTATTTGGTGGGTTGTTGTAATCAATGAAAGAGCAGTGATTCAATTTCAACCTTAGCCCTAGTATTGACGCCATATAAATAAATTTAAAAAAAAAATCAATCTATACTTTTCAAACATTCTAGAGAATTAGGGACAAATATTGCTTCTAAAAAATTGGAAGTCCATACTTGCAAAAATTGCGTTATTTTTAAGTTTTTATTTTTTATTCGTTTTTTTTTATTATTTAAGTATTATACCATTTTATAATCCTGAATAAATATGTAAACTTTTGTTGGTATTTGCTTATATTTTAGTACATTTTTTTTCAAACATTTCAAAGTGGATCGATTTTTAAAATTTTAAATTCATAGTTACAAAAATAATGAAAATTAAACGTTATTAATGATGGACAAAGGACTGTTTGACTCTAGGCTTAAAAAAAAGCTCATAATTTTCAAACAACTGGGGATACATTTAACCGTGATAGTTACGGTCACCCCTTTTTGACTTGACGTTGAGTTCTGGGACACCCTGTATATATGTATATGTAAATATATATATATATATATATATATATATATATATATATCTGCATATGTAATTCAATGTTCATGTTCAATGTTTTGTACGTGTTCAAATAAAGTGTGTGAGCTTATATGTGTTTATGAGTATACCTGAAGTTTATTTCAAGCTTTATCGTGTTTAGTTTATACGTAGCCTTGGGATAGATCGCGTTTGAGATGCCAACACTTATTTATTTCTTAAGAGATATTAACTGTCTCAACGTCCGCATTCTGTTTGCACTTTAACAGATTCGTCATATCGAACAGGCGATCTAGCAATTGCGAACTGTGGCTGCGTAATTCAAGTTTATTCATTAAATTACAGAAATTTTACTTTGAAATAATTTACCAGACGTAATATTTAATATGTAAATATATATAGTGAAAATAATATAATATTTTGTACAATAATTGATAATATTTAATTGCACTTCGATCCTCTTTAGAAAACTGAAATATAGCCGATATTTTATTTAATTGGACTCTATTAGGGTTTGTCGGTTTTCAAAAACCGTTTTTTTGGGCGAAAATTATGGAATTCGAAAACCGGTTTTTTAGTGAAAAAAGTCGGTTTTCTCTGTATAAATGGAAAATGACAAATATAGCCAAATATAAAAGATTGATGAAAGCGTTTTGAATCTTGAAATCATATCGGTTCAATAGCATTTTATATGTCGTCAGTCTGCAATGGTCCCAGAAAAGTTTTGTATATATTAATTTAGATTTTTATACCAGTGTACATATTAATTTAAATCTAGAAACCACAAATTAAAAAACAAAAAACTTAGAATTATTATATCAGGCTTTAAAAACAATTAAGCATAATTTGGTCGCAAGTGTGAGAGTATTTTCTGAATTTTCTATTTCAGAAAATTTAGTGAGTAAACAAAGGACACGCCTAAGTAGCAATTTGATAGACGTTCTCAGTTTTTTGAAATCATATTTCATTAAACAAAAAAATTTTGAACAATCAGAATGTTTAAAATTATTTAATTAAAATGGTTCGGAACAGACAATATTCGAGTTTAGCTTAATTGTATTTAAAACTAAAATCGATATCAACAAATATGCATCAACATGTATCTAATATTTTTTTTTAATTTAATGATTTTTTTTATTTAAAAATGTGTTATCCGAAAACTTTTCTTTCACTATCATAAAAATATTTTTACTCTTATATGTGAAAATGATGCATGAATAACGAATAATTATTTTCAAAGTTATTTAATCAAGATAAACTATTATTTTTTAGTTCTACTAATTAAAATTAAAATAATTTTGTTTACTATCTATAAAGTTGAACAATAAATAAATTCAGTGAAATACTGCTCTAAATTACACTAAATTTGCGGATAAATTACAGAATATTCTAGCAAAAATTTATTTTTTATATAAAATTCGAAAACCGGTTAAAACTGTTTTTTTAGAAAAATTAAAATTCGAAAACCGGTTTTCCAAAATGTCGGTTTTTGTATAAACCCTAGACTAGAAATTATTCATATAATTTTTAAATTGTTCATAATTACGAAAACATCCATCATCTATGCTTTATGGATGTAAAATGACCATTCGTTCCGGATTTCCCGGGAAAGTGCTGAAAATCTACTTTTTCCGGATTTTTCTAGAAGTAACATTTGTGCCGGATTCATGTTTTGCTGTCTCGTATTTCTCCGAATTTTTGAAAGAATTTTTAATTCCTATATATTACAGTTAGAATTATAAGCCGAAACAACTGAGCATATCAAGATACATGACGTAAAAAGGGCACTCTGAACGCAATATTCTCTATTAAAGTTAATAATGAAGAAAATTGTACAGAATTGTATACAATGTTACATATATTTAAGTAATAAATATAATAAGTAATTCTGATTAATATGAAAAGTTTATTACTTTAAATTATTATATATTAAATAATAATTAAAAACAATTAGTTATTTATTGAAACTAATTCTCCCACCAATTCAAGTATATATCCTGGATTTGAAATTAAAAAATATGGTCATCTTAATTAATATGAGCATTAGAATACAGTATTCTTATTAGTTGTTAAATAGGTAGAAATGACATAAATATACTTATAATAATTTGATATTTTAAAAACATTTACAAATTAAGTGAAACAAATAATTTTTATTACGACATTATTAAAACTTACTTCTTTAACTTATTCTTTATTCTTTCATTGTATACTAAATTAAATCAAGAGGTAAAAAATTATTATTAGTAATGTTTAGTAAAACATAATATTTGAAAAAAATTAAAAATACTTATCTGTTACTGTAATTTTCAGAAAAAAAGTGCAATGTTTTATCTAAAATCAATCATTTTTACAAATAATCTCAAAAATAAGTTTTATTAATAGAAGAGAAAATAAATTTTATAAGTAAGCTTTACTATTATAAACCAATTAATATAGGAGTTAATGTCTGTCTTGATTTAAATTATCAATTAATGAAATCAATACTAACTTTATTTTTTTTTCATAATCAAAGAGATTTTTGGCTAAAAATAGTCACCGTTAACGAATCTCTTTTCGCGTTCGCGTAATGACCAAATAAGCGCGCCTTTTCTCAATTTTTCGTTAAACCGAATGACAGGTGTATTCCTATACACCTGTTCGGCGATATTTTTTGAATGATTCGTAAACCGACACGAATACACACTTATCGATTTATGTCGGTGTATCTTAAGCATCTTAAGGGTCATTTTACATCAGTCTGATGGGATCGTGCAAGATTAAAATTTAACGAATAATTATAAAAATATTTCTAACATACTCTGATTTCAATAGATTTCTCCAATCACACGTTGTGACAATTTTTGCAGCAAGAGTTAATATTTGAATAAAGTTTTATACTAATTGGTTTAAGAGATGATTTCGTACGTTGATCTGGAATTCCGTTACATACAGCTAAGTACTCATGAGTAGAGAAGCTAACTTTAAATTGATGTTATTTTGAGAAATTGTCTCATATACTGATAATATTCTTTCGTCATTTAATATTGCCGAATATACAAAAAAATGTTCGGTTTATGGAACAGTAGCAAACTGCCAACAGATCTTTAAACTTTCCTTTAATTTAACAAACGAGCTCGTCTACACCCTAAATCACAATGTAACTTAAATTACATATTATTAGTCTCTAATTATAAATAGAACATTTGAAGCTCTAACAATTATAGGCTCAAACTACTCTTAACCTGATAGCAACTGGTAATTAATTAGCTGCATATTTAGTAAATAAACATAATTTATCATTATCAAGCTAATTTTTAAAACAATTCTTGTAAAAAATATCTGATATTAAAATAAATTTTGCATCATTGTTGACACCAATAATGAGCAAACATTCCGAATATCAAACGTCTTAAATTTATTTAATACAAATTACAAAATTACGTTAAATCTGATTATATTTAATTATTATCAATAAAAGGAAATAAATCATTTTTTTAATTGCAGTTACCACTTGTTTGTGAATTAACTTGTCTATAATCGATGCATATTTTGTTCAGTGTAAAAAGAGCTCTAAGAATTCGTTATGTTGAACCAGGGGTCTTTCGACTAATCGAGCTTGCACTCTGCCATGGGGTTGATTGTTGGCGACTTGGGGTTACAAGTATATAGTTAGATGCATTAAGAAGTATTAGGTATGAGACGTAACGAAATGTGTTCCATGTAAGATGTTCGATGGCTAATTTATTTCGATATTAGTTAAGATGAAATAAACTAAACACAAATGGATTTCTTTTATTGTTGTTGAAGTAACAATAACAATAAAATGAGAGTTTTATATTTACATTATTTAGCTTTACCCAATCTTGGAACAATTACTTCCTAACTATACTGCTAGCATTTCTACAAAGTTGCGTCGACATTTGTATGCAAACATCCCGTGAGATAAATATGTTTGATTTTCTAGACCAGTTTAACATGCTTAATTTATGTAATTTCACATAGCTTATTCCAAGAATTATAAATTTTGCACTAAGGACAATTTATATTTGTAGTACATTATTTTTTCCGAACTTTTTGAATTTGCAAATTGCCCGATTAAATTTTCAGAACCTGAACATTCTCCGAACTTTTTGAATTGCAAATTGCTCGATTAAATCTTCACAACCTGAACATTGAAGTACATCTGACTTTATGTATAGAGTAGCTAAGCTATTTTATACTGAAAAGAATTAGTTAATTATATTGTGTAGAAAGGATTATCGTAGCAAAGATCGCTAACAGGCGGTCACATATGGATGGGGTCGCGCGTTTGACCCCTTGTTCTGGAAATCTTACATTGGGCAGTGTGAAGTCCATTTTCAATTGGAAATATATAGATCAAAACATGTTTCCAGTCGAAAATAAACCCACTTCGGGCAATGCGATTTAAAATGCAAATAGGAAAAACTCTCACACTACTTTTTCCCTGAATCGAGTTGGAGTTCAACCCAGCTCACAGTCCTGCCTTAGGGCAGTACTACCCATTATTATTGTGTAGAAATTTTTAAATCACTTTCCAAATTTTGCCGCCCTAGAAATTTGTCGCCTTGGGAACTGCCCTGATTGCCCCTACTGTAAATCCACCACTGAGACTATTTATTTTCAAACTGTTTCAAACTATTAATCGACACCTTTTGTTTTCCCAAGAATTATGATATATTTCCCTATTACTTTTGTTCACTATTACATTTAGGATTCAGCTTTTTATTATTTACTTTTTTAAATTTTCAATGGGAATTTTCTATATTTGGGATATGTTTTGAACATGAATTTTAACTTTCGTAAAAATTTTGAGGTCCATAAAGGTATATTTTTATAAATCTGTGTCAAGAAGTCTTGTCTCGAATCAAATTCATTAAACAAATCCTGTCATTCACGCATTCTCTAAATTGGGGCCAATTTAAAATTTATAAACAATTTGATTAGAAACTGGATGCTTTTTTGAAAATTATGAATATTTAAGTTTTAAGTGAATACAACAATATTGGAATAAAAAACAACTATTCTGGCGTGATTGATTGATTACAAATTTGTATGTTTTTGAATGAATTTTGAGATTCCTATGATTCTGAATAAGTGGTATAACGAAGCTATATTAATATAATTAATATTGTCCTCCAGGTTGCCTTTAAGGTAAAATTTCAAATTAGATACGTTTAAATCTTTTTCACTGCTGAATTAAGCAATGTGAGTTTTATTAATGTGAAAGTTACAAAAACACGCAGACAAATTTTGTTTCGTTAATTTAATGTAATGTGTAATGTTCAATATGTAACTTAAAAAAATATAGTTAGTTTAGTTAGCAAAGCTTCAATAATTCTTTTAAGTACTTGCTTAAAAAGTATTTATTCATTAACATTATTTGTTAGCCATGTTCGATATTCTAGATTATCAGCACTCGTCCCCTAAGTAACGTTAAAAAATCGTTAAGTCAGGTGACTTACATCGGATATAAGAACCTGTACCGCAAGGGCATGTGTTTTTAGGGGGAGTCCTGAATGTGCCTGTACCTGTTTCATCCTCGTGTGTCGGAATTAATTGCTGCCCGATGCGCATCCTATGCGGTCTTAGTACCGAACACAATTTAAGTGCAAGGTGCTATTTTTTATTCACATTATATATTCCTCTCATAATGTATTATGTCGCGGGATATACGGTGACAAGGTGTTACGACGATATGGATTTTTATAAAGTCTTGATATCGGGATATTTATCTTGTTACGCATGATACTTGATCATGCAACCCTTTAAAAATTCTAAAGAACAGATGTGAAAACCAAAAATTTTATAAAGAATTCATTGTAGAAATTGATTTACTTAATGACCATAACTGATGAAAAATAATTTAGTTTTATGGTTTTTGGATTATTGATTTTTTTCTAATACATTTCCGCTTTCAAACTATGTGGTATTTCAAATAGAAAAAGGTAAACAAAAGATACAGATTTAAAAATCCATTTTTTTTTATTTTTTAACTTCCCGTAGGGTAAGTTATAGTAATCGCAAAAAAATCGAAAATGAAAATTTTTATATATCTTAACGTTTCAGAGGTTTCTGAATATTTTGGCATACCTTAGAAAAAATGGATGAATGTGTGTGTGTATGTGTGTGCGTGTGTATGTGTGTTCGGATACAAATTTTTGTCGACGATTTCGGGAACACGGATGAAGCCATTTGAATAATTCAAAAAACATTCGATTCGTATTGCTTTCGGAGATCTAGTAAAAAAAGTAAAAAAACCCATCTGGCGGTCAAAAATAATCATTAGACATATGCACATCAAATTATCAGATATTTTATAGAGATTTTAACAATAAGTATAAATTTTGATTACATTCCTATGGGTTCCGTACCAATATCCCTTAGACGGCGGCGCGGCGCTTACCCGCTTCGATATTTTATTGTCTCTATGCAGTTAAAGCAGTACGATTGCTTTGAAAAAAAGTTCAGAATTTCCAAAATATTTCAAAATACACTTTTCTTCAAAAAGTCTTTTTTTTCAAAAAAAAAAGTAACTCTTTGTCAAAAATTTATAGTTTCTCAAAAATTTAATTTTTCAGAGTAATTTTTTTTCAAAAATGTTAATTTTTTTTTAAAAAAAAATTTGGTAAAGGAAGTTCCAGCAATTTGCCTTAAGGCACGATGCCATGCGCTCCACTAGTTTTTTAAATTTTTCAATCTCATTCATTCAGGCAGAAGTGACTAGTATGAGAGACCATACAAAATATCTATACAAAGATATCAATATCTGTATATTGATATCAAAATTATAATTTTTATCTTATATTAAATAAATCGACTATGATATATTAATTATTTTTCAATTTGCATTAGTGAAAATTTTCGATGTATTATGATGTTGATGAAGTTATAATAAAACTCAGAGCAACATAATTTTTAAAAGTATATAGTTATTCAAAAGTTAAGTATTTAATTCAAATTTATAAATAATGGGGCACAAATCCTATTTTGCAAAGCTATTTTTTATTGTTTTAAACATAGTAAATTACAAATTATATTTGATTCAAATTATATAACAAATTGCTAATAACAAAATGAAGTACGGAACAAGTTTAATTTTCAAGTAAAAATGTTCTCAAAATCAATATGTAATTTATTTATAAATTAGTTCAATCGATTGAAACCTATTTAATATTTTAGAAGTTTATGAAATAGTCTTCAAGTATTTTGATAATTGTAGCTTTATTTCTTTAAAAGTACTATATGTAAATTTATATATATATATATATATATATATATATATATGTATATATATATAATATAAATTCCGTAAAACAATATATAATATATTGTTTTACGAAATTTATATTTTTATATGGTTGCTTTCAAGAAAATGTGTACAAAAATTTTAAATTTGGGTCGCAAGCTTTCACTCGTACTTTTTTATTTTACTCCCAATTCCAAAAAGTTTTGAATAAACTGAGAGCCAAAAAATATACAATTCTTCTCTTTAGATTATATAGAAAATGCAAAAATTCTAATGCGCATAAAATTTATTAAATTATATTCTACTTTTATAATATTTTGAAACTGTAATACGTCATTGCATTCACAATCTAGAAGTGTTTAATAAATTATACATATTATGTCTCAATTGCCTTAACCCTCGTTCTTTCACAAGTCATAAGTCACGATATTATGCTGAACCCAGCCAAGCATTTCATTCTAAACAGTAGGTAACAGATTTTTAAATCACAAATAAATATTTACACAATGTTGTTTACAATATCTATTATAAACGTTAACACTTGGATAAAAGCACAGGGGTGTGCAAACAGCGTGAAGCCGAGTTACCCCCGTCGAGCAATTTAGTCATGGTTTGTTAAGCCCTGAGCTCAAATTGAAATTGGTAATCTACTTTTTAAATCAAAGTGTATAGAGATTTGATGTATGGTGATATCTTATTAAAATCTGGAAGAAATAAAACGTTTTGTGAAATTTATATAAAAATTCCATATTTTATTTAATGTTACATTTGAAAAATAGGATAGTAGAACCGGATTTACTCTATGAAGTGTATAATATTCTAAAATTGATTAGACTAATAAATTAATTGCGCAACAACGTCAGTAATTGAATACATAATCATTATGATATAAATTAGTAATTTATGTTAAGTACATAATAATTAATTATGGATAAATAATTAGCTGAATTAGCAAGGAATATTATGAGTTAATAGGAACTCAATTCATAATAAAAAGATCTTATCGCTTTAATGAATTTAGATTTTAAAAGGCGCGTCAAAAAACTGTACCATATATAATCTTACTATTGATTTTTATTAATCATTAAGTTATTAATATCAACTAGTATAATTTTAAATATACATAAAATAATAAACTAAAATTGACGTTACACACTTTATACAATTTTCCTTTAAGAGTTTTAAAAATTATTTGAAAAAAGCTGATACATGGTATCAAAATAATATAATAATGCATTCGAAATATCTTTTTTGTATACTTACTACACATTTCTCATGGTCGTTATTGGTTTGCTTAAGCCTACATCAAAGATAAATTCTACCGATTTTATTTTGATATGATATATGAAAATGATTAAAATTATACATCTATCCCTAAAAGGATATGTTTTTAATTCCTTACATCAATCAATCGCTCAAATATATCGCTGATCATAAATAAATATTTATACAAAATAACTCAAAAAATTCGAAAATTATACATGTCAAATATTTGATAGATACATAATAACCCTAGGGGTTTGAGATCAACTTGTAGAAGTCAAATATATATAAGAATGTTTATATGTGTGGGTACCATATGCTGCCTCCTTGGGCTTTTCACATGTGCGTCAGACATGAAAGCATTTTTTTAAATGTTTTTTAAAGAATTTTTTAAACAGAACATTCTTGCGGACCCAACTGTTGCATATACACCATACTATGTAGCATATGCCGGGCAGTAATTATTTATTGCTTTAATGATCGGCTATTAGCATTAGTATTAGAAGAAAATTTACTAGATCCTGATAGTTTCGTTTCTGATCATAATGGGATATAAGTATGACAGGTTAAATGCAACAGGTTCACAAAAATAAAAGAAAATTGTATATTTTTGTTATTGGCGTATAAATTGATTTTAAAATTTCAATTGGGTTTTGATGGATAGACCGTTAAAATGGCCATGAGAATGAAAAGTCTTAAATATTGTATTATAATGTATTGATTAATAATAATATATTTAAAAATAATATTTGGTTTAACTTCTGCTTACATACGTATACTATACCTGTTATTTTTGTATATACACACGCAAATATATGAACACAAATTAAAATTTAAAGGTAAAAAATTATGAAACAGATTGTCAAAAATTTAATACTTGTAGCAACTGTTTCTAAAATAATTAATTAAAAATATCCTGCCAACGTTAGACAAAAAATAAATTGAATTAGTAGTACATCAAACATTTCTCATATGTTTCTAATGGATATTTATGTCTTAATTAGTTATAGGTAGGCGGGCTAATGAGATTTCTCAATCCAGGAAGTGGCTTGAAAAATATTGAAATATATGTATATATGTATACCTATACATACACCTGTATTAAAAGATATAAAAATACACATAATCCAGTAAAAGCATATTGTTTCAAAAGTCAATTGCTTCACTTATCGCTTGTATAACCTCTTGCAAAAAATTGGTGTCAAAAATTGTTCTATTAAGTGGCTGAATATAATATACGATTTCACGGATCTTTACTTTTTACCTAATAATTTTCAGGTATGATTTCTCTAAGAAGCACCTGCGCTCATATGAGGTGTTAAAAAAATCTATATGAACTATCTACTGATGATTTACATTCATTTTTCATTTTTCATTTTTAGCTAAAATAAATATATATATATCGATCGGTACGAATACATCCGCTCTATATTATCTGTAAAGTATTCGCATATAAGGTTTAACTAACATAATTAGTAGTAAAAAATGTATAGTCTGAATATATTAGAATTAGAAGCAACAGATAATGAGGTTCTAAATAAGATTTAACGAATATTAGAAAATGAAAATCAAGATTTGTAAATAAAACTTTCTATGAAGTATTTAAAAATATTGTCACTAAGCGAAATAAATAAAATATTAAATAATTAAATTTTTGTTACGGATAAACTGATATTAAGCACTTGTGTAACATCCATTTTCATTTGGAAATATAGATTCAAAATATGTTTTCAAGTGAAAATTGCTTTTCTCGGGTATTTTTATTTTTAAATAATTAATTAATGATCACAATTAGATAAATTTTAATAATAAAAATCTATCAAATATAGATAATCTTTCTGGTCGCAAGAACAACAACTACAAATACAGGTCATAGGACGAAAGCTGGGATTTAAAAATGAAGATATATAAACAAAAATTGAATCGAGGAATGAAAATTTGATAAAAATAAGGAATAGTGTTTATTTTTCAATTAAAAAAAAACTTTTTTATAAGACATTAATAACCTAATTGTATGATTCGCTTTATCGTTTCTTAAGATATATATTAAAGCTAAATTATGAGATCCTAACATAACTAATTAGCATGAAGTCGTGGCAACTAAGTGGTATATTACAGTTGCTGATTTCCTGTCTTTAAATACATTTATATGTTTCATTTTACATATACAATATTGGTAGATATAGCGCTTTATCTTATATGTGTTGGATGCACATGTTGGGATGCACCTGACATTGATGAAAAACCGTTGCGAAGGTGGAGGCTTAACATGTTCCTTATGCATACCAACACAGGCATATATATGTATATATATATATATATATATAAATATATATATATATATATATATACAAAAATGCTTAAACACGTTTAATACATAACATACATATACGTATTACATCCAATATACCTCCCAGACATCATCTGCATGTATAAATAATATAAGCGGTTAATTTCAGAATTCAATATTAGAGTATATATTTTCACTGTCTATTGTCATTTTGGTGAAAACAATTTAGAATTCGACAGCGAACAAAAAGAAACAAAATGTTTAGGTAGGTAGTGCAGAAGCTTTGATTAATTAGACCAATTCAATTTAACTCAAGCGAATATCAAAAAGAAACAATTTTTGATGTACACCAGCCATTAATTATAAGCAGAAATCACATAAAATGATTAACTATAACATCGACATTCGGAAACATGATTAGCCGATTCATCGATATCATTTGACATGTAATTTGCGTCAATCTAGACGTTCCACTTGACTTAATAAGCCCTGTTAATGTAAAATATCACATATCGTTTATCAAGATGATCACTTATTATTATTGACAGATCATATCAATTGGTTAAGTACGTCAATAAAAGCAGACATATCGTCAAGTTGTTAAATAAGTGTGGTTGCCTTTACAAATATTGACAAATATTTTAAAATCATTACTGTATTTTCAAGTGTTTTTTGAAATATGAGCTTTTCTTGTAAAATTGTTTTGCTAATTTTATATTTGGCTAAAAGATTCTTTTAGCTTTAATTAATTCATAATAAAAACATTACCAATTTTCGAAAATTATACGTCAAATTTTTTTTCATTATGTTTTAAAAAATGAATATTTTTGTGCCAATACTAAATAAAAAGTTTATTTTGAAAAGCATTGATGATACACATATTGCTAAATTTTATTAAATAATTACATCAATATGAAATATAAACAGTTCAATTATTTTAGTTCTTTCGAATTGGAATATTTACTTTCTTCTACATTTTTTATTATTAGTTCAATCGTTTCTTTGAAACATAGGAATAAACTTTGAAAATGTTCGTTAGCTTGAAACTTAAAAATTTACCAAAAACAATAATGAATGCTGTTCAAACTTCTATAAAAGTTTTATATTTTAAGTTGCTTATGTCAAATCATATATTTTGATAAAAAAGCACTATTCTGCATTTCTTTTTCTGATGAACATTCGGTTTCCGTAAACTAATCAACTTTTCACGACTCACCTGGATTTTTTTTTCTAAAACATACACGACAGAAAGTGTTTTAATGTACTTTTATTTAAACTTATACTTATATTAAGGCATTTAAAAATCATCAGAAGGTCTTGATAGAGATAAGTATGAAAAAAATTCGAAAAATAATCGAGCTTTTCACGATTTTAAAATATACGAAGTTTTAAAAATAGTAGTGTTTACACAAACGTTCGAGGTACGAAACCTTATTAATATTTCCATATTATTACAAGTGACGGCAAAATATGCAATAATTTGTGATAATTTACTCATTTATATTTATTTGACATTGAACATATTATTTTTGAGTTTTTTTTTATTGAACGCTATGGAAATTATTATATATTACTAACTATACTTAAAGTTAATAGAAAAAAATCAACTTTTTGCTAAATTAGGTAATTATCACTATACTTATATGTAGTGATAGCAAATAATAATTCAATTGAATTAAGTTCAAATTAAATAGCATTGCGTTTCAACCTATAATTCTGTAAGGGTTCTGTATAATTTGCCATAAGATAATTAAATTAAATTTTATTTCTGCTATTGTTTTGATACTACTGTTTTTCTAGGCAAAGATGAACTTTAAAAAGTATAATTCATTCACAGTTATGAATTTTTGTTATTCATATAAAAGTCAGGAACAATCAATCTTGATACCAGAAACTGACCTTTGGCGGGTCCATAGGGTCAGCGTTCTGTGTGACAGATTAAAATGTCATAAGTCGGTGCATGACATATGTCATGTGTGTTGACGTGTATGGTATTCTCACGATTTTCGCTGAGATAATGGAGAAATGTAATTTTTTATTTTCGACAAAGAATTATTACTGGTTGTCAGTTTTTAAATGATACTTTTGAATAGTTTTCATGAATATTTAATTGCATATAAAATCTATGTGAAAATGGGAAAAACGGGATGTCTAGATATATACATTGTTTAAAATAGACTATGAGAATTTGCTCTGAATTAATAATTATGCATCCGTAAATTTTATAAATCACTAAAATTGTAGATGGTTAAGAACACATATTATACGCATATTAATTCCGGATGCCTTTGCACATGTCATAAGATACACCGTAATACTATAATTTGAATTAAGTTAACTATCAATAAATAACATGATTGAAATTGTTCAACTTCTTATTCATTAGTAATCATTGTTAATGAAAGTTAAATCATCATAGAATTTTAACACACGAATTTTGGAATTTAATTTTACATATTATTTTGATTGGATAAAAACTTGTTTATTGCAAACAAGAGCCTAAAATGATATTTAGTCTCTGATTGCTAACCTTTGGTCATTGGTTGGTTTGCATCATAATTATTATCATTATGCATGGAAGATATACAACATCCAGGAAAGTACACATGTGCTCTTATATATTTTTCCTTAGATATATGTACATTTTATATACATATATAATTTTATATACAGATGCCCTAAGGCAAATTAGCTCCTGTTTCGAGCACGTACTGATCAAGATTCCACTCTAATCATCTGCGCGCGCATGTCGCTCATATAAATACGATCCACACTTGGATTATATTATATATAGGCGTATACTTATACATATATACATACATATATATTTCATTTTGAAATAAAATTGCCTATGGAGTACGTTTTTTTATTTAACATCAGTCAGAACTTAACAAGTCTGAGTTCTAGGAGCTGTTGTTATATCTTTATGTTCTGTATTTATTATTGCTATTTCTGTAATATTGATAATTTGCTGATTAATGCAGTAATTAGAAAATATATTGCTAACTATATTTTCAAATGAAAACTGATGTCACTACTACTGCTGCTTGACGTAGACTAAAAAGGTACATTTACCTCCTGCGCATCAGCTGTATCCGCCACTTTGGGCTTAGTCAGTCTCCATCTCATGTAGGATAGGCATAGTGATCTCAATGCACAAAAACTCAGATTTTGTAATATGCTTATTGTCATCCGCCCACTGGCTCTTAGTCCAACATCTTTTTGGGAGTATCGAATCTAGAGCCCCCTTAGGAAAGCACCTGTGGAGTGCCTAAGTATATTTTTTGCAACCAACTTTGCACTTTATCATAATATGTTTTATGAGATGTTTTAGCAGGCACTGTGAAAATATACAATTGATTCTAAATTTGCCTGAAGATCTTATAATCATCGACAAATCAATAATATTAAATCAACTCATAACCGTGGATAATATGTTAGAAAATAAAATTATTTTCCGGGAAACACAGTGCATAACGCAACCCGAAAAGATTTTTCTGGCCAGAGATTTTTCATTTCCATTTTTTACACCAACTGGTTACTTTTAATTGAAAACATATTTGTATTTAAAGTTATTAGTAAAGAATTATTCGAGAAATTCATAAGCCAAAACAATAATTCACAGTGACATTTTGACTGCTTTTCGAAACCGTTATTTAACATTTTCACTGCTTTTCTAAACTGTTATTTGACATTTTCACTCGTTCTGTATTCCTTTGTAGGCCTCCAATTATTTAAAAAAAATTACTGTAAAGTTAGGTAGGTTAGATATCTTTGAATATTATTAAATATTGTTTAATATAATTATAATTATAATTTTAGAATGAAAGTTAACAAAATATGCTCACATTAAAGAAATTATATAACTGAAAGATGAAATTCGTCATTCTAACTTAAATTCAGCCATATCAATTAAGCTGTTCTACTATCTAATAAATTAGCGATCAACAATACCACCACTAAATCAGCATAAATATATAAACAAATACATAGAACATTTTAAATCACAAATTTGCCTCGGAGCTATATGGCGTCACAGTTAATAAGAGCAAGAGCGAACGCAAGAGTCGTGCCGGGGGATAAAATAAAAGTTCCGAGATAAAAGAAAATGATGATTAAAAAAGCAAAACAATTGCGAAAGGATATATCCGAGGATTATTAATACGCGCAAGGAAAAAACAACACGACCAAAAGGACCCCGCTCGCCGCCCAACGTCCGCGCGGTTAATTGAAGTCTGGTCGCTCCTGAATAAATGCATGCGCCTTACTCGGACGCTGAAGATGGGCTGTAAATAAGTTGCTCAGAGCAGGGTTATGGAAGGGAATATCCATACAATTTGGATCTTATAAAACTTTACTATAATAAAGTTTTTGGAAAATTGTCTTTATTCTGATTTAATAATGACTTAGCAGGTCTTTGTATTAAATTTTGCGCATAATTGAAAAATCTCAAAAATGATAATGCTGTAGGCAATTTTTATTACAAGCATAATAATTACAAGAAGAATTTTTATGGAAATTTGATATAAGAAATTCGAATTAGCCATCTCGGTGAGTTTCTAAGACAGGCTGCTCAACAAAGTAAAGGATCAAGTTAATACATACTGTCAACTAAATACCGGGATTTTTTTTATTGGGAATTGCTTATTTAAAAGGAGGCTGCCGTGCAAATGATTTTTTTCGCTGAAATGTTGGCATAACTGTCCTTAATATTGGTGTAAAGTTTGATTGCCAATCATCAATTATGTTGTTATTTCTACATATATGTTCTGTTAACTACAAACATATTTGGCGATTTTTGCAATGAACGAAACTGTAGAATAAAGGCTTTGTATTGAATTTCCAGTTTAGAGCAGAATTTATTATTAACTTCCCGTAGGGTAGTTATAGTAATGGGCCGAAAATCGAAAATGAAATTTTTTGCATTTCTCGACGCTTTGAAGGTTTCTGAACATTTTGTCATACCTCACTTTTTGTCAGAAAAAATGGATGTGTGTGTTTTATATGTCCGCATTTTTCGTCCATGTTTTCCGACGCACGGATCAACCAATTTAAATGGTTCAAAATACATTCGATTTCTATTGATAAGGAGATGTGCTGAGTAGTTTTTGGCAAAAGCAGGTCCAGCCGTTACGGAGATACGGAACAAAGAGTGCAGATGATGCAAATCGAGTTTTTGAGACAATGGAGTATCCGATTTGAATGATCTAAAAAAGATTCAATTTGTGATGATTGGAAGAAGAGGTGATTAGTTTTTAGCAAAGGCAGGTTCATCCATTTCAAAGATATAGAGCTAAATGCGCAAAAAATGGCAGTTTTCGAGAGAACTAAGCGTCCGATTTGAAATATTCTAATAAATTTCTGCTTGTTTCAACAAAATCATTTCTTTTGGAAAAAAAGTTATGTGTTTCTAATTTTTTTTTTCAAAATTTTTTTTTTTTGTATATCGAAAATAATTCAGATTTTAATTTAATTTTAATTCTGTTTAATATACTTTAAACAAAGAATTTTAACTTTGCAATTCAGTTTATATATATTTTTTCTTATAAATATTAATAACGTTAGAGTGTTTATAATAATCTATTTGAAAATATGTAATATTCGTCGATCATTTTGTTGCGGTATGGAAAGATCCATCAATTTGCCTTAAGGCATGATAAATATTTACAATTATTGAAAATTGTATATAGGGCCTATAACGAGTGTCCTTAATCAAAAATCTTGGCTTATGAGCAGGTACTTTAAGGCATTGGCAGAGGGCCCGAAGTTGTGGAAGATCTGATCGTCCATCAACGTCTGTCTTCAATGGATGAAATCATCGCCTAAGTCAATCTTGGTGGGGTTGTGTATTGATATATCAGAAATCATTATAAATGATATTACGGTAATAAAGATTATTATTTAGAAGCTTTGCGTCATTTGAGAGAAATTGTGTCTAGGAATCGTTTGAATTTGTAGATGGAAAAATAGTGGATCTTGCCCCATATTAAGGCACCATCGCATAAGGCCCACATTGTGAACGCTTTTTTGGCCAAAAACTCATGAAATTTCATGGGACAACCACACCAGGTATCTCATCGTAAATTATTTCTTTTTTTAAAACTGAAATCGCCACTTTGGGTAGCATCGCTTTGGGTTGATAGGCCCCAAGAAAAAATCACCGAAAGAGCTGAAGTGATACTTTTTAAGGATTTTTGGCATATGTTCATCATTTCGAGCATGGTCCATGTTAAAAATTTAATAAAAAAAATTAATGATTTAGCAAATACTTTGAGTTTTATGAAACAATTCGCGATACTTAGTTGACATGTCAATAATATTAATTAATTTCTAGTTAAAGGACTTAAACTTACACCTCAATTTATTTGTGATAGGGATCCAATATTCCCATGAGTTTATATAATTTGCTCATAAGATCGTAAAACTCATATGTACCAAAATATATAATTAAGTCATAAGTTTAAAATACATTTAAAAGCTTGTGAGTTAATTATGTTCATCAGAATCTTTGATCACCATCCCTAGTTGTTCTACGTTCTACGAGCAAAAGCCATACCTGATCGAATGTCTTTTTGCATCTCTTGATTCTTATTTTATGGTTGTTTTTTACGATATATATATAATATATTTGCTTTTGTTTTTCTCGCGATCAGAAGGAGAGCTCTGCGCTGGCATCCGTTCGGTAGCGGCTCGTTACAGGATCAGGTTTGGAGATCGCAATAATAAATAAAATGTATTATAAAATTCCTCAAAGATTCATATCGTCTTGCCGACGCGAAGAAATTATTAAACTCGTAATGATACCGGGAACTTCGCCTGCGTGATCAATTGATACGAAATGATTGTTTCCAATGCGCTCGAAAATATTTTTACATATGAACACTAATTACTTTTTTCGTTATAGTGTGTATATGTATCTAAAGTTCTTATTTTAATAAAAAGATTATTTTTATAAGGCTTAATGGTGTTCGAGCGAATATTCGAATGATTCCAAGCCAAATTAAAATGCAGACTATCTAAAAATCTATTATAATTTGAGATAAAAACTAGTATTATTAATAATAATTATTAATGCTCTCGTTAACATTTGCACTAATTTCCAATATACATTTTACATTTACACTAATTTCTTATTTGTTTTTGAAAGCTTTAATTTGCTTTGGTATGTTTCCTATTTTCAACACAAGATTTTTTTTAAATGTTAACTTTTTTGGGTATTTTGTCAATTTTTACTGCATTTTTTGCCTTAGTCCTATCAGTTCAATTTGGAAAAATAAAACTTTTCAAAATCTTTAACACTTAAAAATGTTTGATTCTTGTGAAACTTTAAAAAATTCGGACGTTTATTAGACCAATTTCTATCAATTATTTAGTTTTTTCAGACTTATTAAGTACATGTTTATGAATGCAAATCTTAAAAACATTGGTTTTGGAGTTCTTGGATTATGATTAGCACATATTTTTTAAAATTTCAAATTCCAGCTTTTTAAAAATAAATTATCGATTTTGAAATGAATTTATAATTTTTGATCGTAAAAAACAAGTCTCCAGCATATAAAATTTATTAATGATTTGCTTAGGGAATTTAATAGTTTTTCAATTGTACTTAGATTTTCTGCAAATGAAAATAGAGATGAAAATTAGAAAATCAATTCAATTTCAGAATTAGATAAGTTAAAAATTTTATTTTTAAATGAAGCTTATGAATTCAACATATCAATAATCAATTAAAAGCTTACGAATTAAGCACAGAAGCGAGAAGCATATCATATTCAGGATCTATGTAAGCAAAAACATGATATCCTCAAAAAATAATGTCAAGAACTATTTTATACCAATCTTGTCGTCAATGATTAGAAGTTTATGCTATTAAAACTTCGTTTAGCTGATTTTAAACATTTTCTGTTAATTTTTACGGTCCTGTGCAATCTGTTGCGAATCCAGTCATCTCTTGAAAAACAAAAGTGTGAAACAAGGCAGTAGCCGCTACGTGTTCGGAATCATTGACGAATAATTAATCGAAAAATCAAGACCTGGCTGGATGTTGCCTCTGTTATTATATCGAGAAGCATTACCGAGCTTCATTTTTCGGCGACCGCATCGATCGGATTTTTCGTTGACGGAATTTTAATTCAACCAGATTGCATCTGGTCGCTCTTGGAACAGATTTTCTTTGAATCGCTCATTTGACGCCCTTATTATTTTGATAATAATATAATGATATGGTATCTGTAGAAAATAATGAAGGGCTGAATAATTTGCTTAGTAATATCGTGGACAACTTAGTTAAATTTATTACATGTAGTCTGAATAAAATCAGACTAAAATCACCAAAAAAATATTCTGAACTAAAAATTCAGAAATTCAAACTAAATAACGAAATAAAACTAGCTGTAAGTGGAATTCTGTCTTGAGGCAATTATGGCATCGTGCCTTAAGGCAAATTGCTAGAACTTCCCGTACCGTAACAAAATGTTCGAGGAATACTGAATGTTTTCAAATAGATTATTATAAACATTGTCTAATATTTATAAGAATTATATAAACTGAATTGCAAAGTTGAAATTATTTGTAAAGTATATTAGAACTTTAGTCAGAATTAAAAATAAAATCTGAATTATTTTCGATATACAAAAAATTAAAAAAAAAAAAAAAAGTTGGAACAGTTTTTTTTCCAAAATCAATTATTTTGTTGAGACAAGCAGAAAGTTTTTTGAATCATTTAAATCAGAGGCTTAGTTCTCTCAAAAACTGCCATTTTTTACATATTTAGCTCCGTATCTTCGAAATGGCTGGGCCTGCCGGTGCTTTTTAAAAGTAAAAGTTAATTTTTAAATTTTCTAGTAATTTTTTATACTTCAGAATTATTGATTACGGAAAAATATCTACTTTATGTTGCTCTTGCAAATAAATATATCCTTTGAATCACGTTAAAACTATTTTGTATAATTCGGAGTCATACAAATAATTTTCATCACCTTGAGCTATGATTCTTCCGAACCATGTCAGTAAAAACGCTTTTATTTTTTCTTCTCTAAAAAGAATTCAACTCAAATCAGAGTCTACGCGTTGGCATGTTTATTGCACATAATACCTCCTAAAATTGACGGACGCCGAATACTTAAACACAATAATTACTAAACTATGCAAAATGCGAATTCAAACTGCATTTCAAACAGTAGCTAAATTGTCTGTTATTCTTTTTTACTCCAAACCAATTTAATGCGTGTTTTTCTGATGATAGTTAAGTGTTTAGGGTTAAATTGATTGGATATGTTTTTTCAATATTGGCCAAAATGCGGTTTTAAATTGCAAATTATTTTCTGAAAATTAAATGTTCAGATCGTGACCTCATTATGGAAAATATTGGCATACATACTTAGTTTCATAATAACGTAAAACGATGAATGAATCCATTTATAAGCAAAATTGATCTCATAATGATTTTATATGTAATATAATATTAAATTTTAATCAGGTTTGGAAACATAATGTTTGTTTGTACGGATTCTGAATTTATTATGTTTTACTTTTATTTTATATAGTAATTTAGAAATCATGTAATATACTGATATTGTTTAATATAGATTTTTTTTAACTGTAATAACATCATGCTTTATTATTGATAAGATTTAATAGGTGACGCATATATTATGAATTAAACCAACTTTATTGGCTAATATAAAAGTGAATATTTTTGCAAAATAAGCGATCCATTAATTATGTCACATATTATCACATAAATAAATACATTACAAAATTATACTTGGTAGTACCATAACAGAACTTTTTTAACGTTTCATGTAATGAAATGTTATAAAAAGTGTAAAACATAAAATAAATAGTGTTTCTAGTAGCATGTCTATAATATTATAATTAAACATGTCACAAGCTATCGAAAAAGCTTCTGTTTCTCAAAAAGTGGAATACTATTTTAATAATGTGTAAATAAATCTTTACTTTAATGTATAAGTTTATATAATGTTAAGCCTGAAATATAAAAAGTTACAACGGAGTAACTGCAACAACTTAATTAATAATAATAATAAATAGAAGTCTGCCCGAATGTAATCCAGTATGGATTTTTAGTAACTAATATTTTTCATTACTGATGAATATGATCTGAAATATAAAATTGTCATCTTTTATATTCTCAAGGGTACAACAGAATAATAAATAGCAAACAATTTCTATCTCAAATATTTTATTTTGTTTTGTGTGTTATATAAATTTAAAAAAACTAAATTCATTACAAACAAAAATGATGTTTTTTTAGGAGATCGATATAAGTGGTGTAGTTTTATCCTAGAAAAACTGAAGTTTTCGAGGGGCGATATAGATTAAGTCTAGTGTTAAACATAACTAAAATTATTAAATCTTTATTTTAAATAGTTGAACATTTGTGACGAAAAGCATATTAGTGTTGTTTCGGGACTGACTGAAATAATTGTGTAAAAATCATACTCATATTATAATGATAACTCATAATCATCATGCCATGGTGAAAGCACCATAAAAACAATGATTTTTGTTCCCTCCCTTGTTTATTATTCTCATGACCATTTTATTACTATTAATTAATGACCAATAACCACTTTATATTTGTTTTTATGAATTTTTCTTTCCAAACTTCTGCCTCCATGCTTCTTGGTCCTGTGCTTCAGCTTTCAGTTTTCGGTATTTTTTCTTCTCGCGTAAGTCATCAACCATCTGCCTAAATAATATTATTGAAAATGTCAATTACATCTAACTATAAAAATTAAATCTAATAAAATCGATATTTTTAGTTGGAAATTGAAAACTAACTACTTCGTGCCTGTGTTCGGATGCTGTGCTGTAGCGAATATATTTTATAATCGTCATATCTCGGGGCGTTTTCAATTCTACAACCAATACAGTCAAATCCATATACCTTATCGATATCGAGTCATTATTATACTGTGTTCGTTACCCCGTCCGGCTCGAAGGACCAATTTTGTACACACAGTAGCCGAGCGAGATAATCACAAAGACTATATACAGTAGCAGATAAGCTCGAAGATGGTTGTCAAAGATACATGACCACGTTTCACTTTGATTAATATCGGTTAATGCAATTTGAATCGACATAAGAGCAATTAATTTATTAAATTCTCCTTCGATTCGATTTTTACACAATTAGTTCAGTCAGACAGTCCCGAAACAACACTAATATGCTTTTCGCATTTGAATTTGCAACTTGACGCGAATGTTCAACTATTCAAAATAAAGACTTAATAGTTTTAGTTAAGTTATGTTTAATAATGGACTTAATCCATATTACCGCTCAAAAACTTTGATTTTTCTAGGACAAAAATACACCACTATATCGATCTACTTCTAAAAAACCATTTCTGTTAGTAATGAATTTAGTTAAACATGTTTATAATGAACTATACTTGAGAATATTTATTAACCTAAATGTTTTTTTATTTAACTTTATAAATACTGTTTGGGAAAACAAATTCGTAGCTTTTAATGATTATTTTATTAAAAAATTTTACTGTAATTTTTAATTAAAATTCTATATAATCATATAACTTGGCATAATAATAATAAGTTATAAAATATTTGAGATTGTTTGCAATTTATTATTCTGGTGTATCGAGAATATAAACAATAACAATTTTATATTTCAATTCATATTCATCACTACTGAAAAAATGCATACTGGAATACATTATATGATTTACTGAACATAGTCAGATAGTTGTTTGTTTGATACGTATTATTTGTTCTGATATGGTTTGGTTTAACAATATAATTGCAAAATATAAAATTGGACCTTTTTGGCCCGTCCTACCTTATAGTAAATAGTAATTATTATTATTAAAATATTTTTTGTAAATCCTATTGAATGTAATTGATCCAACGCAATTATTTCACCATGTTAGATAGTACTATGTTACCTATGTAATGTAACTTAATTAAATTCTTTTTTTCTTCTAAATGTTAATCTTTTGAAATGTGAATTATTTGTTTGTTTTAAACGAACATATTTCATTTATCGTAAAGATTTTAATTTTTGGTAAAACAGAGTCAAAAGCAATCTGTAAAAAACATTTATATCACAGTTTAATACAGCAATTTGAATGCAGTCAATTATGGTAATAATATATATTATTGTTATTTAATATCGTCGTTTAGCCTTAGCAATCTGAATATAAAATTACTAATTACCCGTATACGATCGAGAAAATTTTCTGCAAAGTACTCGAGTATATCAGAAGGATAAAATCGCTTTGAGAGTCATATTATCGAACGCTATACAATTTCAATATGTCGTTACCGATCGCTCGTTTCAGCAATTAAGATCCGGTCATTTTTATAAAGAGTGCTCGCACCGAGTATGAAAGATTTTGTTCATGTATTTGTTCATTATGTGAGGTGTAAGGTTATTTTTACCCGAGGAATATACATATTGAACAGGGTTCTTTACAGCTACAGACATGTGTTAGTGATGAGTTTGTGTATAAATGAGTGCATGGCAGTGGGCAGTTATTAAATAAATTAAAATCGCATCTGCGCATCTTTTGCCACCGAGGTACATAACGCTCTCTATCCAGGGTCGAGAAGATCAATCGTAATAAATAGAGATTGTAACATCAGCAACCTTCAAAGGATCATCGCTTTAAGCATTTCTTAATTTTTTTCAATGGTCATCAAAAACTTCTATAAAAGTTTCTACTTTGTAATATCAATAATTTCTGTAGCAAAAATTTGCGCCGATGAGTAGTTATTACAGACGTAGGGAAAAACACGTATATATATATATATATATATATATATATATATATATATTTTTTCTAGTACATTGTACTGTGTATCAGAGTTTATTTATTATTTTCGTTAATTCTCAAACAAATTTTCTTTGCCTTCGATATCTATGCACACTGGGGATATGTGAAATGACATACTACTAAAGTTACATACATATATATGATCAAAACAAAATCTTTTATCTCAATTTAAAAATTATTAAATAAGAATGATTTATACATTGTTATAAGATTGTAATATCACATACAATGATATAAAATTTATTAAATTACACTTAATTAAAAATTTAGGTTTTTATATCATAACATACTAAAGCCCAAATATTAATTTTTTAAATACTATAGTTTATAATTCTAGTTTGTACTTTTGATAGAGTAACTTTTAAATATGAATTAACTGCAGCTTTTCTTCTACTTCTGATAGAGTAACTTTTAAGTATGAATTACTTGCAGCTTTCTCCATTATACTCAAAAAAAAAACTAAAGTCCTGATAATTTATTCTTTGCCCATTTTTAAGAAAATTGACTTGCTTCAAAGTATTTTTTTTATAAATCAATACAAACTATGATTAATACAAATAAATTATATAATATCTGTTATAACAATATAAACGTTTATTATAAATCAACGCAAACTATAACTAATATCAGATTAGATATTTAAAATATAGTGTCTCCTGTAACACTATTTACTTACGCCCACATCTTAAAGGCTATATATTCCATTAAATCTTCTTTACCTAAATCTGTATATAATTTTTGTATGGTACAATAACTTTGTTGTTGAAACAAGCATTTAATAAAGTTACTTCATAACTTCCCGTAGAATAAGTTATAGTAATCGCAAAAAAACGAAAATGAAAATTTTTGCATTTCTCGACGTTTCAAAGGTTTCTGAATATTTTGGCATACCTTAGAAAAAAATGAATGTATGTGTGTGTGTGTGTTCGGATACAAATTTTCGTCGGCGATTTCAAGAACACCGATCAATCGATTTGAATAATTTAAAAAGCATTTGATTCGTACTGATAAAGAGACGTGCTGATTAGTTTTTGGCGGAGGCAGGTCTAGCCGTTCTGAAGATACCGGACAAAAAGTGTCAAAAACGGTGACACGGTTTTTAAGAGAACGGAGCGTCCAATTTTAAAAATTCAAAAAACATTTTACTTGTATTGACAAGATAAAGAATTGATCAAATTTTCATGAAGGCAAGTCTAGCGGTTTTTGGCGGTCAAAAATGATCATTAGATATATGCACATCAAATTATCAGATATTTTATAGAGATTTTTACAATAAGTATGAATTTTGTTTACATTCCTATTGGTTCCGTACCAATGTTTATCCATTAGACGGCGACGCGGCGCTTACGCGCTTTGACATTTTGTCTCTATGCAATTAAAGCAGTACGATTGCTTTGAAAAAAAAGTTCAGAATTTCCAAACTATGCCAAAATAAAGAAAACTTTTTTTTCAAACAATTTTTTTTTGTTTCTCAAAAATCTAATTTTTTCGAAGTAAATTTTTTTCAAAAATGTTAATGGCTTTTAAAAAAATAATAATTTTTGGTACGGGAAGTACCAGCAATTTGCCTTAAGACACGATGCCTTAATTGTCTTAAGACAGAATTCCACTTACAGCTAGTTTGTGTAAATATTTCAGATGATAACTTTGTCGCTTCTTAAATACGTTTGAAACTTTAAATAAAATGTAAAATCAAATGAATATAGTAACGAATAAGTAATTCGCGCCAGCCCTGTGCTTTGTTATTGTAGATCGCGCTTTGGTATATATCGAATGCGCGACGTCAGGCCGAGTAACGCCGCGCCGAGACAAGAAAATGTTCATTCATCGCCCGCGGGGAATGCTCTCGTGCACGCACACGCTAAATTTTTGCCCGGCGAACCTGATTCGGTTATTAATATTATTCAATGATACACGACGCATCGTGTTATATATGTACTGCACACATATTGTAAATGTTACCGAGGAGATCGTGAAATGAGTTATGTGCCATACAGGATACAGGACTTGGATAGAAAAGGATACGGTCCAGTCGAAGCACGAAATAACTGCACTACAGTAACAATTAAGACTACATGTAACAATGAAAAAGTGTTCAGAAATATTATCAATCTGTGTAAGAATAGCAATAACATTTTATGAAAGGCTTCTTAAGTAGATTTATCAAAATATAACTTGATTTCTAGCTAGGCAATGCAATAAGACAATGGGTGGTTGTATTAGGTTTTTGCAGATATGAACGAATAATAAAATAAAATTCAACATTTTTATTTGGCTAGTAAAATCGAGATAAAAACCCTCTCTCTCTATTAATTATTACTTCAAAGTTTTTAACTCCCACTTATACATATATTTCTTCAATAGATTGAAATTTGGGCATATGTGTTTTAGATTTTTAAAAGAGAAAAAATATTTAAGTATTTACTTACAATCATAACCATTTTTTTACATAAAGATTTACTACTGTCCGTATGGACATTCAGTAATTATAATGGCTTGTGCTAATTGATATAAACTCTATAAACTCAATTGTGGCTGGTGTTTGCGTTTTAGTCTTTTTGGAAGGTTGTCTTCAAGCAGTTTTCTACAATCATAATCAAATAATAATAATTTGTGAAATATGTAACTAATCTGTAACGTTTTTCATTTTATGTCAACGTTTCTCCAGTATCACTTATTTGCAATAAGCTCCCAAATATCGTAAAAGTTACTTATTGATTATAATGCTGATTTTTTTACTATTATTGCAATTTGAATTCTTAATAATGAGGGCTAGCAAAAAAATTTACTATATAAACTATGAATCAAAATTGGACACACGCCTTAGCTCCAAAAATTTTATATTCGATCAAAAACTCTAATTAGAATTCTTTTGAGGTTGCAATAGCCATATGAACATCTATCTCTGTTAATATTCATTTAGTCATGACTTGCTATAATAGAAGACAGTAATAGTAGGTCTTTGTAATAGAAGATAAATTTTGGTATAAAGTGAAAAATAATTTCATGATTTCAAAATTTCAACATTGATTTTTTAATATTTAATAAAATTCATACGCAAAATATCAATTTTAAATGAATCTGCCAGTTATTGCTCGATTTATTAATAATTTGATATTTCGGTTCTATCTAAAATATACTAAATTTTAAGACCGATTTTTGGGCTAGACCAATTAATACGATTGATAATTCTCATATTTATGCCTAATAGTGAAGTTGTCCATACTTGCACAAAAATTTTAATGCAAAATTGCTCAAATATATTTTACATTGACACACATATTATGCTTAAAAACTCTTTACAGGACGGATCAAAGTACATAGTTTATTGTTAAATAGAAATGAAATAAAATAAAATTTAGTTGCTTTAAAAACCAAATTCGTTAGGTTTATTATTAAATGTATATGTAAATGTTTGAATATATATTATGAATATATTTGATCATTAAATGGAATTATTATTGCTTAGCATGCATGTCACAACATTAAATGTCGATAATCACTTGAAAATTACAGAAATAACCGGCACGCGTGCCTCCCGCTATATACCTTCAATTAACCTCCGCAAGTAAACCAAGTTAGCTGTTTTATGATTATGAATTATAGGCTAATCAAATCAAACATTATGTCTAATAAATAAAATCTAACTACTTAGAAAATCCTTTCATTATATTATATTAATCTTTTCATTATAAATTATATTATTTAGTTAAATTAGATGTTATCCACAATGAATTGAATCATTCATTATAGTAAAATGTTTTAAGCACTAAAATAAAAGGAAAAAAATATATTAAGGCAGCTTTTTTCGTCTACGTCATAAAATAATTTAATTATTGAAAAACAATATTGATGTGCGGGATGAGATTATAGACTATGATATCATGCAAATATTTATTGCGTAGAAATAACCACATTTCTAGAGTTTTTGTAGGTCTGTCTATATGTCAGTCCGTCTACATTACACTACTATATATGTCTGATCGTCCTTATCTATCTGCCTATATGTCTGTCAATAAATTAACTTATAATAAAAGGGAAATTAATATATATTCTTTTTATATTTTAATATAAAGTAGGATTTTATAAAATGTAAAGAATGTGATTCGCCACGGGTGGAAGTGTATAAGTTAAGTAATACAAGTTGAGCGAAGAGATAATATTTAAAAGTTAGAGTTTTAGAGTTAAAAATTATATGGTTAGAAATATTTATTTCAATATAAGTCGTGCTTTCTGTCTGCTTAATTATTTTTCAGAGAAAATAGGCAATTCTTAAAATTAGAATAATAAATAATTGATAATTTTACAAAAATTAATAATTCTACGTAATACAAGTATCAAAAATCAGTACAAAACATTCGAACAAAATCTAAGTACGCTGCTACTTCTTTTTGGCCCCACTAATTTTCTTTAGATTTAGCGATGAGCTAAAAGCTCATATGGCATGTAAAATATAATATATATATATATATATATATATATATATATATATATATATATTATATATATATTACATTTTACATGCCATATGAGCTTTTAGCTCATCGCTAAATCTAAAGAAAATTAGTGGGGCCAAAAAGAAGTAGCAGCGTACTTAGATTTTGTTCGAATGTTTTGTAGGGTAGGGCGGGGCTAGTTGAGCGAATTTTTACTTAAACGGATGTAGCTCCTCAATGAAAAGTCTCAATAAATTGCTATACGGCTTAATGGATTTATTGCTTATCGCTTAACAAAAGTGTTAATACTAATTTTTGGTAATAAGTAAAATTTAAAAGCTACAGCTGTTTAAATGCAAAAAGTCAAGTATGCTCAATGTACCCCATAGGTGGGGCAAGTTGAGCACTAAGAAAGTATGATGAAATCATAGGTTCAATGTCGATTAGTGATGAAATAAAATAAGTTTTTAATAACCAGTTCTATATTTATAGTCTTTATTGACAAAGAAAAAACAAAACTTATAGTAATTTGCTTTGAATAATTAACGAAAAGTAGAATCAACAAAACAATATCGTATCTTAGGAGTTATTTTACCATTACATTCAGTATTTTCGTTTAAAATCATTATTTCTTTATATTATTACTCATAGACTTACAATTAGCTTAAATTTAAAAATAATAATTAATTTCTGGAAGTTAATGGTAATTGTCTTAGTGACAGAACAAGTTTATCAACTATGCTCAACTAACCCCAACTCGGAATTTCAAAATGAAAGTGAGTTTATAAAAAAACCGTGAGAATTATACCCAGAATCTCTGTGCATCTTAAAAGTACTATAATTATATGAAAGAATAACATTTACCTGATTAAAACTAAATAACATATGACTAAACCAGACGAAAACTCGTGATGAATTACGTTTTTACTTTTTGGTCTCAAAATAAACAAAACGCCCGTGAGCCTCACTCATTTGTCCAGCGGCCACTAGCGGTCGCGGGATGTTTATTCCTCCCAAACCTATATCTTTTCGTCATATAATGCCTAAACATACGGTAAATAGTTTTCGAGATATTTTGATTGCTCAACTAGCCCCGCTCTACCCTACTGATTTATTTGTACTGATTATATATATATATATATATATATATATATATATATATATATGCGTGTGTGTGTGTGTTAATAATTATAGATAATCAATCGAATAAGTAAACAAATATAGCAAACAGTATGCAATATCTGCAGGCGATTTATGCTTCATCCCAAATTACAACATGTTGTGCATAAAAATATTGTGTAAAACATACGATTATACGATTGTTCAATATAACTTAAAATTTATGGTTATCAATGTTTATTATATGTATAAAATTAGTCGTAAAATAATGGATTGTATAAGTCATAAATCATAATTGCCATAACGTCTATAAAATATTGTGTACAGATAATTGCGTACAGTTATATATATACATGTATAGAGTATGGGTATATATATATATATATATATATATATATATATATAAATATATCAAAACTTTATTTATAATACAGATGTATATTTATATATAATTTATGTCAACGTATGTATATATAATATTATATATGTCAACAAAATGTCTTACACCGTGAAAAATGGACAATGAATGAACATCCAAATTAATAATTTTTCACTTTAACATCAGCAATACAGCAAACAAATTTAATTAAACATAAAATAGTAAAATTTGACTGCCCAATTTGCTTTTAATGTAAAAGTAATATGGCATCCGACGTTTTTAGATACTTTATTGTGTTTGCACCTTTATACCCAATTCTAGACGAATTCATGGCCAAATAGAAATAATATTACCAGTTTATTAATAAGATTATATTGCATAATTTATTCACTGTCAAGTTTGTGACTATATCAACCCAGTTCCACATGTTATTCATTAAATACATTTTTATAACAGTGAATATCTTGAACATATTAACGAGAGTCTTTATGTCTATTATTATAGGTATTCCTCATTTTCAAATTGGCATTTTTTTGTAATCATGCCTTCAATTAGATCTATGGTTTTTATTTAAAATGAAAAAAAGTTTTCTAAATGAAACGTTTTTATTCGACTTGATATTAATATCAAATACGAACGAATGAATATATAAGATAATACATACGTCTTATTTTTATTAGATAATAAAATTAGTATACATCACAAAAGATAAATATACTAATACACATATTTAAAAAAAAATATAAGGTGAAATTTCGTTGTTGGTACTTATTTTAATTTTATTTAGGATATAACCAGAGTTGAAATAGGTAAATTTATCTTCTGGTTACCGGATTCCACATTTTCCAATTTCTAACTAGTGAAGGTAAATTCCAAAACATTTGATTTTCTTTAATTCTTTTGCACTAATTTGCAACAATTTATTCACTATTTTATAACTAATTAATGATTAAATATTACTGTTATTTAACCTTGCAGGTTATACTCAATTTTTGAATTATCTTAAGGCACTCTGACGCATAACAATCATTTCGTTATAAAAATTTTATAGACAAACCAACATTCTTCAAAACTTTATATCACTCATGTCATAAAACCATATTCCATATAGCAACTTGTGCCCGGCAAGGTAATAAATATTTGAATATTTTTTAATCCTGGTTGCTTTTAAAATATTTTCGGACGAGTAATTGCGGTCTGTAGCGTTTGTTTCCAATGTTACAGAAATTGATAGTTATTAATTTTAGAAAACAAAATGCGGTCTGAGCATACGAACAAACCGCATTGCGTTGCATTAATTAGCTATCTCTGATAGTCAAAACGTTGTTTCAGAAATACCTGGTTAAGTATTTAGATGCAATAAAAATTTGTATGTTAACGACCTTTTAGTTTCACGTTACTGCTAGATAATGGATATGGTTTTATAAAGATATTTCTAATTTTTGATTGAAACATTCAAATGGCATTAATTTATAGCCGCAGACCATTTAAACAACAGTTAGTGGAAAGATTGGTTTCAGGATAAATTTCAGTAGTATTCATATTATTTAAATGATGTCATTTGTTTAAGTATTTGATCAAATCTAACTTACTTTATTTATAGCTACTGAAGAGTATACTAAAACGCATTAACGATACAGTAAAAACATTGATCTTATACTTATTATTAATGTGAATTTGAGCGTAAATCAAATATAAATACAAATTATAAGTTGTATGCGTTTACATGCTAACTTATATAATCAGCTAATACTCAAGTAATAATGATTCAATAAAAAATTCAAATGTTTTTTTTTGTTATACTTTGAATACAATCTGTTATTCTAGGATATTCAGTAATTACACGGTTTTTTAAATGGATGGCAATTCAGAAGTTGTCCAGTCCAATAATCGGAAAATTTTAGCGATTTGGTTTAAGCATCATTAAAATTTATCTATGGATTATTTTCAAACTGTCCACGCTAAATATTAAGTGTCGGCGGTATCAATTGGAAGGAATGTCTTTTTGTTCCAATCGAGTCAAGAACTGGTAGGATGGTTTTGCTAGAGAACGAACGACTGTTAAACATATTGACTAAATGGATATCTCGAACCATAAAGTCTACCAATGTTATGGAGATGCTGGACATCTTTTTAAAAGACACATTTCGAACTCAAATATAACTTAGATGTAATACATTGTACCTGCCTGTTTAACCAATTGAGAACAACGTTTTTTCAAAAATTAAATATTTAAATTACTATTCTAAGTTTAAACGAAAGCAAAGTCAAAAGTTTCCAACTAATTTTATTGCAGAAGATTATGTTAGAAGCCAAAAATCACTCATTTCACAATAATTATAGCAACTTTATATTGCCAAGTTTGATCATTAAAAAATTAAATTAAAACTAATTTATTGCAAATCAACCAAAAAATGCGAAATTTAAAGAAAAGCTACATACATATTAACAAAGTATCAAAAATTTTGTTTTAAATATTGATCCTGTTTAAATGATGTTAAAAAAATTGTGTGGCTTGTTTTTGAGTTCTGAAGTAAATTTGGATAGTTTGTTAATAATTTGTGTAAAACATAATTACTTTGATAAAATATTTAATATTTGGGTAGACCATTAATTTGCTAAAGTAGAACCTCGATTAACCGGACTAATTGTTGTCGATGGGCATTTGGATAATCAAATGTATGAAGAATAATGTTGTGTATTTATTAAAAATAACAAATACATACATAGATAACAACGAAAATAATGTTTAATAAGAAATTGAAACTTTCTTATGTATGTACATATATATTTTGCACACATATACTAAACTGCAACTGCAGCATTAATCAAGCAAAAATTCGAATTTAAGGTATTTACATGCATATAAATTAGTCGCTGTTGGTAGTCCGGATAATCGCAAATCCGTATAACTGAGGTCCGGATAATCGAGGTTCTACTGTACACACAAATCCATATTGGGAGTGCAGTTTGGTATATTGGTAGTGCAATTCTGGAATCGGTCGGCATGGATAGTTTGTGGTAAAGTTGATGGCACAACTGGAATGGACTGTTTCAACGATGTTTCTAGTTTCGGCATAAAATTAAACGATTGGCTTCTCGATCGGCCTCCTGTATTATGTTAGAATGCTGATTGCTGACTGTGTCTCTTAACCCGTTTCCTTATCGGCTCGTTGGTCTCCTCTCTATATAGACATATCTCCGAGTGTATGGTGTTTTGTATATCTGGTGTGATTACTTTTGTACACGCTACATGTCGTTATAAACGTCTTCGGGTTCGGCCTGTAACTACCTACCAGTTTGATTTAGATTTTATTGTCGCTGCCTGATTTTATTAGGTTGCGCATGGCGATGAAATAAAACCGCAATAAAATCCATAGGCGCTTATGGGAACAGGGAATGCATATGAAAGCTTCGAGATATTAAGAGCATTGCGTGCTGCCTAATAAAATGACTTGGATCATTGCCATACGCGATCGGTTCAAGTACGAATTTTACAAAATGCGTCATTTTAAAGGTATCGTTAACACAATCATATACACATTTCAATTGTCAACTCTTTATGTTATTTTATAAAATGATTTCGAGATGTGAAAGCGATCGAAATTTTTTAGTAGCAACTTAAGGTATAGTATGAAAATAAGTAGGGGGAAATCCCCGAGTGACGGACATCTAAGGTTATTTATAAATAAATCAAAAAATATTTTACGAAATGTTTATTAAATTATGACTTCTGTTTTAACGTAGTACAAATTAATTCTTATTTATATGACTTCACATAGTACTAAAAATAAGAATAATAATAGTTTCTATATATAACCGGCTGTCTAAACATCTTAATAGCCTTGCTATTAGATCAAATTCATAACAGAAGAATTGAAAACAAATTCCTCAATGACCTATTTTAATAAAACCTAAGCCTACGAATTTAGATCTACCAGTAAGTAAAAGTACACTTTATCTTTTTTTCTTTCCATGTATCAATGTATAAACGCAAAATTATAAAAAAACAGTAAATTAACAAGATGAACTAGAACAAATCGAGATATGGAACATTTAGTTGTTTAAATGAATTGCTTTATCAGTACTTTATCATCTCTATATTATCTATAAAGAACTGCATCGTTTGATGTAAGATTTTCTTTTTTGGTACTTTATTGATAATTCATGAAACATCTTATGTACATATAATCTTTTAATTATATTAATCCTAATTCATAATCTACAACATTTTCAAGCAAAGTATATAGCAGCAAAATAGAGTTACTATAAAAATCTCCAGCATTTTATGTAATATTTGCATTTTGTACTTCATTGATAATTTTTGAAATATCTTATGAACATATGATATTTTAAAAATATTAATCCAAATTTATAGGAATTAACATTTTTAAACAAAGCATACAGCAGCAAAATACAGTTAAGATCATAAAATAGACAGTACTAATTGTCATATTTTTTGCAAATAAATATAACATTAAGCTCAAATTAATTTTTTGATTATGTTTTGCTGTAACATTTAGTTACATAAATGCTGAAATTTAACATCAATTGCAATATGTGGATAGTACATCATCAGCAATTGATTAACTGTTACTCAATAATTAATGGACGCATATATGGCTTTCAATTATCAAAATTTTCAATGAAAAATCAGTAACTCTAAAAATCACATTATTAGAATGTTAATATTTATCCATTCCTAAAGTAATTTGTCTAAAACAAAAAATTTTAATAATAGTTTCTGGTAATTTTCCAGCCTTTTGTATCTATAATTAGTATTATAACATTGTATCAAGAGAAATACCCTTTAAGAATTACTGTTTCTATTTAAACAGTTTTTCACAGTTTTTACTGTTGAAGTTTGTTAACCAGAAATTAGTATTAAAAGTTACTTAATAATATTTCTAAACAATACTCATTAAATATTAATTTTCTTGTGTGAATGATAGAAATATGGATTTAAAAAACTTGAGTGTGTATTTGCGCAAATTCTAAAAATAGATCAATTACAATAATTAAATTTTATTCTCATTCTAAGTTAATCAAACCGATAACATTTTCGGAATAATGTGGAAAACTTTTGTGGATAAGTCTCCATGAAATCAAGGTAAATTTTACAGACTTCTTATATTTGACAGATAGAAGATTGCGGAATGTGGTTTGAAATTCACAAAAGTAAGATAAGTTTTCTAGACTTTTCACCAGGTAGTAATGTAGAAGTTTTGTGAATAACTTTTTAGACATTTTGTCATAGTTAATTCAATTGAGATGCTCTCAATTTTCAACAAAATTGTCTCACAAGTTCTAGTTTGATTTAAAGATTTGATTGATTTGTTTGTGAAATCAAGTAGTGCTCTTCGAACAAAATAAAAATATGGAGAGAATATTAAATTGCTAAAAAATATGTATGAAAAATACGAATGGAAGAATGAAGATTCTTTCAAATATTTTTTTTATTTGATGTTATGTCTTCCAAAATTTTATTCATACATTTCAACATCAAAATTAACTATCCTTAACGCACATACATAATTATATATATATATATATATATATATATATATATATATAAATCAATTATGCCATTATATCGCATAGACACTGGCAGGATGCGAACTAGTTTCATCATTTTCCATATTCTTTTTTGCGTCTTATGGTGTGCGCCGCAAAGCGTGGGTTTTGTTAAAAAGCACGTGATATTGCAAGAAGATTTGCATAATCGTTGTATATAAGCTGCGAGAAGATCAATAATTAATGAATAAATAATCTTCTTGATTACAGGTCCGGTATTTTGATATCAGATTTTATTACTATTGGTGTCTATGTTAGGTATGAAAATCATATACATTAGATACCTTTAATTAAGGGTATGTAAATTAATTTAAATTGATTTTTAGGAGTAAAATTCCATTGAATATCTAAATTACTCGTAATGTTAAGTTCAACTTCATCAAATGAAAAACTTTCATGAAAAATTTTCATACATATATAATAGTTGTTCAAAATCTCACACACAAAATTATGCCCTAAAGTGCCCTAAGTTTATACTGTATATATATATATATATATATATATATATATATATAAATAAATAAATATATATATATACAGATATAGCACATGCATACATCTACACCACGCTAAGTTTCTTTGAACCAGCAATTATGTTTTGGGCAGTTATTTTTCACACATTTTTTGTTGAATTTTTTATAGTACATTGTAAAACATTTTATCTCCTAATAATCATATTATTGAACTTAGTAATCTCACATGCAGTGAAAATATCGTGAGATATCATTTGGTCCAAATGGTCTCAATTTTTTTTCTAGAAGAGCTAAACCTGGAAAACTTTTTATTATTTTGAGAATTCTAACTATAATTTTAATTTCTCTATTATAGTTCGTACCTAAACTTAACTGTAAGTTTATGAAAATTATTATTAGTTTTATAAATGGTCCTCAAAAAATATATAACTGTTTTGATATAGTTAGGAACTTAATTTAGAAATATTTATATACTGTACCACGTAGAACAGTAATCTTATAAAGCATTGAATTGTTTGAGTTTATATGTGATTTATATGTTCATGAATTGCATAAATAATTCATAATTTTACTGTGCCTATAACTTGTTACTGATAATATCTTAATATTTTATTAATAACGTAACAATGAAGAAATAATTTAACAAAAAATTGATCGAATAAACTCACTAAACACTCACCAAGAAAAGTTATTTCAAGAGGTGCCATTTCGTGCTTAATCCATTTATTAATAAAATGAGTAATTTGCCCATATTAGTTCGAAATTTCAATGAATCCAATTTAAGAGTTAGTCAATGGATCCATATAGAATTCTTCTACTGGAATATTTTCTTCTTTGCTGACAATTTACAGGGAACTTAATACTTATATACTTACATTTTTATAGAGAACTTAGTCTTAAAATTTTAACAAGTATGGAAATAAATGATTATATAGAAAAGATATTTTCATAAAAATTTATGATTATAAAACTTTACAAAATATCCTGAATTTTTGTTTTCTCAAATTCCTGGCTCACTTGATTCTCACACAAGAAAAAAAGTTGGTACTTGATGTTTTATATAAACTAAACTAATTTAAAATATCAAGTATTAATATTTCAATTTCATTATTATGAATTTTACTGATGTAATTATCGCAATCAATTCGGTTAGCATATTTGGAGGAACAATTAGAAGACAAATTACTAGCCAATATAAGTTTATCAAATGATTATTAAACATAATAAGAAAAATGTGGAGAATTTACGCTATACATTTAGTCGCATTACTATCAAGTTTCAAATAGTAGAGCTTATATATAAGTTAACAATTTCTTAGCACTTCTTTTCATATCAAACGTTTCTGACTGGTGACAAATTGGCGATTTTCGAATGTTTCCAACGTGATGAAATGTTAAAATTAATTGAATTTTATTTTCATTCTAAATTTTCCAATCCGACATTATTTTGAGAATGATATGGACAACTTTTGAGTTAATTCATTTAGGAACTTTTTTTTGCAAATTTTTTCATAAGTTTTCAAATTGCTGAATTGTTTTTGGTAGAGGATAAATATGATGAATAGAATATAAGTTCGAAAGTGATTTTAAAAATGAGACTGAAAAAAGATTTGTATTATTTTTAGAAGATTATACAGAAGAATTCAAAAACGAAATATCAGATAAAATAATCACCCGCATAAAAACATACACAACTAGTATAAATGTTCTCCAAAAGGAAGGTGCTGCAAAACGAGATAAATTTGCAAATCCTGTTATATGTATCATTACACGCAAGCGTTTGCTTTACAGTTTATCTTATAAATATTATTATGAGCTAATAAAAATGTAATCAAAGTTTAATTTATTTCATTCGATAGATATAAAATTCATTGATGTTAATTTAAAACGCTTTACATATCCATATCCAATTATAACAAACCGACTTCGAAGGGTTAATATATATAGATATTAGGATCATTATCGATCAATTTGATAAAAACAAACTATAAGCGCCTAGTGGATCAATGATAAGATCTGTATCTTACACTTTTATAAAATATAAAATACTGTCTTAAATTTTTACTTATGAGTATGATATAATATATATACATTATTTATAATCTGGGTAAAACATAATTATTAACATACCATTATGATTACGAATAAATAAGTTAGAAAGAATTACTATTATGTTAGTTATGCTTGAATTTTTATCTGAACTATTATAGCTATGAAAGAAAAGATTTTGTAAATTGTACAAAATGTATATAAGATATGGATTACACTAAATCACTGTATGAAGAAATTTGTAAAAATTAATGTTTATTATAAATAATGACTTATTTTATGAGGTATAATAATTTGATCTTAGAAACACTGAAAATTCGTTTATAGCATCATGAAATCATGCTAATCAAATAGTAGATAAAAAAGACAGACAAAATTTTTAGTAACAAAATATGGATGCTATTTTATTGAATAAAGTAATTTCATGAATGAATGGTAAAATGTTCTTTTGATATATAAAATGTAGATTTTTGATTAACCAATTAACATAATACGTAAATATTTTCCATTATGTTGTTAAAATTCTAAAATAAGTTTTAGTCAAATACTACTGATAATTACTGTTAATGTAATTTAATTTCTGAAATCATTTAAAAGGAGACAAAAGTCTTACAAGTTAGTAAGCAACAAATTAAATCCTGATACATATGTACTTATTGTTATTATTATACATAATTATTGTGGGTAATCTAGTTAGCAAATAATAAGAAGGGTTTGAAATTAATAAGCTTAATCAAAGTTTTAAATTTTAACTCATTCTTACTAAGCTTGTTCGAGGCTCAACCACAAAGATTCAGGTTCTATTTTTATCTTAGACAACCTGATATCGAGCTCTAGTGACATTAGATTTAAATTGAGAATATAGATCTGAATGTGATTCCAAATAAAAATAACCTTTTGGGTATTACTGCAAGTATATCATATTTCTATTACAAATATATGTATCCAGCAATATCGAAAAGAAAATGATTTATGAAAGAAATTGACAACCAATAGTTAGTATTCTAATAATATTGGTTTATAAGGATTTTTTTCACAACAGCTCATAGAATACAAGAATAGTTCTCATAAAATAAAAAATATATAACTTGCGTATATCCTCGATATAAAACCGAGTTTTCAGTTCAGTTTGTATTTATCTGCTTTATTTTAATCAGTAAATGTCAGCACAATTCGTCAGTAATAAAAGTTTCATGGCTAACGATTTTAAATACACATTTATTGATTAAAAAAGTGTACATTATTTTATTACCCAATATCGTAATTGCTTAATTATTTCTTCAGTATAAATCAACATTATTATACTTTCATGTGCACACATATATCAGGTGATATCCGTAAAATCCGGCGATTGCATTAAATAAAATTAAGGAGCTTGTTGACAAGAAAAATGTCAACAAACTTGATGATTTAAAGTCTCAATAAAGTGATATACTTCAAGAGAGATCAAAAGATTAGAAACAGATAAGCCGAGACAAGTTCTTCAATAAAACTTATCAAGGAATTCAATGTTCGAATCGTCATTTGCATATGGTCCTTGGGAAAGCAATTAACATTACGCATATGACAAATGTTAAATAAAATTCTGCGTTTCTGTCTTTTTATCGGAAATGTAAGGCAAACTCTATTGCGTAAATCACCATCAACAACCAATAACTAATTATTCGTATATACAAATAATAAAAACTTATCTTTGAATAAATTTCTGAGATAATTGATTGAATATTGTATGTCACATAAAATTCTTGCCTAGTTGGAGTAATTAAAAAAAACGGAAGAAATATAATAAGTCGAATATGATATATTTATTTTAGTGAACAATATCTGGACTGTGGGAATAATTCATTTATCAGTTGTGAATAATACTTTTGAAGTTATTTATCTCTAATTATTATTATTCATTACATTATTTTAATGCCTTTGATTTTGTTTTATTACTAATGAGTTTTCTAGAGATTTTATTTTTACTTAAAACTCTTCATTTTAAATGTTTGTAAACATCTTATAAAAAATGTTATGTCCAATCCCATTTACATGGCCTTTGAGTATAAATAATCTAAAATGATTCAATAGATAATATAATAAATTATTTAATACTAAAATTAGCTGTTGTATTTTATGCAATTTTAATTAATGATACGCATTACTAATCAGTCGTTATTTGTAAATAAGGACTAATTAATAATAAATAATTTATGAGCAATAAAAATAGTACTATAATACTATAAGAATACTATAAGAATCAGATTAGATTAAGAATTTTGAAAAAATATAAAATATAAAGATATTTATAATAGATAAGTAGATTTGAAAGCGTATTTATTAGTGAGGAATTCGACATTGTTCTGAAACTTATAAAATATTTTACTCATAATTTGATGTATAAAGCTAGAAAATTTTATTGTTAGTTAAAAATATTACTCTTAATTTTATAATTAGCTTCTCGCACAAATCTTACAAATTTTACGAAATTGCGGAACAAAGAATGATATTTTTAAAAGTTTGCAAATTTTTAAACGGAATTTTTAAAAGTAATATATATCAATTTTTATATACAATTTTTAACTTATATCTTAAAATTTCTCTTTCTTGAAAGTACTTTTGATTTAAGTGCAAAATCCTGTTACTTTGTTAAAAAGCGAATTTGTTCAGTAATAAGTTATCAAGAAACTAACAAAATGGTAGTTGATTGTAATACACTACAGTAATTATATTATTCTATTAAGGTTAGAAAATTAAAATAAAATGTAAAATGTACAAGACTACATAATTGCATGTATGAAACCTCGGAACTAAATTGCAATCTTAATTGTTATTATAGATTTTTTAAAACTGGTTTAATTGCACAATGTTACGAATCTAATTAAGATGATGTATTAGATTTTTTTAATAGCTACATATAAAATTTGCATTTGCAACTAACATAATAGATTGTTATATTGAAAGCTATTATATTTGCTTCCAATAATAAAATACTTTTGTTTATATTTAAAGTTTCCAATTAAAACAAAATTTAATTTATAGCAGTAAAAGCCATGTTTGATTTTTGTGAAGCGTGTATTTTGTATATTTCACTTACAACAACCTAATAATAATGTTTACAACTTTTTTGCTATAGAGTCTACTCTTTTTTGCTGAAAACCTTCACGCACGTGTTTCATATATTGTTAATAACAAATTATAAATAAATTAACACTAATCAATGCAAATCTAGTAATGATTCGCACGCAACGAATAATATTAATTGTGCTTATATCTATTTTTACTGCGATAATTAACAGCATATCTGCATATTTCGAATATATTATGATACAGGAACAATATCGAACAAAAACGATCTGCAAGGAATGATTGAGGAAAATTATGAGGCATATGTAATTTAATATATATAAATTAATAATTATTTATGCTCTGCACTAAAAATGTTAGTATTTATTAGTAGATTCCTCATTCCATCAAAAATGAAGTACTCACTTAGAAATGTAAAAACAAGCTGAATTTCAATATATTTCTACAAAGAGTTATTCTTATCATATCCACATTTTAGTGAAGTTTTCTCTTGCAATTTCACTCTATATATGATATATAGATAATTTTTGTATAATATACTACTGCATACTGCGCAATAAATATCATATCAGTTAGTGATAGTAAAATTTTGATAAAATTGAATTAAAAACTTTAGTCAGCGTTAACATAGATGTGATCGAAACTGAAATAAATTTTGAGGGATTATCGTGTTAGTATCTTATCTATCTATCGTTAGTATCTATATTAAACATATTGAGTCATTGTTGTACTAATAATTACTAATTTTTGAAGAACGAATGAATGTATTGTTTTTGCTTGACAAATGCAAACTAAATTAGACAGTTTGTTGAGAATTGATACAGAAGCGATATACTATTATGTATATTTATAATCAAAAAAATAGCTAGGAATTGAAAAAAATATCTAAAATGAAACGATGCACACTTAAGTCAATGGGCTAAAAAATCTATCCAACCATTAAGGAAACACCAATTAACATGCAATTAAAAATCTAAAGTATTGATCAATTGTCCTACTATCATTTAAAAATTGCAAGGATTGTTAATTATTTGTCGATTCATATAAGATAAGTAGAATATTCTATCTAAAAGGGAATTCATTTTTGTCACATTGATGTTTAACGCCATTCATATCAGGTTTATTGATCTGCTCACAATTACATACATAACCACATGGTTAACAGGCAACTATAACCATTTTAAAAGATAATTAAGACTGTCGGCGATATCACCGATCATATTATGAATTACATCCGAATTTCAAGATGATACAGAGGCAATGGCATCACAATCCCTATTAGTCGTATAATAGTACTATAGCTGGAATACTTTTTAAACTGCATTAAGTAGTAGATTAAGTAATGTCAATTTTCTGATAATAGAAGTTAATGATATTATTTAAAAACTTAACATAAAACACTTTTATATACTCAATTGATTTTATCATAAGGTCACATAAGATTCTTATATAAATGCAATTAAATTTTGAATGACTTCGAAATTTTAATATTAATTAATTAGTTTTAGCAATTTTTTTATAAAAAAACTTCAAATGATCTGAAAAATGTCGCAGACATTATTTGCTGGATTTATATATATATATATATATATATATATATATATATATATATATATATAGAGAGAGAGAGAGAGAGAGAGAGAGAGAGAGTTCTTCAATACATTTATTTATGATTGTTAATCGACTTATTAATTTATATGGTTTTAGTCACTTTCTTGTACTTTAGTATAATATAGATGATTTTATAATTATTACACGAATTTTATTTTACTTTATTTGGTAAAGATCCATCTTATAGTTAGTCAACATTAACTACTATGCTTATTTTTTAATATTCGGACAAAATAGAATTTAAAACTAAACATACCGCTTAAAAATTTATTAACTCAAATTGAAATATATTTGTGTTATATAATATAAAATTCTTATTGCAGAATTAGACCTAGGTACTTGAATAATCATGTATATCTCTTATTACAGGACCAAGCTTTTGAAATACAAAAATACTAGAGCACTCGAAGGAGGAACTAATATATCTCATTTTGCTAGACAAGTTAGTAATTCTTTTCCTTCATTAATAAATATAAGATGAAAATTGTAAATATATTTATTATTGCCATTTTTGCTGTAACATACTAAATAGTTCCCCTAAATAATTGAAATTATGAAATAGTAATTATTTTTTGATGATATATAATGGCGATAAAAAGCTATTACCATATTTATATCATTCTGTGAGTTAAGTTAGATTTTTTTAGAGCAGGGATTAGATCTGTTGTGAGGAATTACCTTGACGGAATTAATTCATCTCTAATAATGAATTAATTCATTATTAGAATTTCTCTAATATTGATGATTTTGTTGAATTAAAACCCATAGCTCCACTTGGACATGAGAAACCGATAAAAATTTCAAATAAAGCCGATTTCCATGCTTTATTAACTTTCCCGAAGGGTAAGTTATTGTAATCGTCCAAAAATCGAAATTGAAATTTTTTGCATTTCTCGACGTTTTGAAAGTTTCTGAACATTTTTGGCATACCTCAGAAAGAATGGATGTGAAGAAAAAACATTTGATTCCTATTGATAGGGTGATGTGCTGATTAGTTTTTGGCAAAGGGAGGTCCAGCAGTTACGGAGATAAAGAGCAAAGAGTGCAGAAAATAGAATTTTGAGAGAACGGAGCATCCGATTTGAATGATCTAAAAAACATTCAATTAGTAATGATTTGGAAAAGTGGTTATTAGTTTTCGGCAAAGGCAGGCCCAGCCATTTCGCTTTCGAAGATACTGAGCTAAATGTGCAAAAAATGGCAGTTTTTGAGAGAACTAAGCGTCCGATTTAAATGATTCAAAGAACGTTCTAGTTGTTTTAATAAAATAATTAATTTTGGAAAAAAAATATTTTTGTTTCAACTTTTTTTCAATTTTTTTTTTTTTTTTGTAAATCGAAAATAATTCAGATTTTAATTTTAATTCTGACTAAAGTTATAATATACTTTTAGAAAATAATTTCAACGTTGCAATTAAGTTTATATAATTCTTATAAATATTAGACAATGTTACAATATTTATAATAATCTATTTGAAAGCATTCAACATTCCTCTAACATTTTGTTACGGTACAGAAAGTTCCAGCAATTTGCTTAAGGCACGATGCCATACACCCCACTAGTTTAATCACAAATTTTGTATTAATGAAATATGGGTGTAATAATTTTTGAACATTTAAATATTTCCATTCTATTGTTAAATAGCCATGCAACTAGTTTAAAAATTAGATATGAAGCTCAGCAAATGCAAATTAGTTAACGAGCCCTTGTTTAAACAAAGTCAATACTTACTTACTGAATAATTATTAAAATTATGAGTGTCTATAATGAAGAAAAAAAGTTGAATCAAATAAATATAATTACCAAATTACCGGCGCTCCGTCTACGGAGCTGCATGTGCGCCGCATAGTGGACTCATCAACCTAATGAATCGTGATCTATAGTTTCCTGCGATCAGGCAAGACGTCCGTTTCCGTTTTGAAATAATTCCGATCGGTGGTATTGGCAGCAAATTTGAACCAGATCCACTAGATATCATCTCGATGCTATAATAAAACTCGATGTGTTTCCGGTAATATAGCCATATCATCCGAATATGTTGATTATGGTTATGACTCTTCATTAATCGATGTGTTAATTTCACTTATGTTTTTTTAGCTTTATGCAGGTTTATCATTTATTATTATTATAATAATGTTTCTCGGCGAATCTTAAATATTGCTCAAATTGTCACTAGAAAGAGGAGAGACTGGGTGCGGTTGTGTCACTTTTTTTTTGATCAGTAATAATTTTGTTAATTTACCAGTTAGCTGGGTATAAAGTAAATTAAATGTTAATTTGAATATTTGTCTACGTGGAAATACTGAAATACTGTACTTATGCGAAGGATTTGTCATAAAATCAAATGCACGAACTTGTTCGAATCATCATACATAATTTTTCTTCCTTTGGATCTTCTCTCAAAATCAGTATAGTTTAGCTGTTATGACGACTATCACTAACGAAGCCTGGCACAACCGTACCCAGTCTCCCCTATATTCCATTTACATATTGAATAAGATTATAATTTGATTTTTATTTACGTTAAATGAGGCTCAGTCGTAAGAACTATTGTTTGAAAAGCAAAAAGTTCCAGGTTTAATTCTTAACTCAGACATTCTTATATCAAGCACATACCTAATATCGAGTAACACTATATCCGTTTCACTCGAAAATATAGATATAAATTTTTGATTTTATAATATTAAGTAAATAGCCTTCTAGGGAATTATTGCTATGATTTAAAACTACGATGATTACAATTGAAAATAAATATAACAATATTAGAAAGGAAAGAGTTGTCTATTGTCTTTAATAATATAACAAGAATAGAATACTATAATATAGGAAGGAAAAACCTATTTAAATTTATCCATAAAAAAATAAACCTTCCTTAAAAGTTTTGTCTGAACATGTTACTTTTGACAATTTATTAATTTATTTTTATTAATATATTATAGATTTACATAATTTTATCAATCTTCTATGATATATTAGATATATGCCAATATTGAACGAACTCTTTACATCTGTTATGCTATATATTATTTATGTTCACAATTGTATATTTTGTTCACGAATATTTTTCTTGGCAGAATAGAGTGTTATATCAGGATTCTCTATTTTATAATTTTAAAGGGACTTGCTCATGAAATATACAATAAAAATTAATATTAAAAAATGAAATAAAGCATAAAGTATTTAGTAGTATATAGGTATATTAGTAGAAAAAATACAAAAAGTAATCCTTTTATAAATAATCCATTCCTCATGATAATTCTCATAAAGATAGAGTAAATATCATAAGAGCATATGTCTCACGGGGATATAAAAGTGCTTGTAAATTATACCCGCAGAACAAAAAAATAAATGTAAAAGGAATTAAGGATAATTTCGAGGTCCTCAAGGGGCAATCACGATACGAACATTATGCCTGGGTCTCTTGTAAGATTTCTTTCTCTCGTCGCTCGTAAATTATGATTTATATTTAATAATGGTAAAGCAAGGTTTCTGAAAATTTTGACTACAAAATCAATGTTATTATTATAATAGTTATAAGATTAAGTAACGTACAAATGACTAAAAAGAATTATTTCTTTGGCTTAGTTGCTCTGTACTGAAAATATAATGAGACAATATTCGATTTGATAAGTCGATTATTGCTTGAGGTTATGCTTGAGATCTATTTGTTATCATTGTTTGATATCGAGCTGGGCAAAGTTGAGATCGATCCCAGGACTAGTTGGTGCTAGCCAATGTTCTTAACTATTACTCCAAGGCAGACTAAAATTGACATTTTTATATATGTAAACCTGTATTGATATTGGTGCTGCATGTGAAAAACATTCGTTATCTTTAGGCTTGATATGCCAGGTCGCTGTTCGCATGAATTCATTTTATAAAGTCCGATCTCTTGATTTCATCGATATTGTACAATCGTACGTGAAAAATTATTCTAAATGAATTCCAAAGATACCTGAGTACCGATCGCGGCTTCCAGATGAATCGACTGCCAAGCATACTCCACATATGCACACACATTATAGGGTAAAACGGGCCTTAAAGGTCCACCACCGGCATCTCAGAAACAAGTGAAGTTAAATATTTTTTAACAACAATACTTGAAAGTAGAGGGAAAAAATGTATAACCAGCCATCACCTTGACTCTTACGACTCTCCGCCCTAGGTAGGTACCCTATATTAATTTGAAGGCAGTTTACTGCACACTGCACAGACATTTTCTTATTTCAAGCGAACAAAATATTAAATGCCCATCTAAAATGTATTGAAATAATTTGGCTCCTGGTCGACAAGATTAGTGAAGATCATATTATGTTCGAACAAATTCTTCAAACATAAAAATATGATTTGATTGTCTCAATTGACTCGAGGATATAATGTCTTATCAAACAATGTACTATTTATAGTGATCCTTATTTTTTGATAAAATTTGTTTTATCCAGCAATGAATATTAATCAACCTGCAAATAATTATAATACCCAAGTTATTACGAAACTCATGGATATTTATAACCGGAAACAAATACCTTAGAAGTCTTATCAAAACTTCGTGCCAAAAATTAAAATGATATCAACACTCTTATCATTTGGAATGCTGGCGTTGTACTATTCCATATTTTGCGAGTAACAATATGACTGTAGTTGTTCTCTAAAAAGCAAAGGATTATTTTCATAGTGTGATCTCTGAACCATTAAAAAAATCATAACAAAAATTCAATCGAAAATGATATGTTTTTATATAACTTTTCACTTACAAATATTGTTAGTTAAATTTTTATAATCTGAACGTGTACTGTCAGAATGCCGTTATTGCCAGATTCTTTATATAGGATAATTATAATTACTAATTTAATTAATTTCATATAGGAATCAACAAATGATATATAAACTATATATCATATATTATATAAAATTAATGCGAGGTTTCAATATCACTAATAAAGATGAAAAGCCTTCAAAATAGCCTTTGGTTATTTTAACTTTACCTTTTAATTTAAGTATAAGGCATTCCTTATAAATTAGGTAAAAAGGCAGTGTTATTTTTTTAACTCTTCCTCAAATACATAATTAGAAAATTTTATTTATTCAATAATTAAGTGCTTTCCCCTAAGCACACTAAATTTAGTTACAGTTATGGGATTCCAATAGGAAGTTACAGGTATGATACTCGTCTCAGTCGTGGATGCAAAACAGTAGTGACATTAGTTTTCTCTGGCAATATAAATTGAAAAGTATTTTTTGGTGAAAATAGCTTTTATCGTTATTACTGCAATCAATAAATAAATTCTTGCCAACCGTTGAGTTGCCATCTATAAATCCACGTCATTAAAAAGTCATCTCAACAAGCTTATAGGAATAGGACTATTAAGTTATGATTACTGTTAGTAAATTTATATAAAAATGTAAAAGTTTAAATATTTTCTTAGATTTGTATGAATCTTATAAGAAAGTTTAAAAATTCTCATTTATTGGTGAGGGCAAATTTCTAATGACAAAATGCATTGTATTGATACTCGTAAGTTTATAAAAATCTGGTAATTTTATATACTATTCAGTGGCGTCGGAACCGTGTGGACTGTGTGGGCTTGAGCCCACCCATGATTTTTGAGGGGGGGGGCTCAGCCCACCCTTCAATTTCAAAAAATTATATGGGCTGATATCTCTGAAATAAAACCCACTGGCTGTCTATCAACAAAAACGAGCCCACCCATCAAAAATTTGGTTCCGACGTCACTGGTACTATTGAATATTCTGCGAGTAACAATATGATTGTGTATTGTGTAACAAAATTGCTGTCGAATTTGCTATGTTTTCTATAACTTTTCACTTCCAAATATTGTTATGTGCATATTTGTAAGTGGCTACATTTTTTGTCCATATTTTTTTTTAAATTTAAATTGGTTAATACTAGCTCGTAATATCTGGCAAGATCTCTAGATCTATTTCGATTTTTTTTAGTCATTTAATGACCGCATAATCTTAAAGTGCAAAAATAATTTGCCTTATTAAAAGCATTTTTATAATAAATATAATTAAATACCTAAACTCCTAAACATTTTATTTAATTACAATATCTGTTACAACTACTAAATGGTATAAGATCTAGTAACATTAATGAACGATAACATAAATATAAATAAAATAGAGTACAAATTACAATATAATAATAATAGCGATTACAAATAGCCTTTTATGAGATCATTGGAAATTTTTCCCAATGATCTCATAAAAGTTTCCCATTTTCCCAGTTTTAGCCTGGTTGGGCGCGCTTTTGAAAATACTTTCCGTGCCAAGCTATTTGGGTGTATTTTGGGCGTTAATTCTTCTCTTATAGTTTTCTGATTTTTGTTGAATTTCTTCATTTACTGTCATCATATTGCTGTCCTGGTGAATCAACCAGTTGGGAATGTACCTGGGGGCGTTCTGAATCTTAACTTGCGGAAAAGACTAATAAAGTTCTAATAGAGTCCTATGTCAGGAGCATGACTCTGTACGGGTCAGAGACATGGACTCTAAGAAAGTCCAACAAAAACTATCTGGAGAGTTTTGAAAAATAGTGCTGGAGGCGAATGGAGTGCTAAAATGGACAGACAAGATAAAAAAATCAAAGATAAAGGTACAAGATAAAAAATCAAAGGCGAATGGAGTGCTAAAGTGGCCAGACAAGATGAAAAAATCAAGATAAAGTGGACAGACAAGATAAGAAATCCTGAGAAAAGTGGGCAAAGATAGAACTCTATTGAACACGATCCTGAAAATAAAACTAGGTCGGATCCATTCTGCAAAAAGAGTCGTCTAAGATAAAATAGAAGAACTGAAAGGATTGAGAGGAAGAAGAATGCAGATGATTGACGATTTATGCTAGAAGAGAAAATACAGGGACAGAAAGCCGAACAAAGGATCAGAAAACATGGAAGCATAAGTATCGAAAGGAAAATGCATACAAATGAATAAAAAAGTGATTCATGGTAATGAGAATAATAAACAAGGGGTGAAAGGGGATCGGTGATTTGGGATGCTCTCAAATCATTGACCTACTTTCCTATGTTGGTTTCAGTAAAAAATTTCAGTTATGATATGTATAAATTTGAATTTAATTTAAATCAAATATAATGAATAATTTGAATTGGTTTAAGTTTTGAATTTACCCGCTGAATATACTGCGCGAAGTTCACATCAATCGGCCATGTTGAATTCTTCGCTTTGGTCGCCGGTTTGCTAGACTTGACGTTTGCTTATCATTTTACAAATTTTTTACACGCCCAAATTAAGTTCTAGTGTCGTTTACTTACACGTTTCAAATAAATTGCAGATACCAAAAAGTGTTTTATTAATTAAAATATCAAGTAAGTATTCGAATAGAATATTATAAGTTTGAAATAAAATTGGAAAACTAATTAACGCGTCATTAAAAATTAATAACAACAGTTCTGGATATAAATATACTATGTACAATACGCATAAACACTTTATATTTTTGTTCCTTATTACCCTATATTTTTGATTTATATTAAATATATTTTATTTTGTAATAAATTGTATAAAACGTTAGTCATTTTAAATTTATTGTGCAATTTCGATAAACTATGAGATACACATCTTGTGTACGTTTTGTGAAAAGTTGTTAAAATTTTGTTTCTTCACTGAAGCAGATAAGTATTATATATTTTTTGCTCTTATCTTCAGAGTTTTGTTCAAAATGTAACTTGAGCCATGAATTTTTTATACAATCGATTATACATATTATATTAATCAAATACTGCATTTTTTATTCACATGAGTTATTCTGTTTTTTGGTCTAAATTATTTATTATTTTTATTTGTAGAATGTCAGAAGAAACACCAGTAGAAAACCTCGGTGAGGGAGATATCGACACCATCGATTCTAATTACAAACCACCACCAGAGAAAACTATTGAAGAAATGGTTGCAGCTGATCAAGAGGATGAAAGCTTAAGAAAATACAAAGAGGCATTGCTGGGTGAAGCGCAAGTTGGAAAAGTTATAGTTGGTATGCAATAATACAAATTCATAATTTTTCAAAATTATAATTGAATGAATATTTCAACAAAATATAGATAAGGTTTCAAAAAGAAATTCTGATACTTGACTTGTATTCTATATTTTTTATTTGATATAATATTATTTATTATTATGTTATTATATAATTATTTAATATGATAATATAACATTGAGAGGTCCACCGAATTATACATTAATGTATAATTAATATGAACTTGAATACCAAATTACACTGTTGGAAGCTATTGCAATTAGCTAGTTGTTGAAATTATGGTTAAAAAATACATTTATTATTCATCCTATCATTATGGAAAAAATCACTCTACAAAACTTCACAATTTGTATTTTAATTACTGCTAAGATACATATCCGTTATAATGTTAAAATATTTTTTAAAATAATATAAAATTTAATATACATCCACGACATTTTAAGTTGAAGGACTATGCTTATAAATAAAAAACTAGTTGGCATTGGTATTTTGCCTTAAGGCAAGTTACATGAACTTCACAATATGTGTAAATAATCGACTTGATCAATAAAAAATAAATGAATTTAGGAGTGATTAAAAGTATTCCGAGTGCATTTATTATACATAATTGAAAACGAACAAACACATTAACTCGGAGTATTTCCTAAGAGCAAATTTTTAAAAATCAACAATTTTTATAATTGAACCAGTCTCCGTAGGACTCTAATGGTTTAGTATGTTCATTAAGACCAAGTACTTTATCGTTATACCAAGTAAATCTTCTAATTTTAATTTTAACAAACGCCAAAGAAAAACTACTCATTTTCTCAAATTTTGATGAATTTTTTAAATTAAATTACTTGTCGTAAGGCCGTAATATTTCAGTAAGTTCTATAAGACCATAGTATCTATTGCCAAAAAAAGGTTCGTAAGAATCGGCAAATTTTGGTAGATTTTTACCTAAAACTAATCAGTATCATTCCCAACCAATATCTTTCAAAAAGTTTTTGATTTTTTAAAATCGATTCAGAATTGAGAGCTAAAACGTGGACGAAAAAATTTTCATTTTTCTGCTATTTGCAAAGAAACTGTTTGGCTGATCGTCGCGCAAAATTCACAAACGCTATTCCTCGTCGATACACATCGAATGGCTTTTAAATTTTTGGAATCGGTCTAGCCGTTGTTGAGAAAACGTCGATTTACTGCAAAAAATCTGTTCACACACACACTCACATACATACTTTTTCCAAATTTGGTCTCATTCGATTCAGAGTGGCTTGAAACGTCGAGAAAACATCAAATTAGCGAATCGGATTTTTTTATGAAAAGAAACTACTGCTTCGGGAAGTTAATACTATGTTTGTAAATAAAAAAAAATGAATGCAAGTTAGGTTAAGGAAGTTAATGTATTGTTTCAGATGCAAATGATCCCAGGAAAGTAATTGTTAAGAAACTAGCTCTCTGTGTTGCCGGGCGAGATGATATGGAGCTCGATTTATCGGGTGACATTTCCGCGTTGAAAAAACAAGTAATGTATTAATAATATTTGTTAAATGTATAATGCATGTATGTTTGTATAAACATTGTTTGTGAAATAGTCATTCTTGTGAATGAGTATGACAAGTATCTGAAATTTTCTGCATTTATATATTTAAGATCGAACAATTTTTAGTGAAACTACTAATGCATTCACTTTTATATTTCTTTATTAAGTAACCCAATTTTAATTTTTTGTAGGTGTTCACAATCAAAGAGGGTGTCCAATATAAAATTCGAATTGATTTTCTTGTTCAAAGAGAAATTGTTCATGGATTAAAATATGTGCAAAAGACCTTTAAACTAGGACTTCCTGGTAAGTACTTTTTGAATAAATAATATTTTTGTATGATAAAATCTAATCTGATCGTTATCATTTATGCTGCAATTTACTGAAAAGCTCCAGGTTAGCTTATTTTTGGTAAATTATATATTTAAATTATATGTTTGATTATAGTTAATGAATCAAAAACTATTTGTGATTTACTAGTACATTATTATTTGAAGTATTTGTTCAGTAATGTGCTAGTAATAATATTTTAATAAATTTTATTGTTCTATTTTTAAATAAATGCATGCTGACTCAGAGCTAAAAATATTTAAAAACTTACATAAGCATTAATGTTGCAGTTGATAAAATGACACACATGGTTGGTTCCTATCCTCCAAAAACTGAAATGCAATCTTATACTACACCCGCTGAAGATGCACCTGCAGGTAAATATCATTCATTGTGTTATTGAAAAAAGTGTGTTTATTTATTTAATAAAATTTAGATACCGTATTATATATAGATTTATATTAATAAACTGTGAATAAATGCATGACTGTTAATTTGAAATAAATTTTATATTCATTTTCCCTAGATATATAATTTTTGAAACTATTTGTCTGGAAGAATTGAATCGTATACATAACATTTTCCAATTTATCTTTTAATTGTATTAAGTTAAACTCATAAGATGTTTATCACTTAACCATTGAAATTTTTGCTGCAATATGCTTTTTTCTGATTTTTCGTTTTCAGTTGAGAAGCAGTTTTTATATAGAATATGTTGCTAATAAAAATATTAATTTTATTAAAAATGCTTCAGGTATGCTAGCTCGCGGAGGCTATTCTGTAACATCTTTATTCACCGATGATGATAAAAATGAGCATTTGAAATGGGAGTGGGCATTTGAAATCAAGAAGGATTGGTAGATTTTCTTAACGATATGGAAGTTTTAGAATGGCTCATATAAACATATCAACCTCATATACATATAAATTCATTTTTAAGCTTAGAAAGGAAAATGTAGCAGGTATGACAAGTATTAATATTTTTCGATAAGTTTGAAAACCACATGTGGTATTTTTATACAAAAAGTCTTTTCCATTTCAACTATAACAAAGCAATAGTGATATGCATTTAATGCTGGTATTAGTAGTGTAATAAATTATATTTTTAAATTAAATTTTATTCAAACTTCCATTGTTCATGATACATTACCAATTGTTCAAGGTAATCAATAGCTTTTTATTAGAATTGCAGTCTTAAAAAATATAGCTCCAATAGTTAATAAGTTTATTAGATTTGTGAAAAAATATTGAAGTATGATATTAAAAATCGTAAAAATAATTTTTTACATAAGAAGGATGTTGATATGTATACATATGAGTCAATATCAAATATAAAAAGTTATTTTATTCAACCTTATAAAAAAATTATGAAAAGTTTAATAATATTCATGCTCTTTTAGCTTTTCAAAATTCATGTACAAAATTTTGTTTGAAGCATTCGAGTAAATTTGTAGTAATAGCTTGTTTTGGATATGAACCAAAAAGTTCTTTTAAATAATTTTGCTAAAACCAAATGAATTTCTTTGTGAATATTTTAGGCAAGTGATATCCATTTATAAAAATGTGTTCCTGCAATATTAGTAAGTTATTTGCACAACTGATAAGTATATAAATCATTGTAATTAGTGTACATATGTGTGGCAAATTTTTATGAAGTTTGAAAAAATGGTTCTCAATTTAAACATTTATATTGCAATTTCATTTTGTTTTAATATTAAGTTAGTGATCTCAAAACCTAACGATTTATTATATACAAATTCTTATTTTTTACCTTTTTTTTATAAAGTATGATTTGGTGTAAAGTTTTTGATAAAATTAAAGTTAACCAGTGCTTTATAATGTGCTCATAAATGTCAAATATTGAGATAGTGTCTTTGGAATTGATTGTTGATTCTAAATCGTACTAACATAAGCATGTATACATATGTGTGAATAAATATAAAATTGTAATAAAGATTTAGAAATGTTCAATCTTGGTAGTACGGATATTTTGTAATATGAAAGGATGCATTTATTTGCCTTCCTAATTTTTATAAAACCTATGCTCCAAAATAAACAAGTAAAGTGTTAAAACATACTTTTTTTATTGATAATTATTTGAATTTCATGTTTTATAAAATATTTCAGAAATGGCTTAATTATCTTCCCGTAGGGCAAGTTATAGTAATCGCAAAAAAATCGAAAATGAAAATTTTTGTATTTCTCGACGTTTCAAAGGTTTCTGAACATTTTGGCATACCTTAGAAAAAATGGATGTATGTGTGTGCGGATACAAATTTTCGTCGACGATTTCGGGAACATCGATCAACCGATTTGAATAATTCAAAAAAAACATTCGATTCATATTGATAAAGAGACGTGCTGATTAGTTTTTGGCGGAGGCAGGTTCAGCCGTTCCGAAGATACGGGGCAAAAAGTGCCAAAAACGACGGTACCTTAGTTTTTAAGAGAACGTAGCGTCCGATTTTAATAATTCAAAAAACATTTTACTTGTATTGACAAGATGAAGAATTGGTCAAATTTTCATGAAGGCAGGTCTAACGGTTTCGGAGATCTAATGAAAAAAGTAAAAAAAAAATGCCATTTGGCGGTGAAAAATGATCATCAGACATATGCACATCAAATTATTAGATATTTTATAGAGATTTTAACAATAAGTATATTTTTTTTACATTTCTATAGGTTCCGTACCAATGTTTACACGTTAGACGACGACGCGGCGCTTACGCGCTTTGATATTTCGTCTTTATGCAGTTAAAACAGTACGATTGCTTTGAAAAAAAGTTCAGAATTTCCAAAATATTTCAAAATAAATGATTTAAGATAGAATGATTTAATATGGTTCGAAATTCTATTAAAAGTTTCAAATCATTGATCAACTTTTATTGATTATTATTATTGATTATTTTTAATTACTCGAATTTTGAATTGCGGTACGGGAAGTTCCAGCAATTTGCCTTAAGGCACGATGCCCTAATTGCCTTAAGACAGAATTCCACCTACTGCTAGTTATTTTTTTAATTTGAGGATACCAACCATTGGATGTTTTGAGGATATGGGATTCCTTTCATCAACTGTCAATACAACCAATTTTTATACAACGTTTATGCAATTGTTCAAACTTTCTAAAATCATAGAAAGAAGAGAAAGTGATTAAAATGTAAAATTTTAGTAATTATCAAGAAATTTGTATTCAGCAATAAGCCATTTTGAATTTGTCTTAAGAATATATTAAGCATCAAGATTAACTTTACCACCTTACAGTGGTAGTGTAAACTCAAAAATACTGTCTTATATATGCTTGAGGTATCTTAAGGATCTTGGTCCAAATTTTAACATACAAATACAAAGGTAATGAATTAATGTTTTGGATAGAATTAATTTACTTACATATTTTATCATCTTATTCATTCAAATCAAGAAAAATTTGTAAGTTTTAAGTAGTAATTTTCTCTCACATATATATATATTCATTAAAAAATAAATATTTTCTTTCATAATATATAATATATCTATATAAACTCGTACATCAATATTACAATCATCAATCCAACTATTAAATTATTCTATCATTACAATATAATTACATAAAATATATGTATTGCAAATCATTTGAACTTGACTGCAATTTATCTCTCATGTTTTTTTCCAAGAATAAAACATTTCCAAAGGTTTGTTCACCTATAATTAAAAATTTTGTATTAAAAGTAAATTATTGGTTTGCGAATAATATTTCATATTCTAACCTTCCAGAATTTATCATTAACTTGTCTTAAAGTTTGGTTCCCACTCAATACTAAGTATTGACCTGGTGCAGGAGCAATGTATATGCAGAAGTTCAGCGTTCTGTATGTGTCAGGAAGTTCACTGTCTAGATCTAATGTCAGTCTCATGGCTAAATACTTGCTTAAGTGATCAACTAGAAAGGGATAATAAAATTATTATATAAATAACAGTGCAACTGAGAATAACTATATCTAAGGTGTGAATGTTTGTACCAAGGCTTTTGAAATAGTTGGTTTATTTAGCAGTGGAACCTAAATATTAATAAATATGATTAATAATAATAGCAAACCTGTAGCATTTGCTGTGGTTTTTATATATCGTATAGAATTCTCCTTCAGAGCTTTCATCAATTGATTATCTGCAGTCATCTCCGTTGGATGTGGTTTAAAAACTAATTCAATTTCATTGACACTAGGTTCACCAATGCTTTCGCCTTCTGTGTCTAAATTACTATCGTTTCCTTCCATACTACTTTCTGATTCTGACTTTTCTGAAGTCAAAACCGACTTAGGCCTCTTTGATTGAGGTTTACTCGTGGAACTCACATTTGAAGGAACAGGAGATGGAGTACTCCTCAATGAAGCTGGATTTGAAGGTACCTAGAATAAGAAATCAAGTTATATTGTATTAAATGTGTAATGATAATAGTTACAAAAATGCATAAATTTGCAATTTTGTATATCTTATTTATTTATATGATATAATTCATATATACTGTATCTCAGTCAGACAATTGTTCTGGTATGAGAGATCACAGCAATTATTAACAAAAATAAAATCTAAATTTTATGTAACAGACTTACATTAAGACATCTATATATTTTTACTTACTACTATTATACACACGTATATTCACAGAACGCATTGCGTACATACATACATACTTATACTTAATTGTTATTAATATTTTTACAGAACAGAAGTAATATAGTATTTAAAATAAGGAATTTTATGCTCTATCTGTTATGTTAACTTCATTTATCTCTTATGTAATTTTTAATTTAATTTTGTAATTGTTTAGGTCCATCATTGTCTTTAGTTCGTCTGGTAGTTTATTGCTCGCACTTCTCAGGGGACTTGCAAGTCCTTTACTAGTTTTAGCATGTTTCATGTGAAAGTTTGGGTTTTGTCTCGTTTGATGGTCGTGTATATCCTGGTTGGACTCTATTGTGGTGCAAGTTTTGATTTTGTTGTTTTTTATTTTGAATATTAGTATACATTTTTCTATTTCTATTGTTTTGTGTAGTGGTATGTTCTTTGTCTTTTGTAGAAGTTCTTTTGTCGGGACTAATCCTAACCTGAATTGTTTTCAATAAATAATATAATCTGAGCATTCTATTGAATCATATAGTTTTACTTAAAGTAAAACATTCCGGAATTTTACTGATTTGTTATTGCAATATATAATTATTTCAATGTATTATATTAATCAATTGGTGATATTTCACAATATAAAAAAGCAAATTTATTCAATCTTACATTTATTCTAATGTTATGGTAATCAGGTATTCAAAAATTATAATAAAGGCAGTCTTAGTGAAGCTTTGATACGATATACTTTTTCTCTCTACTTATTGGACCATTCATTTGAACATTATCTTAATAAAAAAATATCTTTATTTGCCCATATGCGCATCTTCATTGCGATCTGAATTTTTATGAAGACTAATAATATGAATATTTTAATTACGCTAGAATGCTGATGGGGTTCTATACAAACCAATTCACAATAATTCTGTTAAATATAAATATATAATACCTGTGATGCCGAACTTTGTGGCAAATTAAGTGGACTGGCTGACTGACTCGTATTTGTGGATAAGTTGTCTTTAGATACTGCCTGCTCTGTCTGAGGAGCCTGATTCAAATTTGTTGTATCATCCAAATTTTTTCTAGATCTCTGTGGTCTATTCTGCGATTGCAATTGTATTCCTTCCTTGATAGAATTCACAAGCGCTGTTTGAGACTGACTTTTATTTAGTTTAGCCAAGACTCTCTCTTGGTGAGCTTCATACTCATCTCTACTAGGATAAATCTTGGCGATTAGGAGATCAAAATTTGGATCAGGTCTCAAAGAACGTTTGGAGACTAGTTTCTTCCTACAAGTGGGGCATTCTTTATTTCCACTGCGCAGAGCTGTAATAATGCAGTCTGAGCAAAATCTATGTAAGCATTCTTTAGTGGTCATTGTCTTCTTGAGCATATCCAGGCAAATTGGGCACATGAGTTCGCTGTGTAAACTACGAGGAGATACAGCGATTTCTGTGTTATCAACCACTGCTATTTGTGGACTTCTGTGTAATTCATATAAAGAAAGTTCCCACGTTTTGTTTTGGATTTGCTCCGTGGATGCCATTTTTGCTTTGTCAAACGTCACTTGATTATTTAAAAGAAATATGTTTCGTGCAATGTAAATTAACTAAACTAGGTCACATTATATTAATACCATGGTGCTTTTATTGAAACCATTATACTATATTAAATATTACTACTAACTCACTACATTATCCGTAATTCTAATGCCGCATAATACGCAAGCAATTTACCAAATATTTCAGATCTGTCTTTCAATGTTTGGTGTTGTCAGATTCGAAACTAAAGAAATAACACGACAGGGCAGCAAAACCTAATGTGAATAAATTGTAAAACGAAAGAAGAAAGATAGTAAGATGTTTTGAAAAAAAAAAAAGAATTATGCACATAAAGTACCTAATAATGAAATTAACAAAAATATGTTAAATCACAAACGGATCAAACACGACTTAACTAAATTGCAATTCATTTCCAAATATTTGAAATAAAGTATTTCGCTGAACAAATAGAACTCTTCCTTTTACTGAAAATTTATTTTAGTTCATTTGCACTAACAATTTCTCATTAAAAATTAATTAATCATTAAAAAATAATATTAGCAAATTAAACATCTATTGAATATTTATAGCAATGCTGACATATTTTTTTTACATTTACATTTTCAATTTAGTTTTTTAACTTATAGTCCAGTCATTTCGTCGTTTTGCCGGTACAGTACTCCGGGAATTCTGAAAATTGGTAATCTTATAGATTACGAGGTGCTCATTAAGAAAATTAACTTTGCCACCTCAAATTTGAACGGCAAGTTGCCGCCATATTGAAAAAATGGCGTCAAAAAACAGCTTTTTTTAAAATATCTTTTTTCTGGCTTATTCTACGATAAAAGTAACTATGTACGAATTAAACTAGATAAAATTTCCTACAATTCTTTGAAAAACCGTTTTTTTTTGATAGTTTGAGAGTACGGCCGCCTCAAAGTCTTTGCTGCTCTCGCCGTAGTATCAAATCTCTCCATATCTGACAGCACTTTGAACTTGACCATATTCTTTCTAATAAATAAATATTTTCAATGTTAAATTAAGCAAATAAGATCTAGCAATAAAATAATTCAAATATTTTTTTGTTTTTTTTTTGCTGATTTTTTAACACTTCAAGCTACTTACTTATAGCTACTTTGCCATTGAAGTGTTAAAAAATCAGCAAAAAAACAGAAAAATGTTTGAATTATTTTATTTCTAGATCTTATTCGCTTAATTTAACATTGAAAATATTTATTTATTAGAGAGAAAGTGGTCAAGTTCAAAGTGCTGTCATATATGAAGAGATTTGATACTACGGCGAGAGCAGCAAAGATTTTGAGGCGGCCGTACTCTCAAACTATCAACTTTACAAAAAAAGGTTTTCTAAAGAATTGTAGGAAATTTTATCTAGTTTAATTCGTACATAAATACTTTTGTCGTAAAATCAGCCAGAAAGGAGATATTTTAAAAAAGCTGTTGTTTGACGCCATTTTTCCAATATGGCGACAACTTGCTGTTCAAATTTGAGATGACAAAGTTGATTTTCGCATTCACATCGAAATCCATAAGATTACCAATTCTCTGAATTCCCGGAGTACTGTACCGGCCACAGCCTTTTTTTGCACCAAATGACTGGACTATTATTATACTATATATTACTATTTCAATTTAGACTTTGGACTTTGACTTATTTTTAGCCTTTTAATAATAACATATTACAAACCAGTATCAATATTTATTCAATTATAATGTATAATAAAACGGTACATACAAATAAAAATAATTTAGTATAATGAATTGAAATGATTTAAAAAATACAATAATAACTCCTATAACATATTTTACGTAAATTGTAATGAACTGAAAAATTATATATGTATATGCATTTATATATAATGGTGTTCCATGCTGTAATGTTTAAACTCACGGTCACGTGTGGACGGGGTCATTTTTACTTGAAGATATGTTTCCAATTGAAAATAGCCCATTTTGGGCACTGCGGTATGAAATGATAATGGGATTACTATCTAGTATTATGCATATACTATATAATACTTTAGATTGTTGGTTCGACATTAAAATATATTCTTGAGATTTTTTGCAACCATTTTGTAGAAATACAAAACACATAAAAACAATTAATACAGAAATACCCCGTTTAACGCGAGGGATACGTTCCGTCAAAGTAGAGCGCAACGCGAAACAGCGCTAAACAAAGCTATGAAAATTATTACATGAAAATATTGGAGTTAGGGAAAGACGGCTAGGAAATTGATTCGGTAAAAATAAAACCAAACATTTATTTCTTAAAGCCCAAACTAATACCACATTATTATTTCTTTCAAAAATTAAGATAAAATATAAATAACAAAACGAATATGCCGTTTTGTGACAAAAGCATCTACGAATACATTGTATGAATCTATGAATATATGAATACATCGTATTCTAATATTGTCTAGGCATCTAATGTTTTCTTAAAATTTCATCATAAACAGATAGGGCATCTCTAACACCACGGCTTACTTTAGAGCTGTTGTCAAAATCCGGATCAATTTTCAATGAATTGATCCATTATTTTAGTTATGATAGACCATTGGTAGACAATCTCCTGTTTACAAACACCATCGAAAGTCCTTTTTGCTTTTCCGCTGAATCACTGCCGTCAACATTTTTGTTTTCTTCTTGTTCAATTCATTCCTTGAGCTCACCATTAGAAAGACTGCGCTGCTTCTTGAATTATTTCTTTGACATCTTCCTCATTTATCCCTTCAAAACCTGATGACCATGACTTTAGAATAAATGTAAGATTGATTAAATTTACTTTTTATATTGTGAAATATCACCAATTGACTAATATAATACATTCAAATAATTATACATTGCAATATTAAATCAATAATAATATTGTGTTGTTAAATTGTCTGTTAACAAACTTTCTATTTCTTAATTGTTGAAATAAAAGAGCGCTAAACTGCAACAGCGATAAACGGGTTATTACTGTACCTGCACTATCTTATTAGTAGGGTATGCAATACCGGTATACCGGTATACCGAATTACTGGTAAACCGCCCGATTTTTTGGCGGTAATTTTACCGGTAATTACCCCAAAAATAACGGTATTTTCGGTATTTTTACATAAGCGCTATTTGATACAAAATACATTAAAGTTTAAATTTTTCGGAACAAATGTATCTTTAAATTCCATAATCGCATAAACAGCTATATCTTCAAGTGATTCTATAGGATAAACAAATGTCAAATATTATCTCAACTCGTCATTAAACTGAATATTTATTGCTTTACTAAGAGCTAAGAGATGTTTGTTTCATCTTATGTAAAAATGTAACAGTTTTTTAAGTAATATTTGCGACAAAATATTTTATATCATACAAATTACCTCTGCGTAATCTTTATTTTTTTTAACTTTATACATAATATATATGATAATTACTAAATATTTTTGCTTCTTATTACAATTATAAAATATTATTTTTCGAAAACGTTTCGAAGTTTGAAAATACTATAGAAGCATCACATTGTTTTAAATAACAATACTCAACAATTATAGTAACTTATTATTTATCTTGACAAAGTATCCGATCTTAAATTAGTGTAGAATTTTTTTTTAAATATTGGAGATTATGCTAATTTAACACATCGGATACAGATAATACAGTTTATTATAAGAATGTAATATGATCTTTTATAAGGGTTTGGTCTTTCTTACTCATAAGTTTGTTTTTGGTGAAAAGTACTCAATATAGTGATAATGAATTAATTAAATTGGATATAATTTTGTTAAATTATTAGTTAAAAAAATAAACTTATTGTTTTATTTTATTGGTTTTATTGTTTAGTTGAATATGGTTTTAGTTGTATATACATTTTTTTATATTTGTACTAGTAACTTTCAATTTTGTTTACGTTTGTGCAAGATAATAAAAATACCGGTAATTTACCGGTATTCCGGTTTGAAAATAAAAAATTACCGAAATACCGGTATTGAAATTTTCTATCGGTATTGCATTCCCTACTTATTAGTATGATTCATTCTGCATGTTTATACCAATAAAAACACAACAAAAATAAAAATATAAACTGACAAAAAATATGTATGTAGTTTATCACATCATTTTTGCAAGTTAAAATTGAGAGTAAGATTAGTATTTTCATTGTGCTCTTCCCGATATCAACATACTAAATGATGACACACATACGGTGTCAAAACGTACAAAATAAATAATTTAACTATTCATTGCTTCTTATTTCTAAAAAAATATTAATTTCAGAAAAACAGTAATGATATTTTATAATGAAATTTAAAATGTTGCTCAAAGGTTGCTCACACCATCATATCGACGAGATCGACAAAACTACAAGAAGCATTTCGCGAAGCTAAAGTAGAAGCTTTTCTTTATGAGATTCAATCGTTTTATGAAAAATAATCCAAATATAAAATGAATGTGATAAATGTAGCTATTATTTATATGTAGACGTGTATAGAAACTCTTTTAAAAATAATTTAGTGTGCTCTTAATTCATCAAAATAAATGGTGATGTCCATACTTCTCAAATTGGTGCTGACAGATAGATAAATTATGGCATAGGTTTGTTGTTTTATAAATATAAATATGTTTATTAACTAAATTGAATTATAACTGTATTGCAATATTATTTGTTATTTAACGTTTTGTTATATAGTGAATTTTGGCAATATTTTTTTCTCCAAACAATGTATTCCTAAAATCCTATTTGTTTTAATAATAATGATAATTATTAATTTTTATTCATACTTACATTATCTTATCAATTTAATTTTGGAATTATTTGAATTCTAAATTACAAATATGTTATTAAATAATGTATCATATTAATTTTATAAAAGCATTAAAATTTAACTTATTTCTAATAGTAATAGACAAATAATACTTAAATAAGCATATAATACTTAATCATAGATTAGTTATTCTGAGTATTTTTGTATAGTTATCAACATACTTTTAAGTTATTAATTAATTGAAATTTATAATGCATTTTAAGATATTATAATAATTTAATGAATTCATTACAATTTTAAGTGGGTAGTTAAAGAAATATTTTTAGTCTGTAGAGTAATTTCATCAATAAATTGGTAAGATCTAATTTTATGAAACTTTTTAACTTTATTCGTGATCATGTGTTATGATATTCTACTAATATCGGTAGTTAAAAACAAATTCATTTGTAATGTGAATGATTAAAATATTCAATTTGTATTGTTTACTAAAATTTGTAAGTTGTTATAAGCAAAACAATCTTAAAATTTGTTTCAAATTACATATGGCTAAAAGGTTTATTATTATCGTTATGCCTTATTATTAAGTTTTGTTATGCTGTTATTAATAACTAATTGGTTGATAATTAAAATAATTGATAGCTTATGTTAACTGTTTATTGATTTATAAGATTAGTGATGTAAACACTAACCTGAAAATTATGAATAATTTAAATAGTTATCAAAATAAAACTTTTCTTGCATCTTCATAACTAATCTGATACTTTATAAAATATTCCTTGTCTGTAAAAATTAAGAGTTATATGAGTTATTGATGTTATAATATTATAATTTCCGTTATATGATTACATGTTATATGTTATAATTTCCATTTCTAATATCCAGTTCTTTTTTAGAATCAGAAATTTTATGTTTGATTGAGACAATCCAGTGCAAAATGGGCTTTTTAGAAGGAAATATGTGTCGAATATGCTTAGGAAGAAAGGATTTGGTAGATCTGTATTCGACGGATTCTCCTGGATCTATAAGCAGTAAATTGGCTTCATTATCAAACATTCAGGTACTTACTTGCATAATCATTATTAGTATAGTAGTTGTAAATAAAATTGAAATATACCTTATTAATGTTTTTACTAGCCAGCTAATTATATTTGAATGATATATTGATCATATTTTTTTTAAAGATGAATCAGAATGATGGATTTCCCCCTTATATATGTGTTTCATGCATTCAAAACTTGGAAGTTGCTTGCAACTTTATCAAGAAAAGTGAAGATTCGGATATAAAATTACGCTCTGATTATATTCACAATAGTTATAGTCCTTTAACATTACTTGAGTGAGTATAAACCAAATTTAAAAATATTATTTAAAGTAATTTGATTTACTTGAAATAAATTTAAAATGTTTATTATAAAATTGTTAATATGTCCTAATATACTATTACTATACTCTTCCAGAATGCCATCTAATTTTGATTATAATAACGTTATTATTAACTGCAAAGTTGAAGTCGATGTTGAAGGTAAATTTGTGAATAATTTGTATATTTATAAAGTGTTATAACTTATTTTTTTTATAAATTTAATTGAAATTATATATTGTGAATAAGTTCTTTACAATATATAAAAATTAGATATTCCAATAGTTTTTGGTAATATACATAATACTGCAAAATTATTTGCTCTCTAGTTAAATATTATTCTAAAGTTTTATGCCATATTTTTCAAGATTTTGATTTGTATTATTAAAACCTCAAACCTATATTACTCAGGTAAATTACTCAGGTAAATAATACTCATGATAAAACTTACTTTTGTAAAACTTATTTATTGTAATTGGTACCTATTCACTACATAGTTAGTATATTTTATCAATTTAAAATAGTTTTGTTACTTAATCTATGCAAATTATTGTATTAATTTAATTTTTCAAATTATACTCCTTTGTAAAATATTAATTAGTGAATTAATGAAAATTATGTGCTTATTAATGTATATTGTTTTGTTTTTAGACAATGAAGAACAAAAATATCACTTTGAGCCTTCTGAAAACGTAATTTCATTTGAAGAATGCTCTGAATTGAAAAAAAAGATAGCAAAACTCACATCTATGAAAATAAACTTTACGAAAAAAATGACAACAAATAAAGCAGTTGACTATTTGAAGTCAAATACAAACCTTATAGTAAAAAAGGTTTCGGGTAAACTGAGAGGCGATAAGGCCCCATTAATAAAGAGCGAAGATTTATCTTCAGATGATGCATCTGTAGATGCAAATGATGCAAATGATGCTAGTGATTACGAACCACCTGCGAATGATTTTAATGCTGATGATAGTGATGAAGATGAAATGGATAAAGATTATGTGCCAATAAAAGTATCTAAGATAAATAAAGGTGTTCGTGTTCGATCTAGAAAATTGAAAATGAAATCCCAGAGGTAAAAAGATTTATTTTCTTTACATTTCCATAGTTTATTTGTTTTAATTTGGTTATATAGAGGATATTATGCATTTGTGCATATTGTATATCTAAATTTTTTCATTATTACTCAACCTGGTATTTAAATTCAATTTTTTTTTAATTTTTAATTTGAATTTAAAATTTTAGGTTTATGATGCCTAAGAGCAATAAGCCGAAATATGAAAAAATGACTAGAAGTTTAGAGTCTAGATTTAAAATTACTCCCAAAATAATACAACTAAGTAAATACAAAAATTGCAATACAAGTAACAAAGGTCCAAGAGGTATAGCTGAAAGGATGATCAAAGTATATAGACCTAGGAACCACTTGCATGATGGTAAATATATTGTAGATCGATTATTATTTTTATTTTCTTAAGTAATGGGTAATTTTGGGCCTTTTTAAATGCAGGTAATAGTAAAAGAGGTCGGAAACCAGTTTTAGATCGTGACGAAACCGGTCGTATTATAAGACCAAAGCATCAGTGTTATGTGTGCGGTGTGATGGCTGCTGATATTAAACAACATATGACTTCACATACAGGTAAATGGAATTTATTACATTGTATTCAATAAATATATAGAAATATATATTTAAATTATTATAGGCAAAAATGTTCTGTGGATCTATATTTCATTACTTGTATTTAATTTGTGATTTAGTCATAATTTATTTTATATCTATCAGGTGAAAAAAGTCACGTTTGTGATGTTTGTGATAGACGATTTAGTACAAGAGGCAATTTAATTCATCACAAGAAGATACATTCAGGCATCAAATCTCATGTTTGCCAAGTTTGTGGTGCTGCTTTTATTTATGCAAGTTGCTTACAGAGGTAAGCATTTTTATGTTCTAGTTTAAGTCACCTAAAATTTTAATATACAGCTGATATAAACCTTAGAATGTCAATTAAGAGAGTTGATTCAACCATTTATGGGTTTATTTATATTGATATGCTTAGTGTTCCCACAAGCGGAACACAAGAAGCGAGGAAAACCAAAATTTTCATTGTATGTAGTTGGTAAATACATTGTTACCAGTAGATTGTTTGAGACGGCCATACATCCCTCGGCAAAATAATTTAAATATTGAAGATTTGTCCACGTCCGAGTTTTCGAGTTACTAGTTGAGTTATTACATTCAACGAGACTTAATGAAACCAATGAATTCATACTCAATTACGATCATTATAAGCCGTTATCCGCTACTTGAGATGCCCAAACAGTTGCTATTTATGATTTTATGCTTTATTACAGATATTCTTATTTTCTGAAATAATTTAAAAAATATTTTCTAGGCACTTAGATATTCATACTGGTACTAAACCTCACAAATGCCATCTTTGTGATAAAGCCTTCCAGCTGGCTCAAGGGTTAAAGCGGCATCTCACAGTTCACGAAGGTGAGTTCATAATGATGTCTGTCATAAATGCTAAATTTTTTTCTGTTTCCCATCATATTATTTATTTTTGTTTATTATTATTAAAACATTAATAAAAAATAATCTTTTTTACACTGGACAATTTGTACTTTTTTGTATGTATATTTTTTTTGTGTTAGTGGTGTACGAATAGAAGAAAAATTCTTATTTTTCTTAATTTAAAATATTTCAGTTCAAAATATTTCACAATATTTCAGTTTTGTGAGTGCAAGCAGTAATATAATAATTTTCACATGTTTGTAAATAATGTAGGCATTATATGGTGTATCAGAAATGCTGACTTCTTGATAATTGTTTAACTAGATGCTATATAATTCATAAGATTGGTCTTAATTCTTCACTTATTCACTTTTTTAAGAGTTATCTTCATAATCGTAAACAGTTTGTCTATCTTAATGGATTCTTGAGCAACATTGAAAATATTAGTTCAGGTGTTCCTCAGGAATCCATTCTTGGTCCACTACTATTTATTATTTTTATTAATGACATTTCTGATATTATTAGCTGTCCACATTTATTATTTGCAGATGATCTGAAACTATATCTCAAAATAAATTCTATTGATAACTGCTTATTATTACAGTCTCAACTTGACCTTTTCCACTCATGGTGTATCTATAACAAATTACATTTAAATATATCAAAGTGCAAGATTCTTAGTTTTACACATAAGCGCGTTCCAATACTTTTTGATTATAAAATTTCTAACACCAGCATTGATAGATTAATAAAATTTCCGATTTAGGTGTTCTATTTGATTCTGGTTTGTTTTTCACAGATCATGTAACTGATATTTGTAATAGAGCACATAAATCTTTAGGTTTGATACTGAAAATTGTAAACAATTTAAGTCTACCAATGCACTTCTTTGCATGTACTATTCTATTGTACGTTCAAAATTAGAATACGGTTCGATTATTTGGTATCCTCATCAAATCAACAACTCTGATGCGATAGAGAAAGTTCAGCGAAAATTTCTGAAATACCTTTATTATAAAACATATAAAATTTACCCTGAACGTGGCTTTGACCACAACACTTTACTAAAAGAATTTGGTATTCCTTCCCTTGCCTCACGTCGATTTATCTGTACAATTATGTTCTTATTTAAGCTTTGCAATAATTCTATTGACTGTCCTCTTATTCTCAATCAACTATCCTTTAATGTTCCTAGGCTATCTTTGCGTTCACAATTATTTTTCATTTATCCTACCCCTAAATCTAATTCTCTTTTAAATTCGCCAATTTTACTTATGTCCTCTAACTTTAACTTAATTAATAATGAAATAGATATTCACAACACTTCACCTAATCAAATAATCTCCATCTGCACAAGTTAACCTTTTTATTTTCTTTTCAAATATCTCATTATTTTCTTATTCTATTTATAAATAATATTGTTACATTCTGCATTATATGTAATTTTATCTTAAGCATTTTGTTACTAACTATATATTGTAATTTTGTATATATTTTAATTGTTATTCATTATGTAAAATAATTGTATTTTTGAGTCCTCTTGGAGAAATCTGTGGGCAATATATTTAAATAAATAAATAAATAAATAAATAAATAATTTTTGACTTCTGAGAATCTCATTACAATATCATTAAAGGATAGTATAATTTACTCTGATGTGAATCAAAAAACAAATTAGCAAAAATTCTATCTATCTATTCCTAGGTGCTCGTCCCCATGCCTGCCATATGTGTCCAGCTCGATTTAATCAACCTCATCAACTGAAAACTCATATAAGAAGTCACACTGGTGAAAAGCCTTATGTTTGCCAAGAATGTGGAGAAGCATTTACTTACAAGTATGTTCTCAACAATCACGTTAAGAAGCATTTGGCTCAGAGAATGGACCAAACAACCTCGGCACCTGGTTTAAATGTCGAAGTCAATGGCTCTACTATAAATGTAACAGTTACTGGTAATGGTAATAATGGCATGCAGCAAATGGTATCTTCTGGACAACAAATGGTTTTAGGTATGTTTCATGTAGGTAATATTTATTTTTTTGGTTTATATATAATTGAATGTTTTTTCATAATATAATATATTAGCAATTATAAATATCAGTGTGAACCATTTCAATCAGTACATTTCGTACTTTTTACATCACGCCGGAAACTTTTTATTTTAGAGATTTTTGTACATAATCCATAATAATTTTTCCGAATTCGCCGTAACTAAATTATAAAATTTGAATCAATTATTATCCTTGCAGCACCTGGTTTAACATCGTTGCATGGTGTTCATCACATGGCTCCAGATATCATACAGAATGGTAATCTGGTTCAACACATCACAACCAGTCAAGGACTTGTAGGATTAGTTCAGGCGAATATAGCTTTGGGTCCACCAGTGTGCAGTCAATGATTGGAAAATAAATGACTGTTTACTTTACGCTGCAAGTTAGAAATGTTCACCGAGATTCACAATCTTATTAAGAAATTGATGGGTAATATATTATTATTATTACTACATTTAGTACATTTAGGGCGACTCACGTATTTATTATTTTTTTTATTTTCCAAAAGAAATAATTTTAGAAGCTATATTCCATCAGCACATATGGCATATGTCTGATGTTTTTGTTTAGATATGTATGGATTCTGAGCATTCATGATATTGTCTTTATCTTACTTGATCAGAAAAATGGACATAATGTCCGACATAGAAAGTTTTTGCACTATCATATAAAGTATCATTTATTGTATGGATCATTCATTATATTCAAATTAGTGTTAAGTTATATCTATTTATAAAGTATTCTATAATTATCATGAAAGTATCTGCCAACGTTGTGATAGTGATGATGTTTTATCTTTCTATTGATGTAGATAAAAAGCAAATTATAATTTTCATTGTCTGGTATTGAAAGTTTGAATGTTTTGTGTGTAACACTGTGATACAAGTTGAACAAAAATCATAAAAAGTTTTGAAAGTATAATGCGACCTTTATGAAATTGAAATTTATATCAAATTTTAATCCATGAATTTAAAATATGTATAAGTAGTTATTAGTTATTTATTTTACACAATATCGTTCGTTACATGTTCAACTTGTATCAGAGGCAATAAAAATTTAATTAAATGTAAAAGCGTTTTTAATACTAAATTGAATTGAATACAGATAAAGATATGGAGAATTGTGAACCAAAATGAATTTTATGAGTAAATCAAAAAAATAATATCACTCAGTACATCGACTAATATTTATATTTGGATATTACGCAAATTTACATGTATATTTACGCTTATTTTTTAAACCGACAAATAATGGAGATTTTTTTAATAATTCTTGAAGAATTCACTCATCATTAATTCTCGGAATGATTTTGAACAAAATGAAATACTGGATGCACTTGCATTTATTACTTAGCTTTATTTTATCAGAAAAGTATTTTGTAATTCTGAATGGTATATAATTAAAAAAAAAAGGGTTGCCCCATGTTTAGAATAAATTGAAAACTAATCTACATGTTTTCATTTTGGTTCCGAATTTTTCGTTGCCTTGTCTGTACTAGAGAAATATAATTTATGTTAAATTATGTTTTACAATATAATCAGCAGAATGAATTAAAAAGTTTTAATTAATAATTCATTTTGATTTTATCTTATCGATAATTTGTATATCAGAATATTCTTGTAGAACAAGAATCGATATTTCAATATACAACTTCAGAAGTAGTTTCTTATACTGTGTTATCTTATGCTTCCAATTTTAAAACCTTCGCTTTCATTAGTTTAAGATATAACTAAAAATACTTGTTATACAAAGTATATTTTATATTTACAGTGAAATGCATATCGATTCTGTAAATGCGATTTCGAAAATTATTCACAGAAATACTTAGTTTAGGATTTTTTTATAATATTTATTTGCATTTATTAACATATTTTGAAAAGTTCAAAATCTTAGTAATAAATGAACTACAAAGTACAATATGAAGATGTTTTAATTCTTTATTTTTTGCAGAAGAAGTAAATAATTTATAATTATAAAATCTTCTTTTTGCCATTTCATTCGCAATATTTATATCAAGTCAATATATTAACTGTAGGTATTTATAACTACCATAAGAAAATGTTAAAAATGATAATTACAAAAATGATTGATTTTATTGAACTGAAAATAGATTAATCATGGTTATTATAAAGGCTCTTGAATAGAACACATTGACAATCATATTTTAAAGAAAAGTTACAGTTTTATAAAAAAAAAAATCGTCAAAAAGTAGAACGTTATCGTGGAACAATTGTTACTTGTGTTTTATATAATGAAATCACGTAAAGGTCGATCTTGCACATTATATTTATGGTATGTTGCAAGCCATTTATAATATAAATATGATTCTGAATTTTTTTCCTTGCTTTATTTATATGACTTGGAAATCATCCAAGCATATTATATGAATTTTTTTTTTATCCTATGTCAGTAGTTTTAATTTCAAACTTAGGAGACGTTGCACCTTAAGTCGTACCTGTGCAAAATTCCTTTTTATACTGGTATAAGAAAATAAAGACCTTTTTATGAAAAATAAAAAATAATTTATAAATATGAAGAAACAATGAATAATATAATATCTCCAAGATTTTGCTTAAAAAGAAGGGTATAACGGTACAATAACGGAATTACCTCTTTGAACAGTTCCAGCATAGTTCCAACCATAGATAACTAAGCATCCAACTCCATTCTTAGCACTCCAGATTTAATAATTTTATAAATTCATTTGTTACATTATTAATTTAATATTTTAATCTAGGTGTCAGTTTAATAATTATGTTCGACTTGATATCTATAATAACTGAAGTGAAGTTAATCTCAGATTTTATTCTATTTTTTTTTGTTTTTTGTAGTGGTACTACTGGGGTGACTAAATGTACCGTACCACCGACATTTCAGTAATTGTTAATCATAAGTCAAGCTAAGTAACTAAAAGGTCCAGTGAATTTTTGCTTTTGCTTTATTTTAATTGCAATAAATATTACATAATTATTTTTTTTAGGAAATCTCACTCAATTGTAATAAGTGAATAGTTCTTAAATTATGTATGGAGTAATTTAAATTTTTATAGTCGTGATGATGTTTTTAAAATCTTGAAAAATGGTTGTTGTGTTTTGTTCTTTACATGTTGCATAATATGTGTTTGTGACTGATGAAAATAAGTATTCAGTTTCGCACGAAGCATGTTTATTACTAGTTGGAAATTAATAAAAATGTACTCAAAAACTGAATAGAAGTGACAATTTGCATTGTTGCTGACAGAATGTGACGGTTAATGTCATTTCTTGCGAAGTCTTTATACTCGTACTTTGAATCTTTGAATATAATGTGACATTTGTTTGACTAAAGTTTACTGATTTTTAACGTGTAAGTTTACATTGTTTACTTTCCGTCAGCTCTTCATATTGCTGCTGTAAAGGTAAGTCTTTTTTAATTTTATTTATATGAAGATAAAATTATGTAATATTGATGAAACTTCTTTCAATGTCGCAGTTAGGGTTTTTATAAATGTTAGTAAATATTCGCTTGTTTGACATTTACATTATTGGTTCTTTACTGCAGTTTTTTTATTATATTTTTTGGACTTTTATTATTATTATATCATTTAGTTCTTAAAAATATGAAATTGAATCATCTTATGGTTTCATCCTAATCGGATACGATACATATATATTTATTGTTTACATTTTATACAATGTTCTGTTTGAACACTTATACGCATTAGTGCATTTTAAATCTATAAAATATGAATTGTGAAATTCACAGTATATATTTATAATATTCTATTTAAAAATACACAAAATTATTATTAATCACTAGCTGTACCCTTCACGCTTTGCCCTGATTTAGTTTAAATTAAAAGGTTGAACAAAGATGTGTATTTGTTACATTTAGTTTAACGTTACTACTATCTGTTCAACAATTTACCTATTCAACAATTTGTCTACAAATTTACCTATAAACTTGTTAATCAATCTACCATTTCACCGACTTACTAGTTTACCTGTCAACCTATTTACATATCAACCCGTTTCACATGTCTACCACTTTACTTATCAACCTGTTAATCCGTCTTGATAATTGTCTATCTACCATTTTACATATCCTTCAATTTACCTGAACACCAGCTATTTAACAAATTACCTTTTCACTAATTTACTTGTCTACCAATTCACCTATCGACCTGTTTATCAATACACTATTTTACCTGTCATCTTGTTATAAATGTCTACCAATTAACCTGTTCAATAAGTTACCTGTTAAACAATTTACCTGCTTAAAAATTTGTCTACTAATTTACCTATCAACCTGTTTATCAATCTACCATTTTACCGACTTACAAATTTACCTTTCATCCCGTTCTACATGTCTACCAATTAACCTGTCAACCTGTTTATTTGTCTACATATTCGGCTATCTACCAGTTCTCCTCTCTACCATTTTACATATCCTCCAATTTACCTGTCCACCAGTTTACCTTTATAAATTTCTAATTCACCTTATTTATTTACGCATTATGAAAAAATTAAAGCTCAAAATGATTCTACGTTTTAGTTAGAAAACGTTTGCATGTGAAAAAGAAAAGGGCTGTTTTTTAGGTTTTTTTCCGGTAATTATTAGATTTTTTCTCACCGTAAGAACCATCCTTGGACTTCAACAAACATTTTAAAAAAAGAATTGGCCAAATTGTTCCAGGCGTTGTTGAGTTATGCGCTTACCAACACATTTTGCGATTCATTTTTATATATAAGATAAAATAAGTGTAAATGTGGCGCAAAATTCTTGCTCACCTTACCAGAAAACTTGACAAAAATCCTGTTACAAGAAATATGGGCTTAAGTCTGTGGAATGATAACGGCAATAGTAATATTTTTTTATCGACAACATTATATATTTTACAAACGTTATGTATTTTCATTTAACTTTACATTTAATATAGCTGCAATAGATTAATTCAATATTAAGTTTCTAACAAATTATTTAAATTTAATGCATATTGGCTAACTTATAAATATATCAGCATGTTGTTAGAAACCGGTATTTTCTCACTTCTCGAAATTGTTTGTTTAAAATTTCAATAACATTAAGCATAACCCTAGACAATAGATAATATATACAGGGTTTAACAAGTAATTTTAAACGTGAGTGTTAGGTGTAAATATAACAAAGATCAAATCTGTATTAAGTTTCGACGCAAATTAGATTATTTAGTTAATTATATATATATATATATATATATATATATATAAATATATAATTATCTAAATTTACCTAATATCGATGCCTAATGTTACCTAAAACGATTTTGCAGTTGCACCCGGTTATGTAAGTAGGTCTTTATAAATATAAAGGTACACGCGCCATTCTTATAAAATTGATTTTTCCTAACAAGTATTTAAATATTTATTTAAATCAAGTATTTTTACATATGAGTATATAATATGGATTAAATATCTCTCATCATAGCTATAAAATTTTAATAATGAATTCATTTTCAAATTTTTAATACAACAGTAGGCCAACAAACAACGCTAAAAATTCACAACATTTAAATATTTTAACAATGAAAAGATTATTAGAAATACTCTAATGAAACTTTAACAATATTATGGTGTAAATGCACACGGACATCACACACAAATGCTTATAAATATGTCGAATAGTAAAAGATTGCTTAAGTCATACTATAAAAAAACTATATTTAAAACATTTATCGATATTTAATTGAAAATGCGTAAGAGTTTCTTGAAAATCGTTCTTTGTGTATCAGGATTTGTAATTTTTAATAGTTATATAACATGGATAACATACAAAAATTACCGTTTTACAAGCAGAAATGTAATGCAATTTCTTGATGTTTGATAAAATAACTATACCGTTTTAAAAATATAATTTTAAATTATATTTAACATAACTCTTCATTGTTTTTATTTAAATGTTACAATATATCAAACTCTTTGCACAAACAAATATACAGAAAATTTTAGAAAATGCTATCCAAGGTTTTTCTTTATTGTTCCATCAAGAAATATGTAATCAGTAAATTCTTAAGCAACCTTAAACTATATATTATAATACGTGTATATATGAAATAGAAGTATAAGTGTAATAAGTTATATACAATGTAGAATTTGAATCTATCAATTTCTTATTAATTTAATTAATTTAAATTATTTTTCAATATTTTAGACAAAAATACACTGTATTACAAACATTTTTGTAATACAAAATAGAAATAAATTTACATTAACAAATATACTCCCACAAGACCCCGCTTTATATTGCATTTATAGATGTTTTTTTTACTAAGTATTGCACAGATTGTTCTTGCAAAAATAATTCAAAAAAGTTATATTATCAAAGACTTGAAATATTTTGGATGATTTGGTATTTGTTTTAGCATATTCCTAATAATTATTATTTGTAAAATGTTCTAACTTTTTTATATTTATAAAGTAGGTTTGATTTAATTATAGACTCAAGTTTTAATATGTTGCATAAAATATTCATAGATAGCATCATATTATTTTTTCACCAAATTATCCTAATTTGTTCCTGCATTCATGGCAAATAGTACTTGTTGATAAACAAATAAAACCAACTATTTTCATACTAATATTACAAATTTTAATTTAAAAATATTATGAGTATTCACGACAGAATATTTAATCTGTTAATATTATATTATATTGTCTAACATTTATTTCCAATGTTTTAACAACAATTTTTTTGTCGACATGCTGCTTTCATTCAAGTAATTTTTATTTATTGTTCAAGCGGGATCTTGTTATATATTTGTTACAGCTAAAATTAGATCTAACATAAATTCTATTTAACATATTGTCTGCAAAAAGCACATATTAATGATTTAAAAAATATTTGTAAATGGCAGTTGCAAAATTTTCTTAACAGCTGTAAACCAGCACTTTCTTAGAATTATTAATACATAGATGTTATCGATATACATGAAATATCTGATTGCCAAATTAATTAAACGAAAATTCAATAAGTTCTAATAAACACTAACATGTATACAGCGCTTTATTTCTGGAAAAAATGCATGTTATCACATCCATAATTATTCGTATAGATTGATTTATTATGACGAATTTTATTAGCGTTCTTTCAACTTATGCGAATGGTCTAAACTTTATTTTCAATTTATTTTTGATATGTTACGAAGTGAACAATTTTAGGCTTTAAACTGAAGTAGGTGAATTAATTAATATTAATAGGCCAATTTTTTACTTTTTAGTTGGATATGATTTTTTCCAATCAGTCACTATTTGATATTGATATTTTTCATTGAACACATAGTAATTGTTTTGCGCAAATAGTTCTATTTTATCAATTCTAAATTTATCTTGCTTATGTTGCCAAATTAAGAACCAAAAGTCTTAAGGGACTATGAGCGTGTAGCTCGAAAAATTTTGGAATTTAAGAATAATACTTTTGATACTGGTGCTGAAATCATACATAAAATTAATATTAACTTTTTCTAATACTGTTTTAACAGTTCTTGCATCCACATTTTCAATATGGATTTACTATTATAGCGTTAATAAAGATAATTTGGGTTTGAAAATTACCAAGCTATTGTAAAAGGTAGTCCAAATTCGTTCACAACTCTTTTAACTTTATTGTACAATATCTGAAAATACTTAATCATAGGTCTCACTTTCCTGTTGAACCAATTTGAATCTTCTGGGACTTTTCACTGCTACTGATCCATGCCCATCTGATAGTAACCTTCCTCTCGTTGATAAATATCTTCTTATGTATCTCGCCACCTTAGAAAAAATATCAATTGATTTAATATTTTGCAATAAATTAATTTTTATTGTAACTCTTCTAATAAAAGAGTTTTTAAAATGTTTTGTTTTTGCTTTTATGCAATAATTTGCACATGTCAGCACAAAATGGCAAAAACAATTACAAAATTGTGAGAAAAAAATGTACAAATAGTAAAGTTAGGAAATTTCGTTGTTATGGCTTTAATAAGCTAATAATTAAAAATGCGTTCATACATTCAGGAGTTATAATCTAACTAAGTTTATTGCAAAATACGTGCAGTAGGTACATAAAATATCTTACCAAAGTTTGTGGGCGATTCTGCCACTCAATTAGGACTTCTTTAGGAGCCAAAACCTAATCAATAAATAATTATGATTTTTTATTAAGGCAATAAAACTGTATTTAATGTGATAAAATATGTAACATGTATATGTAAAATATTGTCCACTAGCACACATCAGAATAGTTATAAAAGCTGTTCACGTGAGCGAATTGTTATGGTCATGGCCGATCCTGGGGTCCTCAGCGCCCGCATTTTTTTCTAGACCCTCCCCCCGGCATTATTTTAACAGTTTTTACAGTTTCTCATTAAAATAATTCAAATATTTTCGTTAATTTAATATAATCTAAAAGTGCGTAATATACATTTATTGAACCGAACTAGTTTTAAATTCTCATTTTCAATTATTATTGAGCAAATCATGCCAAGAGAGCAAAAAAAATTCTAGCCTTTCATTATTAGTTGGATTTATTCAATTTAATTTGTCATTATATAAAATATCCAAATATTTTTTTTTATAATTATCTTTGAACAGCAATCAGAACCCAATAGTACTATAAGCTGTTGTGCTGATTTGACTTAATATTAGTCTGTTTGACAGATGGCCCAATCAGTTGTCACATCTCTATATGATATATTATTATTACAATTTCTGTAATAGGGCGAGTATTTTTATCGATGAAGCAATGCCAAGTGAAGGCTATTTTCACTTGGAAACATATATTACCTATATATATATTTATAGTATATATATATATATATATATATATATATATATTTATAGTATATATTACCCATATATTCTATCTATATTTTCAAGTGAAAATCGTTGTCACTGCTCCCTGACAACGGGCTGCTCGAAGTAGGTATCGAACGCTTACCTATGGGAAAGCCCTATCCAAATATGCAAAACGTTTTCCTTATTGATATCTTTCTCATCGTATATCAGATTGTTGTTTTAAAGCTAATTTTTTAACGAATTTCCAAAGATTGGTAAAAAGATGCAAATAACTATATATTTTTTGAAAGATATTGAAAAAACTATATTACAAATTTCGTATCCGCCGCCACCTAAGGCATGCGCCCGCATTTTTTTACTAGCATCGCATTCAAGGTAGGACCGGCCCTGATTATGATGTTTCTTTCATTATTTACGACATGTTTAAAAAAACTAAACAAGAATAAAGATACTCGTTATGCATTTTTTTACAGAATAATTTCTACTAATATAGAGAAATAATTAGTAATTACATTAACTATGGCCTAAACAAATATACCTGGTCACTTTTCAGCCGGTCTAATATTGTGACACAAACTACTGCAGCTTTTATTCCTGCATGGTGAGTCAGAGCAGCGAAAACTGTGCTTTCCATTTCCAAATTAACAATACCCGCTTGTTGTAGCTAAAAACACACAATAACATTATTAATTAATTAATTAATTGAAAAATCTAGAAAAAAATGAACATCGAAATAAATAGAACAAACTTTCTTATTCAGCAAATCTTTCGTTATAAAATTTTACTTAAAGAATGTTCATTTTATTCTGATTTTTTTCGATTTCAGTTCATTGAGTTTGAGAATTAGAAAATATAATGGTTAGTATTACCTGTTGGAAATATTCTTGTTTATCATTTTCGGAAAAATCACAAAACGCGCCATCCATTCTTCCTTGACCTAAAATAAAATCACAATTATTAAATTCTTTAAGCAGAATTTTATTACAAGTAAATGCGCTTTTAGAAAATCGTTAAATGTAATAGTCTCAAGTTGAAAGTCAATAGATTTTCTTTATTTCATTTCAAAATGGCATAGTTTATCTTTATAGTCATTGTATTATAGAATTGTATATATAGAATTATAGGCTCTTCGAATGATGGTACAACCTTAAGGTAATCATACAGTACAGATGCAATGACACAAAATAATGCTTTTTAATATTACTATATGCAACATAAATGAATTAATTTATTTCGCATACAGTAATATTAATATGTATTATTTTGTGTCATATCATCAGAACTGTATGATTACCATAAAAAAATTCAATTTTTAAAAAAATATAAATTTTAATATATTACTTATAATATTTTTTTTTTTTGCTTCATATTTATATAATCGGGCCAGCGGTGGCGATATCGGTTAGAACGTGGGACAGCACCAACTAGTCCCGGGTTCGCTGGTTCGATTCCCGCAATCGCCAAGCCTGACATCAGGCAACTTTGATGTCAAATTTCCACTTGAGGTTATAGATCTCAAATATAGCCTCAAGTGAAAATCGCCTTTCGTGGGTATAGTTGCATATATAATAAAATGTCAGCAAATACTTTGAGTATAGATAATTATTCATAACTGGACTGGACAACTACTGGGTTGCCATTCATTCAAGATTCATATAATAAGAAAAGTCAAAACAATTACTGAATGCCCTAAGTGTGACAGATTGTAATTAAAATAAAAACAATAAAAAAAAATTATATAATCACGATACCTTCATAGAAATCATTGGTACACATTGTTCTGCCTGTGACAGTGTCATATGGATCTTCAGGATCGGCCAAAGCTTTTAGTTCACGCACTACCTTCTTGTCTAATTTTGTAGGTCTTTGGACAATTTTGCCTAACACTGCCTGTATAAAATATAAAAATATTCTTATTGATCTTTCTAGACAGGCAAATAGTTCAAATTAAAGAAAATTATTAACTTCCCGAAGGGGAAGTTCGAGTTTTTGTCAGGAAGTCCAATTGTAAGAAGAATGTTATACTGAATTTATGAAAGTCTGTATCATAAGCATTTTAATGCTATTAACTAGAGAAACTATTTTCTTTCTCAAAATCCATTCTTTAATATTGAAATATACGATATTAGAATAAGTTATTGTCTTCAAATCACACATTGAAATATTCAAATAACATTTATAATGAAATATCACAAATAATTTATATTTGAGATTATTTATTATATTTTTACCGTTTCATAAGTGCTCCTCATTAGTCCATCAACTGCTTCTTCAGAAATGACAACAGTGCCTCCATCGATTCCAATACCTCCACAAGTTCCTACAAACATAATTATTTAAAATAAAACGCCATAAATAGGAGTTGATAAAAGCAATTTTTAAGTAAAATCTAAACATTTGTTTTATTCTTACCAATTCGGAAGAAAACGGGATCTTTAACTCGTGCGTGGTACATTAGTTTTATGAGTTCGTGCAAAAGTATTCCTACTGATGGTACACCCATGCCATGCTGAAAAATATTTATATTTGAAATTAATTATTGCAGGTCTTGTTTTATTGATACTTTGTCATGTGATTCTTATATTGCTATATTTTTTGGCAAATATATATTGTTTAAAGTAAGTTTTTCAAATAAATACTTACACTGACAGCTAATACAGGTCCGACTTTGTACATGGAGTAACGGTAGGAGAACTCACTAATATCTTGTAGTTGAGTACCAGTTGGTAGTTTGTGACCAATCTGCTCCATGATGAAGTGCGCGAAAGTTTCCATACGTTTTGGTGTTCCTCCCATGCACACAAACTATAATTTAAATAAAATTCAATTATTAAAGGATTATTTTGAATAAATGTATTTTTAGCAAGCCTGTATTTAAGTCAAATAAAGCAAATTTTCAAATTAAAATTTTTTTAGCAAGCCTAATACTTAGACTTCCGAAAAATTTTTTTTTTTATATTGCAACGGATATGGTAATATTAACAACATGACAGACTCGGTCGAGTTTTGGTACTTTGTGAAAAAATAATATACTTGAATTGCAATATTGAAATTGATTTGTAATATTGAAAACATGTGAAGATACTAACTTTGTATTACTAAGGTTACTATTAATATAAGCATACACTTTGTTGTATATAACATTTTCAGATATTTGATGGGTAGTTGTAATTTTGTTATCAAGTAAGAACGAAGCTTCAATTTAAGCATATATTTTTTGAAAATCTGGGATAAAAGATCTAAATGCAGGACAAATAATACTTTTATAAAAACCCGGGACACAAGTTGGAAATTCGTCCCAGCCAAACTGAGACGTATGATCACCTTTGTATTACGGAATCTAAATTAGATAAAAAATCAATTTGCTTTATTTTTAACTTCCCGTAGGGTAGTTATAGCAATGGGCCAAAAATCGAAAATGAATATGTTTGTATTTCTCGACGTTTTGAAGGTTTCTGAACATTTTGGCATACCTCACCGTCAGAAAAAATGGATGTGTGTGTGTGTGTGTGTGTTTTGTATGTCCGCATTTTTTCGTCCACGTTTTCGGGCGCACGGATCAACCGAGTTGAATGGTTCAAAAAACATTCGATTCCTATTAACAGGGAGATGTGCTGATTAGTTTTTGGCAAAGGCAGGTCCAGCCGTTCCGGAGATACGGAGCAAAAAGTGCAGAAAATAGAAATCGTGTTTTTTCAATTCGTAATGATAAGGAGAAGTGGTGATTAATTTTTGGCAAAGGCAGGTCCAGCGGTTTCGCAGATACAGAACTAAATGTGCAAAAATGGCTGTTTTTGAGAGAACTAAGCGTCCGATTCAAAAGATTCAAAGAACTTTCTGCTTGTTTCAACAAAATAATTGCTTTTGGAAAAAAATTGTTTCTAATTTTTTTTCCAAGAATATTTTTGTAATTTTGGATTAAAAATTCAAAAAATCACCCAGGCTAAGCACAGTCTAAGCGCCACCCTGGTACAAATGTTTGCCCAAGTGCGTTTAGACTGTTTATGTGTTGAAAAATGTAAAAATGCCGCCCAGCTAAGCGCAGTATAAGTGAAAATGTCGCACAGAATTATTTGCAAATGCGTTTAGGTTGCGACTAAACGGGAGCACATTTTCAATTTTGTGTAATTTTTTTTTGAAATTGATTCGAAATTATTTATTCTGATAACCAATCTGAACCTTGGGTTCAATGAGGTTATTTGCTAACGGGTACAAGGTTTTATAGAAATTCCCCCAGTTCATGTTCTTTCTGGAGATAAATTGATTTATGATTTACATTTGATTTGCTCAGATATAACAAGATAGTAAAAATAATGAAAGTTACACAGTATTCGTAATAATATATTTGAAAACGTTTAAAATTTCTCGAATATTTCATTACGGTACGGGAAGTTCCAGCAATTTGCTTTAAGGCACGATGCCATACACCATTAGTTTTTTTTTTTTTTTAATGGCAATCAAAATGAATTGTAATCTTACAAGCTATAGTTACACAAAAGAGAGGAAAGAAAGAAAAAAGTTAGAGTAGACGAAAAAATAATAATTTAGAGTTTACTCCATTGATAGAACTCTAGTGTATATCTGAAAATAATGTTCTGTCGCAAATTAATTTTATGAAAGTGTAAGATGTACTTGAAAATTTAAAACTAGTAGTGAAGAACTTCAAAGATCAAACTAATTTGATCAAATACTAAAATTGAATTAAATTCTATATATTTGTATCACCCAATAATTAGTAATTATCTGTTATTTTAATAATCCGATTATTTCATTTCCAATTATTTGTTTCATATACTACTGTATCAATAACGTGTCTTCAGAACATATCATTATTAAATCAAAGCATTTAATTTACTCATATTTGATTATGCTTATGGAATGTCAACACATATTATATTATATATAATGCGTGTATAAATATTTACCTTTATATCACCAAACATTTCTACCAAATCGTGTGATTCACTGCCTAAAGCCAAATGATACAAAATATCTTGATCCATTAGTTCGATGTGTGGGTTCCTAAGTCTCACAGTACCTTCATAATACCTGAGAAAATAATTAGCATATATACTATAACATATAAATAATAATCATAAACGACTTTCTAATAATTTTTGATGAACGGTTTTCTATTATTTCTACTGAAAAGCAAGCTATTAAGATTGATCTAAGTTCAGTATTTTTCTAAATATAGGTAAATCTAACGATTTGTTGATATATGAAAATATATTGTAATTACTGAATTTAATCCTGTATCCGTAATATAAATATACATATAAATATTATTAGACATTTTCATAATTTAGTTATGGAATGTATAAACTAACATTTTCATTACATTCATGCATAAAAATGAGATAAATAGCCCCTTGAATAATATTTTTTTATATAACTCATTTGCTAAATTAATTAAAAGTCTATTCATGGATTTTCTTCATCTATTGTAAAAAATTGATGGTTTCCAACAAACATGTTTTACCAGGCAAAATAATCACATTTTGTGAAATATTTTTTCTATTACTATATTTGTGTAGAAATCATTTTTTTTTATTTAGTTTTTGCTACATACATTTATTCAGGACAAATTAGGGAACTTGTTTCTGAAAAATATGCCAGAGTTTATTGATTCTACGTCATACATTCATATCAAAATTAATTTTGTAAAGCAATTTACTAGTTTAAACCATTTCTATAAATTCAAGGATATTTAAGGAAAATTTTAAGGCGTAATTTATTTTATAGGAATGAAATATCTAAATAATATGAGTTCATAAATATTTTATTACAATATTTATTATTAATATACTACAATAAAAAATCTGTTAGTGTATTTAAATAAAAATTTTACACTAATTCTTCTATAATGTAGATATAAAACGAATGTATGATTTTAATATAAAATTAATAAATATTATATTCAAGGTTGCTCTGTCAAAATATCAAAATCGATATACTCACTCGTCTCTTTCTTCATCTGACAAAGAAATATCTTGAGGTTTATTTGCTCGAGACATTTTGAACAATTTATTTAATTATTAAATCAACTTTCTAAAACTTTACACAACAAATTTTGATTCGATTATTATCAATAAATTTATCTTGAGTCACTCTATATTATGTACAAATAACGTTAGGCTTATGTATTATCTGTCACTAGTTGATGCTTAAGTACACACTGGAACTTGTTAGTTTAATATCGTTTAACTTTATTATTTTATTATTATTTTATGAATCAAGATGAGCTACACATGATTTTTCTATGATGTCTACGCCTTTGATGTGCATTCCTACATATGGTATCGATTTAAAGAGCGCACGCGCCCACCGACTAGAAAGCTCGTTTTCAAGCGCAAAGGGTGACAGTGGAAAACGCGGGAAAATTGATGGTCGAGGCGAATATTATTAATTGATTTTCGAAACTTTAATAATAACTTATATAAGTATCATGATAAAAACTGGTTTTAAACTCAGATTTCAAATTTCTTATAGTTGCGCATTTATAGATATAAATATATAAATTACAATTTTTTTTTTCACTTTATCTTTATTTAAAAAAAGTTATATTTTTTATTAGGAGTCTAATTTAAAAATTTAAAATTTTGTTATTTGAGTTCACCACATATATGAATTTCATTCATCATATAAAATATATTTGAAAAAATTGTTATGTTTTTAAGTATTAAATTCATATTATTTTTTAGAAGATCTTATATGAGTTTTAATCACACGTTATAGCTTATTTAATCAACTGAAGATATAGTTTGAACAAAATAGTTTATACAATAAAGACTTTGATGAGAAATAATTTTAAAATAATTTACATTAAATTGAATTGAATGCATAAATAACTAGTAATCAGAATAAACTATTATTGATTCAATTTATTCCTCATATGTATAATATTAAGTAAAGGTTACCACATTTTTTAAGTCACAACCGGGACGGCAATTTTTAGGAGTTAATCCTTGACGGTAAAGTTGTGGGGGGGGAGGGGTGTAGAGTCTTACATATAATTTTAAAATAACAAAAATACTATTCAAGTAACTATAAAAACAAGTTTTTTTTAATTAATTAATTTGTTTTTGAATTACTGGCTCCTAGTAAGAACTTCATTATTCGATTATATGCTACATATACTCTTATCTTCTATCTTCTTTTACCTATGTTGATATATTTATCATATGTTTAGGTCCATAAGTTTTTTTGCTTTTGAGTCTTGTATAAAATTCTGTTCATTTTTCTTCATAATTAACTAGAAAAATTAGCACATGTGCCAAGTAGTCAAAAAGTTAGTTTTCTTAATTTTGAAAAGTTAGAATTTTTGAAAATTTAGAATTTATTATTGTGAGAGACTGTTTTATTTTGACTTTGGCCATTTGTATTCAGCAGTTTTCATAACGTATTGTTTCATATAAGCATACTCATTGATATATCAATGAGTATGCAATATCAGTTTCAAAAATTTGAGGGGTAGTTATAATTTTATTATCAAATTCGTGCAAAGATTCAATTTAAACCTTTACTTTTCGAAAACCGGGACAATTCGAGATAAAATATCTAAATCCTGGATAATTATTGCTATTAGAAAACACAAGATGCAAATCCCGGACTGCCCGGCCTTAATAACATTGATTTATTTTTTATTTTTAAAATATAATTATTTATATAATTTTTTAATCTATTAATATAATTCAGTGAAATATTACACAAAAGTTCTTAAATATGTTACACAAGTCGATTCTAATTATTAGGTTTAAGTTCTCAATTATTTTATCTTCAGCTTCACGTTTTGAAAATCTATACATTTCAAATTTTTAGAACATTTTTCGAATATTTTCTAAGTTTTAAAAATATAAAAATATTGAAAGTGATGAAAAATTTTATATATCCGGATTATTTTGAATTGTAGAAATTATTAATTATTTTAAATATTTGAATTATTACATAACACGTAACTGTTTTCAAAGTGCTTTTTCGTTGATTACAATTGCGTTTCTTGTTAAACATTATGAAAAAGTTTTTCATTTTATAATATCTATTTTTTGCATTTTTTGTATATTATTTATCTACATCAGTATGAAGTTATTATATATAATTTGACAGTTTATTCGTTGAAAAATAAGACATTAGTGAAAATTTCAATAATCGATTTTTGATTTGTTTATATCATTTAGTTTAAAAAACTACAATTCATTGTTTTCAAATATTACGCAATTTTGCAAAAATGCTGCTATAATCTACATTAAACGCATTGGTGGAATTATACCATTTCTAGTCCAATGCATAATATTGTTTATAAGCAATATTTCTGAAACTTCATTTTGTGATAGAACGTTGTAATGGTTGTGATAATGTAAATTTTATTTTCATATTTTATTATTATTTGTTTACTTTTTTTTTACTGTTCTCTTTATTACCTATGAAAGCAATTTTGTATTATAAGACTTGATTGACAAACTAATAAATAAATAAAAAAGAAAAAAGATTTATTATCGGTTTTGGTATATATAAACCATTAAAAGTTTTATGTAAGTATAAATTATGCTTGAAGTATCTTAAATATTCTTCTGACATATTCTAATAAATTCTTGTTTATTAATAAAAATTATAACTTTGGCAAATATAGATAAATAATTAACAAGTTATATGTCATTTTCAGTGCGCTATTTGTTTGAGTGCAGTAATAATAACTCTATAAAGTCTAAGTTTATTTTTCCCAGCGGATTTGATTAATAATGCTTCTTATATTTCTTCTTTCAAACATTCTAATATTGTCAATGGAAATATTTGATTCGGTATGTAATTATGGTATAATATAAAATTTATCGTGTTATATGATACTAATATTTGCTACGATTTTATGCGATGGTATAAAGAAAGCTATAATCATCCAATCTGCAACTGTGTTTGACTATAATAAAGATTACGTGAGTGGATTCAAATTAGAAATCAAGAGATTAGATAAGATTTCTACTGTTCTCAATAGCCAAATTAATATTACTAGACAATTTGATAATTTTCAGGTGAGTGTTTGAAATCGTCAAGCACATCAAAACCTTATAATTAGAAAAATTAAAAATTAATAAAATTATTCTCATATATATATATATATATATATATATATATATATATGCTTTAGCTAAATAATTATTTGAATTGTTCAAATTCCTTGAATGGTTCTGCTGCATATTTGAGAAAATAATGACAGAAAATTTACAGTTTTGGATTGTTTTCGAGTATAAACATCTGTGTACGTATATGTGTATGAAATAAATCTATAGATTTTCTTGCAATACATGATATTAATTAAAATAATTAAAGAAGAACTTGGAAACAGTTTATGCTGCAAAATAGCGTGACAAATAGGAAATTTGTGTAATTGTTTTAACCGAACACAAAACTCTTACTTTGAACTAGTAATAATCATAAAAAAACATTTTTCTTTGTTCATATATTATTTTTCAAAATTATTTTAGTAAAATCATTCAAACATTTTATATTTTAGTAATACATGTGCTATATACTCCAATCGAAAGCATTTTGCAGCAAAATGTACACTAGTATTCTGAAAAAAAATGCTGAAAAACGTTTTCGACTAAATCCGGCTTACGACTTTAATACATTTTCACTACAATCCTGTATTATATCATCAAATTTTTTTTTGCTGTGTCAGGAAAACGCTATAGCAAAAAATATATGTCTTTTTGGCACAGCTAAATAAGTTTATTATTGAATTATTGTTTTATTTCAGTTTCGATTAGTTGCTTTTATATTTAGTGGATACAATTCTGTTCCTGCTTTATTGAATCATACAGTCGACATGTGTTCATATTTCAAAAATCCTGCAACGCAGTTTATTATTAAAAATATTTATCCTCGTTTAATCAAGAGTGGGCATGTGCCCGAATCCTGTCCCGTTAAAAATGTGAGTAAATTAGTAATAATTTTCTAATTAATAATTATCTAATAATTAATATGAAGTATAGAGAGTGCATATATATAATAACTTCTAGGTTTTATTATCATAACTAGTCTTAGCTTTTATAAAAAATTCTATTTGAGTATAATTTTTCCAAGTCGGAAATTTTAGTTTACAATGTAGAATTTCAATTATGAAAATACAGAAGTCATTTGTGATAATTTTACCAAATCAATCAGTTATCTAAGATGGAGTGTAAAAATACTTCAATTTAGAATTTAGATGATTGTCTTAAACTGCTTATTTAAATTTGATCCTAATCCTGTTATAATTTAAATCATATAATTACAATGTACTTATTCGATGACATTGTTAACTCAACAATAAATTTGTATTATTATTGTTGCTCACCGTAAGTTAAATATAAGTAGATCAAATCTTGCCTCTTTTTCATGAATATACATAAATCATTTTATTCATAAATCGTTTAAAAATATTTATTTCTTATAGTAATAATATTTATTCCCTAGGATTCATATTATGTGCGAAACTTTGTTGCACCTCGAAGCAGTTTTCTTCCTGATGGAAGATTTAAGTTAGATGTCTCTTTCACATCTCGAAATATAAATATAGCTCATTTCTGTATGGTGTTTTTACAAGAAAAACATTCTAAAAAATAACTTGATTGTTTGTAAAAAAATTATATATCAATATCATATCTGGAAATAATCTTACAAATTTAATAATAAAAATGTGAAATAATATTTTTAAAATGTCTAATTAATTTTTTTATATACCTACTTCAAAATACTTACTCGTTTCCAATACAGTTGTCTATTTATATTCGCAGAGAATCTGAATTTTAGGAAGTATCAGAATTTCTAATTCTTAAATAATCTATTCTTAATTAATTTAATTTTTAAATATAATTCATAATTATATATAAATTACATTGATTAATTATAATTCACAAATTTAATAATAACTAGTAGGGTGTGTGGCATCGTGCCTTAAGGCAAATTGCTGGAACTTCCCGTACCGTAATTAAAAATCTTGGTACGGAAAATATCTGATAATTTGATGTACATATGTCCAATAAACATTTTTAACCACAAAATTACATTTTTTTAACTTATTTTTATTGAGAGTCCATAACCGCTGGACCTGCCTTCCCAAAAATTTAATCAGTTCTTCATCTTATCAATACAAGTGAAATCTGTTTTGAATGATTAAAATCGGAAGCTCCGTTCTCTTAAAAACTGAGTTACTTTTTGCTCTGTATCTACGGAACGGCTAAACCTGCCGTCGCCAAAAACTAATCAGCACGTCTCCTTATCCATACGAAGCGAATGTTTTTTGAAATATTCAAATCGTTTGATCGGTGTTCCCGAAATCGTGACTGAAAAATTGTATCCATTCACACACACACACACACACATCAATTTTTTCTGAGGTATGCCAAAATGTTCAGAAACCTTCAAAACGTCGAGAAATGTAAAAATTTTCAATTTCGATTTTTGGACAATTACAATAACTTACCCTACGGGAAGTTAAAAATAATAAAAATTGAATAACAAAAGCAAAAAATCGTTTTACTACTGAAATACTATAAAAAAAATATTTGCTTGCTTATTCTACTGTGCAATATGTATCGTTAATTTTTTTTCTCTCAAACAAATTGTCAAAATCAATAAAAAAACTAAATGTTTCAACTGATGTTAATCAATAAAAAAGCTAATAAATTCATTTCGTAGACCCTGTAAACATAAATATCAAGTTTCAAAATTGCTCAATTTCTAAGAAAATTTAATCATTAAATGTGATGTTCCATTACGGTTCAAATTAAAACTAGTTAATTTTTGCTAAAAATGTAAATGTTTGATCAATTAATATTACAATTATTTGAAATGAAATCGGTTATTAATATACTTTAGAAAGTAAGCAGATAAAGTATTGGCATATGATTCCTAACTTATTGTTCTGATATCTAATCATCTAAATGTTCTGGTAATGATTTACTGTATGCGGAAAATTTACAAAAAAAAATACGAAATTATTTTTAAATTACTCAACTATTTTTAATGTGGTCACCTTTAGAATAAGTGAATATACGAATAGAATACATTTTTTGTAAATAATTCTCTATAATTTTGATGAAATATTAATAGTTTCGAGTACCATTGTCATTTGAAATCTGATAACGTTGACCTTTAATATTAAAATCATTCTATTTTATTTTTTAAAATCGCCGCACAGTTTTTGAAGCTCCAAATTAATCTTTTGCATGAAATAGAGTTCTGAAATAAATTTACTATAAGTATGTTCAACAAATTCATCTTTGTTTGTTACTTTTTCATTGCATTTATTATTGTATTTCACATTCCAAAAATGGTAAGTAATTGAATTTAATAAAACTCATGTATAAAGATCATGGGTATATTATTTGGCTTAAATATTATATCTATTTCATTATTATAAGACTGGATTGACAGTTCAGTCAATAGTGATGGATCATCTAGATGAGGATTATTTTAATGCGAAAATAGAAGTTAAAAGGATCTCTCGAACGGTTGCCGTTATTAATTGCAAATTTACAGTTCTAAAAGAAATATCAAACTTACAGGTAAATTTTTGAAGTGGGTAAAAATTAACTAAATACATGTAGATTTGTTAATATTCTAAAAAATAATCATATTATGTCATTATCTCATGTTTGCTGATGATGGTCTATCAATTTAGAATGTAAATTGCATATTTAAATACATATTTTTAATTTTTCAAAAACTCTACACAAAAGTTGCATTTGCAATTTTATTATACCCACTTTTATTAAAAAAATAAGTCTTAAATATTTTGGTATATGTTTTATTATCAATTTTATATCAAATTATCAAAACAAGTATTATAGATACTTAAATTTATTTAATTTTTTTTGCATAATATTTTTTTAAATTTTAGTATCGTATGGAACTTTATACATTCAAAGGAAATAAGTTCATACCTTCTATATTGAACCAAACATTTGAGTTTTGCGATTATTTTGATAAACCAATGTCGCAGATGTTACTACATATTATTTATCCAATTTTACAAAAAGGTGGCAAAATGCCGGAAAAGTGTCCGGTTCCTCCGGTTAGTATTCTCTTTAACTACATAAAATATTCAAAAACATTTACATATGTATTTTAATTTTAACTAAAAGGATCAATATTTAACAGTCATATTATAACTTATATATTCATAGTCATATATAATATTATTATTATCTAAATACAATTACATAATATTTTACTACAGAAAATAGGAAACTGTATGTAATATCTTTGCAATTCTGTAATTTTTTTGTTACTTAATTGCAACATTCGTGAATTACTAATTAATGATTTGAGTTTGATTACTAATTAATAATTGGGTCTTAAATGCAATCAAAAAATTAAATCACTTAACTTGTACTATTTCTTTGATATAACTAAAACTTAATTAAAACAAAATTCCTTATAATATTGCAAGCGATGTTCAATTTCATATAACTTTAATATTTTTTTGCTTATTTCTTTATAAACATTTTAATTATATTTATTGATAAACCAAACTTCATTTTCTACAAGTTTCTAATATAAACTTTAGGTATTTCGTCAATATTCCGATTCTAACTGTTATTGTTTAATCAGTCATTTATATATTTAGAAGTAAAAAGTAATATGTTAATAATTTAATGGTAAAAGATTTCTAGTAACAGCGCTTTGATACAATTCTGTTTTACAGTTAACAGACTTTTTTATGTATTGGATATTGACAATTTTGAACATTTTTTTTCAACAATTTCGATGTTATTCAGTTTCGAATAATACATGCTCGGTTAATACTCCATATTAAACTCACTTGATGATATGTAATTATACTTACAATTAGTAATTTACTCTAATAATTTACTTCTGAATTAATTTCTCTCAAACCGTGTTGTAAAGTAATAATATAGGTATATGTATACATATATTAGGATGGTCCGCTAATGCTTCCAAATGAATAAAACATGAATTTCTAATAGCGTTAGCTCTTAATATAAACATTTAGATAGAGCGCACGCCAATTGAAAGTTTTTTATATTTGTTATTAACATACGTCATTAAGTAAATTCTTCCGCCATCTGTATAGTATTCCTAAAATCAAATATTATTATTATTGTTGTTTTTTAACATTTATTAACAACAAATATTAAGACACATAATAATATTTATAAACCACTTAACCTCTAATTAAATCCTATTCATCAAGGAATCAAGATTAATTGTGATTCCTTGCTAAAATTATTTCTTTGATTGGTGATGTTGAAACTCAAATTATTATCTTGATTCCATGTTAAATGGGGCTCGCTCGTAGATAAGCGGTTAAGAGCGACGCGACTTGTTTCAGAGGGCCGGGTTCGATACCCACTTCGAGCAGCCTGTTGTCAGGCAACAGTGACAACGATTTTCACTTGGAAATATAGATAGCAATATGTTTCCAAGTGAAAATAGCCCTCACCCGGCATTGTTGCACCATACTTGCCCTATTACAGAGATTGTAATAAAAATTTATCATACAGATATGTGACAACTGTTTGGGTTGCCATCTGGAATAAAACAAACGTAGTTTGTAAGATATTAATCACAACAGCTCATAGAACCCGTAAGTTCTAATCGCTGTTCGAATAAAATAAAAAATAAAAAAAATTATCTTCATTCCATGTTAAATAAATATTATAGAATAGCCCACATGGATTTGATTAGAGGTTAAGTGGTTTATAAATATTCTTATGTATCATAATATTTGAGTTCACAAATACTATACAGATGACGCAAGAATTTACTTAATGACGTATGTTAATAACGAATATAAGAAACTTTCAATTGGCGTGCGCTCTATCTAAATGTTTATATTAAGAGCTAATACTACTGGAGATTCATTTTTTATTCATTTAGAAGCATTGGCGCCCTTGGAAGCAAAGAAATTCGAAAATGTCCTTGTTAAGGACGACCCTAATATATATATATATATATATATATATATTTCAAAGTAACTAGCAGCCCATTCGTCAAATTAAAAAAGGTATAAAGTATTAAAAACTTTTATTCATACGTTTCGACACAAGATGCGTGTCATCATTCAGCAACTATAAAAAGTATTATTTAGTTTTTAGGTTTGATAATACTTTTAATTCCTTGGATACTTTCCCCTCCCATTCCTATCAACACGCCTAGTGAAATATTTCATTCGATTATTTTGCTCGGTATGGGCGTGTTTCTTGCTTCATAATGTTACATTTCAAAACTTTTAGTCAAAGTAGTTTTAAAATCTTTTAGTTATTCATAATTTTTTCGAAAAAAATGTTTTTTTCTAATATGTTATAAGTTTAATTTAAATTTAAATAAAAAATTTTTTGAGTGTTTTTGTCCTGTGGTGTGTATAATGTTTCTCTATGTTATAATTAATCTATATTGGTGTTTATATTAGTTAATAAAATTTTCAAATTGTTATAGTTGCTGAATGATGACACGCATCTTGTGTCGAAACGTATAAATAAAAGTTTTTAATACTTTATACCTTTTTTAATTCGACGAATGGGCTGCTAGTTACTTTGAAATATGTTTCAATGTCGAAAAAACTATCAAGATATATATATATATATATATATATATATATATATATATATATATATATGTTGAAAATGTTTAAATTTGATGTTGAAATGTATGATTGATTTCTTGGAGTGCGTAACATCAAGTAAAAAAAGAGAGTGAAGTAAAGATATTTTTCAAAACATCTTTATTTTTCCATACGTTTCGACGTAAAATTCTACGTCATCTTCAGTGGTTCTACAATTTGAAAAACAGAAAGTAACGTTACAATTTGAATATACATAAGCAATAGTAAAAAGAAAAGTTTTAACTAAAGAGAATTGCAAAAAACATTACTTACTTGAATTGTTTATATTATCACTAACACATATTATTATAACTTGTAAAAATTAATAATTATAGACAAGCACTAACTGTCAGTAATTTCTTTTTTTAATAAAAAGAATAAAAGATAAAAAGTGATATATATATATATATATATATATATATATATGTATATAATGTAATATGAATAATAAGAAATCCTTATTCAATCATATAGAAGTATTATAATTCTAATATTTATTATAATATGCTTTCAGGATAGCTACTATTTAAACAATGTCACAATTCCTGATAACAAATTTTTTCCAAGTGGGCGCTACCGAGTAGACTTCACCCTGTACGTTTCTAATAAACGTATTGCACGCTTTAATACAATTGTTAGTCAGAATCATAACATTGGATAGATATAAATAAAATTGATTTAAAATGACATTTATGATTACTTTCGTATAATATTTTTTTTGATTTGTGATAAATTATAATAAATAGCAATTACAAATAAATTATGGGTATATAACATTATTTCTATGATTTGTTTTGGATATTATAAATATGTGTAGATTTAAATTCGTAGAATCTTATGATAACAATTGTTACGCTAATGATGTTCGAAATGATTGTTAATTGAAATACAAATTTCATAAATGTAATTAAAAGTCTGAGTGATTTCTAAGTACTTTCTGAATCATTCTTTTTAATTTAAATATTTTACAAAATCACAGTATAATGAACTATTTCTTCCTAGAGTAGGTATTAACTGACATCATACATAAGGTTTATTTTTTGAACACATATAATCGCATCTATACGGATATCTCATATGTATATCTTGACTTAAATATTTTTACCGAGCTGGCATGAAAAGATTTTTGTCAAAACAAATTTGTATTATTATCAATTTGTGTACTAATTTGTAAACCACAATAACATGTAAGTTATATACATCTATTCCCCTGTTTTACACAGTTCTCGTTTAATACGTTTTCTTTAAAATCTTTTTAAACCATTTTTTTTTAATTTTGCATTTACACGAAATTATGAACACTGAACTGTAATTTGTTTAAAGCATTTAATTGTTTAATTGTCGAAGTACAACACTACAAAATGTATGTTATAGTTACGAATTTTTAGTAGGTTATGTCTGATTGAATTATGTAGATGAGATAGGAACTCAATGTTTTATGATCATAACTAAATTTTGTATGTGTATAAGCTAGCTTGCTTGAAGTATCAATAGAAAGAATTAGGTTTTAAACTTTGTTTTTAATTTGTATTTGTATATAATTGATAGCGTAAATTTGTTCAAAGTAAGCTAATAACAAATTCATTTTTATTTATAAAACCGATTTTAATTTTTATCTATAAAGAAGATTAAATATAATAATATTTATTTTTCGTTCAATATATTACTTATTCATCATATAAAAACACACAAGAAGAGCTTTTCTTATAGCAATTTTCGTTTAGCACAGTTTCTCTATATAAAAGAGAATTTTTCGAGTTACACGGTTTTTTCTGAAACGTATTTTTCGTGTAAAACTAAAGAAAGGTGTATATCTATAATAAATAATAGATATACTTAATATGTGTGGTTCTTATATAGCAAAAAATACTATATCTCGAGCAGCTTGATGTCAAGCAGTAGTGTAGCAGTAGTAGTGTTACGGTGCTCATATTTTTTTTATATTATTTTTAAGAATCATAAATTGAATAATTGGCAAATTTTACTGCGTCTTAGAATAATTTATTATCTGTCAAATATATTCCAATTTATTCAAAACCTGTTTTGCTGTTAAAATAGAAACATTCAATTTAACCCTATATCCTCTATGGGCCCGCGTAACTTTCAGGTTAAATTTCAAATTTTTCGATAATTCACAAATAATTATGGCATTTTCCGAGAAATAATCCGAGCATAAATCTTAACTCTATAATGGTGTCAAGACAACCATTGTCAATATATAAACATAATCTTTTGCTAGTATATTCAACCTGAAATGACATTTTCAAAAATAATTCTTCAAACAAATTGTTTTGTTTTGCTGTGTTTTTTGTTCAACTAATTTTTTTGAGTGTGAAACAATAATTCGACCCATCGAGGGTTAAATTTCTTTAATAACATTTTATTGCAAAATCACCAAGAATTAAATATTTCATTTCCGGTTTACGAATTTAATCCATATTTAATTTTGAATATTCAGGACATTTTTGATAATAACTTCAATACTGCATGAAAAAAGAATTGTTTTTTTATCACAACATCTGTTAATTGATTTTTTTCGGACAATAGCTTATAAAGTTTGTTTACTATACGCTCTGATAAACTGTATTTGGACTAAAATTGTATTAATTATTTTAAATCACTTTTCATTTGCCTGATGATATGTACTATTAATGAATATTAGAGCACATTATGTAATATATTTATCAGTCTGAATACTAATTTGAACAAGACACATTCTTGTTTTTGAAGTATTGTTAAACTTTAAATGTTTAATATGAAAATAGTTCAACTTCATATAATAGTTGAAATGATTATTATTACTTTGTGGATATCGCATACCGTAAGAGAATTTTATGTCACAGAATTAGTAAAGCGATATTTTTAATTCTTAACATTATGTTTTCTTTAAACATACAAATAAATGTAAAACTATGAAAAGTAATAAGTTTCAAGCGTTTTCAATTTTTGTTTAGTAATTGAATAGATAAAATCACTTTCGATATTTTCCTGTTTTCTTTAACTGCAGTGTCTGCTTACATCGATATGAGACAAATTGTGGAATTTTAGACACAAAATGTTAGATAATTTGAACGAAATGAACTAACCCAAAATTGCTGGTGATTGACTATTATAGTAGTTCCAGGATTATAAACGGAATTCACTTTTTCTACGGTCTGAGTCACTATTCACTAATCAATGCAATCCATTTTTTTTACTAAACGTATTTTTTTCAAAAAACGCTTGAATCGTTTTATTTTACTCGCTTATCCAATATTATGCATTATTGAAGTAGTATTATATTATTTTAGAAATGTGTTGTACAATTGAAATACATTAATGTAAACTATTTGGATAGAGATTATGCTGATTTTGATTTAGTAGTCACAAAAATCAATCGGTTTGCTTCCGTGTTGAACGGAGATATCGTTGTAAAACAGAGGTGTGATGATGTATCTGTAAGTTGTCTATGAACAAAATATTTTGAGTAAAATAAATTATATGATTGTTTTTCTTTCAGATAGCTATCCAAACTTTTATCCATAGAGGTAAATAAAGCAACAATTGCTAATTATATAGTACAGTACTTAATTAAATAAAATGATATTACTATTTGTCAAGTTAAATGAGTATTACGTCGAATTTAAAAATGGCTATTCCAATATAAAACTAGTTTGTATTGGTATTTTGCAAATTACATGATCTTCCCGATATGTGTAAATAATCGACTTAATCAATAGAAAATAAATTAATTTATGAGAGAATAAAAGTACTTCGAGTGGATTTATTACACATAATTGAAAACAAATGAACAAGTTAACTCGAAGTAATTTCTAAAAGCAAATGTTCAAAAATCAATAATTTTCGTAATTGTAACAGTTTCCGTAGGACTTTAATGTTTTAGTATGTTCATTAAGTCCAAGTACTCTATCGTTATACTAAGTAAATCATTTAATTTTAATTTTAACAATCGTCAAAAAACTACTCATTTTCTCAAACTTTGATGAATTTTCAAAATTAAACTACCTATTGTAAGGCCGTAATATTTCAGAAAGTTCATAGAACATTCATGATCATGATATATATCGCCAAAAAAAGTTGCATAAAAATCGGCTTAATTTTTTTTTCAACAGTTAATTACAAAGAAAAACGGCTTGGTAGATTTTTACCTAAAACTAATCAGTATCATTCCCAACTAATATCTTTCGAACAGTTTTTGATTTTTAAAATCGATTACCGAGCTTAAATGTGGACGAAAAGATTAATATTTTTTTCAGATTACAAAGAAACGGCTCGGCCGATCGTCGCACAAAACTAGGAAACGATAATCCTCATCGAGATACATCAAATGGCTTTTAAATTTCTGAAATCGGTTCAGGCGTTTTTGAGCAAACGTCGATGAAAGGTTTAATTTTGACAAATGCAAAAAAAAAACGATACCAATTTCTGCAAATTTTGACAAATTTTTAAAGTTAAACGAGTTGTCGTATGACCGTAATATTTTAGTATGATCTATAAGAGTCATCTACCATTAAAAAAATAATAATAAAAATTGTCGAAAAGTTTTGTTTAACACTTTATTACAAGAAAACGGCCAGGCCGATCTCTACCAAAAGCTAATCAGCACGAATCCCAACCAATACCTTTCGAACGGTTTTTGAATTTTTAAAATCGATTCAGAATTGCTGGCTAAAACGTGAACAAAAAAACTTTCACTTTGCTATTTAGGAAGAAACGGCTTGGTCGCTCATCACACAAAACTGACAAACAATAGTCCTAATCGAAGTGCATCAAAATTTTTAAAATCGGTCTAGCCGTTTTTGAGAAAAAGTCCATTTACGGCAAAAAATCTGTTCACATACATACACACACTCCTCCACACGCACACATACTTTTTCCAAATTTGGTCTCATTCGATTCAGAATGGCTTGAAACTTCGAGAAAACATATAACTAGCAAAACGGATTTTTTGATGAAAACAAAAACTTCTCATTCGGAAAGTTAATATTAATTCGATTATAAAATATTTCCACTATTTTTCTTATAAACGCATCGAGGCACTATAAAGATATTTAAAACGGTGAAAATATGCAAAGCAAACTCGAAACAATAACACAGCTCGAAAAATATTTCAGAATTTATTCTTAACTTTTCTGCTTCACTAAAAAAAATATTTGTCTTTTAAAAAATTGAATATAATTGATAAATTGAAATGCTTGTAAAGAAATTTCAAAAGTCGATAAATCTGCGCATTTTCAATTCCGACAATTTTCAGCAAAATATGAAACTTTCAAAATAGTTGCTGATAAAATATATTGAAAGTTAAATGATTGTTGATTTTTAATTAAATTAAATTTATTGTCATATAAAGTATTTGGAAATTAAAATTAATATTCATGTTTTTAAATTATTTTAATCCAAAGTTCGGGTTTTTAGGAAACCAATTTATACCAGCTTTTATTAATAAAACTGACAATTTGTGTGCTTATTTTAAAAATCCTATGTCCCAAATGTTAATACACTTGATATATCCAAGTTTGCAAAAATCTGGTAAACTACCAACTTCATGCCCGGTACAACCTGTAAGTTTTACCTATATTTATTATTATTTATATGAATTAGTAATAATTATTATATTTGTTATGTTTTTAGGGAAACTATAATTTTAGAAATGTAACTTTCGACGAAAAATCCTATTTGCCGGATGGAAAATATAGAATAGATTTGAAGGTGCACGCAAATAAAAAGAATGCGTGTAATATTTCTCTTGTTATGGTTCAAGCACCTACTTCAGCTAAGAAAAAGCTATCTTAATATTATAACTACTTTAAAATACACGTTAAATAATTTTTTTGCTTTTATTGGATATAAATAAATGATGTAAAATGATATTTAGTATGGAAATTTGTTGAGTTTTGTTATTTGAGTTATTGTATTTAATAAAAAAGGAATACTTCAGCATGATGATTGTTTTAATTGGATTGATTTATTATAAAGACAAAAGATAAATTAATAAGCATGATTGCATTAATCATCTTCATATCATATTTATGTTAAATCAGAGAAGGGGGAAGTCCCCTAGTGGCGGACACCTAAGGTTATTTATAAATAAATCAAAAAATATTTTACGAAATGTTTATTAAATTACGATTTATGTTATAACAATATAACAAAGTTAAAAATCAAACTGAATTAACAAAACCGCAATCTTTGCTTAAAGATAATTAATACTATCAATCAAACTTTGGTATCAAAAATATGATTTTAAACAGTGGCACCTAGTACCGGACATTTCAAAATAACTGGAATAAATTACGTAAATTCTCACAAAAAGTATCAATATGTTAACTGTCCATACCTAGTAGACACGCCGCTGGGTGTTGCTACTATCTTCTAGTTTATATTGTAAGATATTTATTGTTAGCAATTTCTGCATAATGTTAATGCTCATGTAAAACAAATTGCAAAATAAAATAAAAAAAAAATGTTTACTGTCCGGCACTAAGCGACGACACAGTGTCCGGTGCTAAGGAACAGACATTTTTGTTCATTTGGTGGCATCTACTAAAATTGGTTAAAAGATCTAATAATATTATACCATTTTACGGATAAATCATATTTTTGAATCATATTTACGGATAAACAATCAAGTACAACTATTATCTTTGCATACCATTCAAATGTAAATGCATAATTATGCTAGAAATACTTCCATTGATATTTAGGTGACGCCGTGATTTTGCGCCTAAAACAGCAAAGGGTTGCTCCCGCCGTGGCCGTGTGCGTCACAGGCTGAGGCTTGGCGCGTGATCCTGTACCTGTGTGACCCCTGTGCCCCTTTGACTTGTATTTTGAAATAAAAAGATTTGCTTAAATAATACGTATTAAATAGAGTGTCCGGTGCTTGGCGCCGTCCGGCGTTACGGGACTTTCCCCTATTCTTTATATACCAAGTATTCGATATTTATTAATTTGATAATGTAAATGCTATAATTTCAAAATTTTGAAAAATTTATACTACATTCACTTTAATATATAATTTACGAAGAACCTTATGATTGCAATGTTGAAACTACTTGATTCTTAGTAACAATAATCAAGAAAAATTCTAATTATTAATATAAGTTTTACATTATATTTAATCGGATATAATTTAAAATGTTCACAAGATTAAAAGTTAATTAATGAAATATTTTTATCAATATTAATGAATAATCGACATACCAAGAGTGTTTTATATGGTAATTATTTATTAAGAAATTTTAATATTTTAATCTTTTTTATAAGATATTTTTTATATTGGAAAATTCTAGTAATTTTCATCTTGATGCAACACCACTAGTCAAAATTTTGCGCAAGAGACATCAATATATTTAACTTTACTGGACCAATTACTTTTGAATTACGATTGTTTGAAAATTATTAGTTTGTAATTACTTTACTTACGTTTTATGTAATAAAAGATCTCTAAAAATAGATTTATCTTACTTAGCATGATATTTCACTAGAGAAATAATTGATTTGCATATTTAGTTTTATAGCAAAAATTAGAGGATTTTCATAGTAAAAATACAGTAATAATGATTTGATCTCTCTATAAATATATATCTCTCTATAAAGCCTAGCGTTGCAGCTCTCTATAAATAGAGTCTCAAATATACATTGGGGATAGATGATTCAATTACAATTAATTCGTGTGATTCAATTTGATTTTATTTGTGATTGTGCGCTTTGGGAAAAATTTGATCTCTGATGTTCAAAAAACAGGCTCGGAAAATGTCTGGAATAATTGTTTAAAATATATGATATTTATGCTAGTAGATTCCTTATAAATTGTCTCTAACGAAACTGATGTAATTAATGAATATTTGTTTGTATTTGGAGATATTATAAAACTTATTTGTGTTTGGAGATAATAATGTCTTACTACATTGGATAATTCGCATAATTTTATAATATAATGTTTAATCAAAGTACTGTTGTTATATTAATAAATTCTTTTTTGTAGCGCGTGTATTAAGGAAAAATTACATTTCACTGGTATTTACATTTTATGTGTTTAAAATAATTAAATAAATGAGCCATTAGTAAGCACAATGAAAAGTACTAATGTATGTTTTATTTACTATTTCACGCTCTGTTGATTAATTTTGATGTAAAAATAACAAAACACAACAGTATTGTTCAATGAATATTCATTGCTTTGTACCAATTTTTTTAATGTTTTGTAATAAATATATGTCATTATATTAAATAATTTATTGACATCTATTATCAATCATGCAAAGATTTTGTTCGTGTATTCTACTAAATTTTACCTTAACTTTTGTCTCAATATCTTATTGCGTAAGTAATGAAATTATATATAATATATAATAATTTGCATTGGATAGTACCAATCTATTTTTTATCATTTTAGCAACACTTTGTTAGATTGGAATATGCAAAAATATCGTATCTTAATACATATTATGCTAATTATTCTTTGGTGATAACCAAAATAAACCGTTATAGTTCGGTTTTAAATGCGGATCTTATAGTAAAACAAAAAGCGGATAATTTACTAGTGAGTTAAATAATGTGTTTGAAATAGATTGAAATATATATTTCAATGATATTGACATATTTTTTCAGCTAACTATTCAAACTTATGTATATCAAGGTAAGCATTATTTTGTGCACATTTTTAATAAATTGAATAGATTGAACTACTGAAATCGAACAAAAATTGAAAACCAAAAAAATAGTATGCGCGAAGCTTTGATAAAATTCGAAACTTAAGAGCGAATAGAACAGCTGCCTATATTGTTAAAAAGTATTGTTTTTTTTAATAAAAAATCTGATTGTGTTTAAATGTCCAAGACTTGTCCAGAAAATATTCAGAAAAAGTCAGAAAAGAAAACTTAAACAAACTCTGTTTTCTATTCCAATCACAGTGTGAAAAAATAACCACTGGGTGGCTTTCTAACTAGGCTAGGCTAAGGAATTTTATTACAAGTGCTTATAGAACACCCAAAAATAATGAAATGGGTAGAAAACTATTTTTTCTATCATCTGGTTGTCGTTTGCAACAAAATTTATATATTAACAATTTATGATTTAAGCGATTTAATAAAAATGTAGAGTACTTACAGAGCCTTGTCTATTCGAGCGTTCATCTGGCGGGAATCCTATCATAATTTAATTGAAAAATATTATTAAAATTTAATATGAAAACTTTTTATAATATGGATTTGCAGGAAGTCAATATGTTCCAGCATTTATCAATAAAACGGAAAACATGTGCGCTTATTATAAAAATCCTTTTTCGCAAGTGTTAACTCATTTAGTGTATCCTGTTTTACAAAAGTTTGGCAAATTACCGACATCATGTCCTGTAGAACCCGTAAGTCAGAATATTATAAGATTTAAAACTGAGGTAGAACTTAAATTTAAATACGTTCTTCCTTATTATTTAGGGGCATTTCTATGTTCACAATGTGACTTTCAATACAAAATCTTATATCCCAGATGGCAAGTACAGATTGGATATGAGTATGCGCTCAGGAAAATTATTATTAGTTGATTCATCAATAGTTATGGTTCAAGAAAGACTCAAATCAAGAAGGGGATAACTGATTTGGAAAATGTAATAATTATTTATTAATAAAAAAACTCTAATTATATATGAATAGAAATTTTAATTATATATGAATAAAGAATATGATAATGTTTATAAATGATTTAATCAACATGAATAAAATTAGTGAATGTTTTTTAAGTAATTCATATTATCTTGCCCCAGAAGTTATTTATACTGGATTACTGTAGGATAATTTACGGTAGTTAAAAACATTTATATTGTTGGCAGATAAATGATTAAAAAAACTGTATTTAATCCGGTCTTTGGCTTAAAATTTTGATTATCTTTGATTATTAAGCTACTAAAATTTCGAATATATCCATAAATGCATGAATATTTGCATAAGGATTTAAAAGGTAAATTCAGATTATATTTTTCTCAATTTTATGAACTTGTTTATGGTAAATTCAGTAGTAAGAGCTTTGACTTTTCAAACAAAGTGTTCCAAGCTCAATTTCCGCTTCGGACAATCAGATATCAAACAGAAGTGACATCAGTTTTTACTTGAAAATATAAAAAATATAGGTTGCTATTCAGCAAAAAACGGCATGAATTAAAAAAAAAACTTATGAAAACATTTTAAAAAACTATTTTTGGGCGAATTATTTATATTTGCCTAAAGATCAATAAAATATATATTGATATTACCCAAAGCACGATTTAATGCTTATATATTTCTATTATAGCCAAATATAATAAAGTTAATTAAAAGCCCAAGTCAATATTTTAAATTAAATATTGATTTAGTAATTATTGTATTATCCGTAAATATTAGTAGTATAACAAAATTTAAATTAACATTCGTAAAGTTCAAAGTACAGTAATATCTATCAACAAAACCGAAATCCGCTTTTGAAATAAAGTCATTATCATTAATGAAATTGAACTTCATAACAACAAAATATAATTTGTGATTTACTCAAAAGTCACGTAAATACGCATTATTCTGAATAATCTCTACATCTACAATAAAAATGCAAACAATTTTATTTATATATACACAAATAAATTAAATCATATGCGTACTCAGTGATTGAAATTTATAGTTGGAAGTTTCTATTAAATACGTATTCTATAATCTTTCAATTTTTATCTTTAAACTCAAAATTTTCCATGTTTAATTATGTCATATGTTATAAAATTCTGGATTTTTTACAGTATAATCCATGTAATGATTTTGATATTGCATACTGTAAGTAGCGGTGTATGAATTTGTGCTTGCATTAAAGCAAATTTTAAATTAGTTCTTTTTATAATGACTTATAGAAAAGTATAGTTAGAATGGAATATGCAAAAAACACATTTTCGAATACAAAATACGCTAATTCTACCATGGAAATTCGAAAAATAAGTCGATATGTATCTGTGTTGAATTCAGATTTAGACATTATGCAAAAGTTGGATGAATTTACAGTAAGTTTGAATTTACATGAAATTTTTTACGACAGCGGGAATTACGATTTCTTTAAAATTTCAGATTTCAATGGAAGTTTTCGTATATAAAAGTAAGTGACTAAATTATTAATATTTGACGAATTTGTGATTAATTAAATATTTATTATCAAATTTTAGGAAATCAGTTTGTTCCAGCTTACATTAATAAAACAGATGATTTATGTGCTTACTTTAAAATTCCTTTATCACAAATGCTAATCCATTTGCTATACCCAACTCTATTGAGCTCGGGACATATGCCCAAAGAATGCCCAATTCAGGCAGTGAGTTGAGTATTGAAAAAAAATATAATAATTATATTATTATTTGTTATATTTATTTTTAATCATTATTAAAAATTCATTAGTTAATATATCCTAATATATATTTAACTTTTGTTGTCTTGTCAAACGTTATTTTTACATATTTATAACTATATTAGACGATGGTTTAACAATATAGTTTAATTGAAAACTTGAATTATTAACATTTATTTTTTTAGTGCTTAAATTAACTTCACGTAGGATAAGTTATAAAATCGCAAAAAAATCGAAAATAAAATTTTTCATATATCTTTACGTTTCAGCGGTTTCTGAACATTTTGGCATATCTCACAATTAGAAAAAATGGATGTATATGTGTGTGTGCGTGTGTGTATGTATGTGTGTGTGTGCGGATAGAAATTTTTGTCGACAATTCCGAGAACACCGATCAATCGATTTGAATAATTCAAAAATATTTGATTCGTATTGATAAGGAGACGTGCTGATCAGTTTTTGGCAAGGGTCCTGTTGTTCCGAAGATACAAAGTGCAAAAACGGTAACTCAGTTTTTAAGAGAACGGAGCGTTCGATTTTAATAATTCAGAAATTATTTTACTTGTATTGACAAGATGAAGAACTGATTAAATTTTTGGAAAGGCAGGTCTAGCGGTTTCGGAAACTTTAACTATGTGTATCAATTTTGTTTACATTTCTATGTGTTCAGTAACATCGTTTGTCCGTAAGACGGCGACGCGGCATTTACGCGCTTCGATTGTCTCTATGCAGCTAAAGCATTGCGATTGGTTTGAAAAAAGTTCAAAATTTCCAAAATATTTCGAAATAAAAAAAAAAGTCAATTTTTTTCCAACCTCAAAAATGTATTTTTTTTTTAAGTTAAAAAAACATTTTATCTTTTTTGAAAAAAATAATTTTTGATACAAAAAGTTCAAGCGATGCCATACTACGCCACTAGTTAATTTTGAATAGGAAATAATTGTGAGTAACATTAAGTGAAATTTAAATCACAGAGACATGAATATTCAGTCAGAAAATAATTATAACCTAAAATTTAAATTTTGAGAAATTTAAACTGATACTTTATATGAAAATAAAAAAATATGTTTCAGAAGTATAATAAACAATACAAAAGCTACTTAATGATTTTTACTGCCCGTTGCTCAATAAATTTATTATCTACGTGCATCTGAACAACTACTACAATAAAAGTAAACAAAATAAATTTTCCGTTTCGTATATAGTTGTAATCAGTAAAAATAGTAAGGAAAATTTAGAGAACTGATTGCATTGTGTATAATTTTTTTCATAAATACTGTCAAATTTTGCCAAATTATGTTCAGAATGCAAAAGAATAGACAATGTTAGTCTACACTTCTGCATTCACTTACGTTATTTATTCAAGAAAGTTAAATCAAACATAACTCATGTTTTTCCAAAAGTTCTCTGTATAGTGGACTGTTATTTTAACAAACAAAAGTTCACTTATGAAACATTAGGACTTGTAAGCACTTTCAAATAAGAGGTATATATCATATATGGTGAAATATATATATTTTTTCGAATTTTCAATACGAAGATGATAGCGTAATAATTTCCTAGAGTGCAATAAAATTGCACTTACAATGAATTTTCTGCGCTATCATTAATCATTTCATTAGTCATTTTTTTGTTGCACTGTGCAGACCTTGATATAATGAAGTAATAAATTTATAAACTTTTCAGTTCATTCTTAATTAACTTCCCGTAGGGTAAGTTATAGTAATCGCAAAAAAATCGAAAATGAAAATTTTTATATATCTTTACGTTTCAGAGGTTTCTGAATATTTTGGCATACCTTAGAAAAAATGGATGTATGTGTGTGTGTGTGTGTGTGTGTGTGTGTGTGTGCGTGTGTGTATGTGCGGATACAAATTTTCGTCGACGATTTCGGGAACACGGATCAACCGATTTGAATAATTCAAAAAACATTCGATTTGTATTGATAAGGAGACGTGCTGATTAGTTTTTGGCAAAGGCAGGTCTAGCCGTTTCGGAGATACGGGGCAAAAAGTGCCGAAAACGGTAACTCAGTTTTTAAGAGAACGGAGCGTCCGATTTTAATAATTCAAAAAACATTTTACTTGTATTGACAAGATAAAGAATTGATGAAATTTTCATGAAGGCAGGTCTAGCGGTTTCGGAGATCTAACGAAAAAAGTAAAAAAAAATGCCATTTGGCGGTCAAAAATGATTATTAGACATATGCACATCAAATTTTCAGATATTTTATAGAGATTTTAACAATAAGTATAAATTTGTTTATTTTCCTATGGGTTCCGTATCAATGTTTACCCGTTAGACAGCGACGCCGCGCTTACGCACTTTATATTTTGTCTCTATGCAGTTAAAGCAGTACGATTGCTTTGAAAAACAAGTTCAGATCTTCCAAAATGTCAAAATAAAAAAAACATTTTTTTTTAAAAAAAAAACAAATTTTTAAAAAAATTTTTTTAAAAAAAAAAATTTTTTTTAAATTTTTTTTTTTTTCAAAAAAAAGTAATTTTTTGTCCAATTTATAGTTTTTCAAAAATCTTATTTTTTTTGAAGTAAATTTTTTTCAAAAATGTTAATCGTTCTTTAAAAAAATAATAATTTTTGGTACGGGAAGTTACAGCAATTTGCCTTAAGGCACGATGCCCTAATTGCCTTAAGACAGAATTCCACTTACAGCTAGTTTATATATAACATTGATCTATTCAATTTTAGGACAAATACTATGTACGAAACGTGACTATAGATACAAAGTCCTATTTGCCGGATGGAAAATATAAATTGGATTTAAGCTATCGGTCTGGAAAAATATTACTTTGTGTAAACACAATGGTGTTTGTACAGGAACCAGCCAGAGGAAAAAATGGCTAATTTAGATAATAAAAAAATGAAAATCCAATCCATGCGATTCATCAAAAATTTAATATCCTCTATATAAATTTATAAAAGGCATATGCCCACTGGAATAAAGTTTGTGACCACAACATAATTATCGTTTGCCAATGGTAAATAGAAGCAAATTATTTTTTGTATAACATATTTTTGACCAAAAATCTTATTTTGTTATTTTATATTTTTTCAATGTTCGACGTCATTTCAAATCCAAAAATTAAACGCAAATTTTGCTGAATTTTTAATGAATCTCAATTTTTCTTCGTTTCTCAAATATTTCAGATAGATTTTCTTATTCATAGTGAAACTATTTTTTTAGAACAAAAGTTAAAAATTTGTTCACTAATTTTCAAAATATAAGCCATATTCAGCTAATTTTGATTGATTAGTTGTAAATAAAAATGAAACATAACTAATTAAAAGCTAAAAAAATTGTTCAAACCAAAAAAAAAATAAAATCCAAAAACTTTAAATGAGATTTCTTTTAATAGACTTATAAACTCAAATTTATACTTATTATAAATAAACTCAAACATGTAATACCATTTTTCACATATATAGTGATGTAATAATATTACCATGCTATTTTATACATTGATTTATTGAAATACACACATATTAAAATTTGTTAACATTTCTAAATCCCTTTTGGAAATTACATTATAATACTTGAAATTTTAATATTATTATAAAAGTTGAATCTTATTAAATAATTAATGTTATTTTATTAACTACAATAAACGTATACAACACAGCATTTATTTGTTGCCACACAGAGATTGACTAGATTGTCCATTAAGCTTTATAAAATTTATTAAAAAGTCAATTTTAATACTTATATTAGTAAAAAAAATTAAGTTTTACATTAGCTAAATATATATATAAATATTATCTTGATAGTTTTTTCGACGTTGAAACATATTTCAAAGTAACTAGCAGCCCATTCGTCGAAATAAAAAAGGTATAAAGTATAAAAACTTTTATTTATACGTTTCGACACAAGATGCGTGTCATTGTAGTTGGTGAGTGATGACACGCATCTTGTGTCGAAACGTATAAATAAAAGTTTTTATTCTTTATACCTTTTTTATTTCGACGAATGGGCTGCTAGTTACTTTGAAATATAAATATTATGTAAATGTATGTAATTTTTGGAGAAAATTTGAATGCTTATATTTTGGCTGACTTCATATATTTTTATATGGCGCGTAAATAAAACATAAACTATTATGCTCTATTTATTTAAACTCAAGAATTTTTCCTGTTTATACAGTAAGTATGTAATACTTTTAATAAAAGTTGGCAGGAGTTGGCTAAAATAAAAAATCACACATATTCAAAAATCGCACCCCAAATAAGAGCTTGTTTCATTTACGTTGCTTTATTAAAAGAAAATAGTATCAAAAAATATACCAAGTGACACTTTTCGTAAACTTTAGCGTTTTACCATTGATCGCTTTTACCATTGTAATGACCAAATATATAGAGAAAATCTTACAAAACTAAAATTTAAAGTGATGTGGAAGTATAATTTGGGCCATATTAAAATCATTTCCTATTTGTGGCAAAAGCAACCCCATTTTCTAAGATTTTCGAGAATACCTTGTATTATCAGAGAATATGCCTGCATTAAAATTGAAAACATAATTTTTGATTTATGCAATTCAATCCAATATAAAAGAGCAAACTGCTTTCAACTACAGAAATTATACATTTAGAACACATATTCCCGTTATTCAAAATTCCCAGTGTAAAAATAAATTAGACTAAAATATTTAAATTAGACTATGGTTTCAATATCACCGTCTTTGACGCGTTCACAACCTCTAACCAACAACGGCGTCTTGGCGCAGTCTTCCAAAAATGGATTTACCATTTCAGCTTTACCATTACGTTTAATTCCATTATCCTTCACCTTTTTCAAACCATTTGATTCTATATTATATGCAATTCTGCTATTATCCATTAAATTTAATTGTAGCGTAGCCAAACCCATTGTCTTTTGCACCAGCTGTTCAATACAAGGACAAGAAGTCGTTGCAGAAATATGAGTTTCATTTATTCCTTCTGTATTATTCTCTAATGAATTTGTTCTGGAATTTGATAATTTGCAATAAGTACTATTTTCTGTGTTGTGATGATGTTGCGAAAGATATAAGGTGTCGCTGCTGGCAAAACGCAATCTCTTTGGCGTTTCTAAACTGCTGCTACGTGGAATGATACTCGTTGTTTTGGAAGTTTTGAGAGAGCTTTTTGGTCCTATTAAGTTTTCTGGTACTAAAAAGATTAAAAAAGAACAATTATTTAAGTGAAAATTATAAAGGAAATTCATATCATCGTAAACATTTATCAAATTTTAAGTTTGGTAGAGGATATTTATATTATATTTACCAAGTAGTTCCTTGGGTGGTGCCAAACTACCTCGTCTATTTTCGCGTTCCAGCGAGCGTTTGACGCGCGTTTGTTCATCTTCACCAATTAAAAAGTAAGTGAGTTGTTGCCCTTTTCCCTTCATGGTGACATAACCACGTTCTTCCATGATGTAACCACCTAATTCATCTAATAAATGCTTTGTGGCCTCGCTGCAATGAATCTTGAGAGCTACAAAATTAACAAACAAAAATTATTTAAATTTTTGGCATTTATCTAGAATTAAGTTTTAACAACTCAATATATCAGCGTATTTACTAATTTTTATCATTTTATCAATAAATTAATCATACTCTTCAACATTGTTTTTTCAAGCCTACAATAAAGCAATGGTTTCGATAGAGTCACAATATGCGATCGGGGTAATCATGTTTCAACTCAAGGTTTTAATTTCATATCCTTCAATATTTTAATTTTTGACGTTTTAATACAGTTAGATAACATCTCGTTGAATTTGGAACCAATTTGTTCTTAAATAATTAATACTTCTACTTACGTAGACCCGTTGATTCCATCCTGGACGCAGTATTAACCGTATCCCCAAATAGGCAATATCGCGGCATTTTCAATCCTACTACACCTGCGCACACCGGACCTATAATTTCATAAGAATTGTTTAAAAAACAAGAAATTATTCAAATATTTCTTAATGAAATTTCTTAATAAAAACCTGTGTGAATTCCTATACGCAAGTTTAGCCTATCTTCTGGTCTGTGTCTAATGCGAAACTTGTCGATTGCTCTCAATAGATGGAGAGACATTGTAGCAATTTCGGCCGCGTGTAGATTTTCATTTTTTATTGGCAAGCCGGATACAACCTTACAAAGTTTGATTAGTTTTAAATTTTCAATAATAATATAATACTTGAGACAAAAATGTTGGACTTTTTTAATGAATATCGCACAAGTTATAAATAAGCAAATTAAAAAAATATATATACTTATGTATATATGAACACAAATTATTTATTTGTCATGTAATAATTTATATTACCATGTAAGCATCTCCAATTGTTTCCACTTTGTAAACATCATAATTGCCAATTATGGAATCGAAGCAAGTATACAAGTCGTTCAAAAAATCTACAACCTGAAATATGATGAAATTTAATAAATGGAGAATATGTATGTTCTATTATATAAATTCGACCTAATTGCATTGCACTCTGTTTTTTAAAAGATATAATGGAAATATGTAAATGCACTTTTTAGTTGCAATACTTGCTATTTTTTTACTGAACAGTAAACAACTTAATGATATAAAGTCATCATGAAAATGGAAATGCCATTATTTTTCACTTATGCAATTTCCTAAAGTTCAAAACTTTTTATTATAGAAACTACTAATATCTAAAAATCTATAAAACAAAATTAATGATATTTGGAAGAATTAATTCCATTTTAATTAAATAAGGAATAAAAAAGAGAAAAATTTAACTCCAAATTAGTATATAAATATAAATTAAATTATTTCTCTAAATGAACACTCTCACTTTCTAGGCCAATTATACGTCATTAATTCTATGATTGATAGTATAAAAATATGGAATCAATTTGTCACAAATTTCAAGCATATACGATGGACAAATTTATGTATATTTGTAAACAAATTCTGATGATAAATTTTATCTTAAACACTAGACAACATAAAATCGATTTCTAGATATTATTACCTGTAGTGGTGTACTTTGTGCAGACATTTCTGTGAAACCAACGATATCACTGAAATAAATGGAAACTTCATCAAAACTTTCTGCTTCGACTTTGTTGTTTCGTTTTAATTGCTCAGCCACTGGTCGGGGAAGCATTTCGTATAGAAGCAAATCTACAATATTGATCAATTTGAAATTGAAAAACGCATTATAATGCAATAAAACAATATATTGAAATATATATACATATTTTTATAATAAATCTATTTCCAACCTAACTTTTCGCAAAAGGGTCCTTTCCTTTTTCATAATCAAAAACGCATCAATTTTGTAAGCAATATCAATACTGGCTGAAAGCAATTTCCTTTCTGATCTTTTATCGCCCTAAAATGGTGATAGTGATATTATCGCGCCGAGTAGGAAATACCAAAGAAACTTGGTTAGGGCGACTTACAAGAGTTGTTGCTGGTAAATTGATAAAGTGAAGTAAACTAGATATGTAATACAAATTTGTTTTCCGATTTATCTGTATCGGAATAGATTACGTTATAGCAAATTTATTACAAACAATAACTCGATATTGATGTCTTTTTTACTGCTCTGTTAAACTATTCTAATTCCATGCTTACGTATTAGTCTTTTATATTGTCAATGAGACAAACTATACCAAACTATATATTTATAATACTATATATTTATAAATGTCTAGCATTAATAATGCTAAGTCCACAATTTCTTAATATTCAGTGATAATGACCTAAAATAACATGTCGAAGCAAGTATAAAAATAAAGATTCTCTTCTTTCATCTTTCTTTTTTCATCTAGTGTATGCCATCCAAAATTTCTATTTTCCAATCTTGAGCATATATTTTATTAATACGGCTAATTGAAAAATACATTCATCGGTTGTAAGTTAACTTTATTCACCGTCCTCTAGTCATAGTATCCAACAAATAAGAAAAATGATTTTAGTTATTTTGTTTTTTTATGTAATGCTTTAGAATATGGTCATTCTACGCAAAATTTGCAATTTTATCCACTTTTTGTGTTCACTATTACTGCAATATGAGGTCAAAAGCTCTAATATAATTTCAATGTAATTAATTGCAGGTGGCATATCCGATTATCCTCATCTCAAACTCTTATAATCTCTTGCGGCCATTAAATTAATTAATTCTGAACTAAAACTCAGTTATTAAAGTTTAGTTCAAGATGATAAAAAAATAATAAAATCTGTTTTCAAAGAAACTCACATATCGGGATAGTTTACCTGTTTTTTTCTTCTCCTCTTGTAGTTGATCAGTTCTTTCGTCGACTAATTGTTCTAAGTTATTCGCGTACTTCTCCATCATTGCCATCATATTGTCAAATATATTAGGTCTCCTAATTTATAATAAACAATAATTTATATAATATATAATAGTACCTACTGCAGTTATTAGATAAGTTATTCAATACTAACATTCCTTTTCTAAGTGGTCTCAGTTTGGTCCTTATTGTTTTAAAATCTGGTCTTAATTCCGGATTTTCATTCCAACATTCCATCAAACATTCACGCACGCAGTCGAAGCTATTTTCTAATGGTTCTAGTGGTGGCCTACATCGATAGTTATGAGGAAAAATTGCATATAAATCATTTTATTGAAATCTTAAAGCAGGTTTCAAAAAGTGTTTTAATCTCTTATTATAAAATTTCTTACTAAAAAATTATATAAATTTCATTATATAATGTTTCAATGTGAAAAGTAAAAATACTAGTAACTGAAAGCTGAGGCACAAGATAAGAAAATATGGAAGCAGAAGCTTGCAAAGAAAAATGTGTAAAACTATTTATAAAGTATTTAATAGTAATAAAATGGTAATGCGAATTATAAATAAGTAAGGGAAAGGAAATTGTTAATTTGTGTTGGCTCACACATCATGGCTTCTGGCAGACTGACATTTATTATTATTATTATTATTCAATGTTTATTTTTGTTTAAATCAATTTAAATATTAAACAAACATTCATCAATAAAATAAATTGTATAATTATATATGAAAATTGTTTTACATTCAAAAAAATCTAACATATTTTCTGCATGAATTGTGAATGCTATGTATTGAATATTTATATACATCAAAGGTGAAAGTCAAATGATTCCTCACCTATAGGGTTCACCATTTTGCGAAGAATTTATCAAACGATAAATCGTCTCATCAAAAGACATGTTGTTTTCTCCATATGGTCCTTTTCTCGTGTGTATCTCATATAAGATCAGGCCGAAGGAATACACATCCCCTTTCTGACTACCAAATAGAGGGTTTGTCGTAACACTCTGAAATTTTCCGGCTCTTAATAACTCGGGTGCGCGGTATATTAGTCCTGAAACTGTTTAGGAATGTTAAATTATATAACTTTTAGGGTTATTGAAAATGAGAAATGGTTAACTTTTCATTCGGTAAGATCAATACTCTTTGGTTCACTTAAGAAATATATACTTCTGCTTTCAATTCACGAGATTTCCTAAATTTACTTGTTTTATAAATTTGACTTAAAACATTTATTATTAGAAAGATTTAAAATTTAAAACGTTGTTGATGTTACGCGAACTTTGTACTAATTACAATAAATACTTATTAATATTTTTACATCTATATTATTGATTTAGAAAGTCCAATTTGCTCTTTAAATTACCTTTATGTTTTCCGTCATATTTTACATGTTCTGCTTCCACGTCTTGGCCAGCTTTGAACAGATGCAAGCCAAAGTCAGAAAGTTTAAGAACCCATCGAGAGTCCACCAAACAGTTTGAGCAACACAAGTTGCCATGAAAACGTAAAGGAGATTCGTGTAAATATATCATTCCCTATAATTAATTAATAATTAAACACATAATTTAAATAAGCATCTATCTCGATACTTTCAATCAACTTACCCTAATGATATCACCAACCAATGATGCTATGAACATATTATCCAATTTTACGTCTTCGTTTTCAAGTATGTCCTGAAGCAGAGTATTAAAATTTTCTTAATAAATTATAATAATATTAATATTTTATAATATTAATAATTTATATTAATATTTGAAAATACATTCTCGTCGAAATTTTTATGCAAATCAAATCTTCAAAACTTCAATAATATTTTTATATTTTAATTAAAATAGTAAATTCACTATCAAAGTATATTTTATTATACTATAACATTTTAATCATCAAAACTTATGGAAAACCGTAAATTTCCATTTTCACAAAATACTTCTAAGCTCTATCTAATCAGGAATATTCTCACTCCATATGTCTATTCGATTAATTCAAATAGTCAAATTATTTATTGAAATTTTCTGAAAATTTTTCCATCAAAAGGAGTTAAAGGTGTAAAAAATTCATTATATTGAAATGGAAGACATGGTCAGAAACTAGCAAAAATATGAGTTTTTCAAATTCAGGTCATTTCATTTTAGTTCTGATAGCTGCAATTGGTTATAATATACGATTAATTGAAGTGCCTTATAAAATTTTTAATATTTGTTTTGAAAGTTTTTAGAACATACAGAATCTGAACGTATAAATCAAATAATTTCTACCTCCACATTTTCAGAAATTTCAACACAGCACAGATGAAAAATCAATTATCATGATAAATAATCATTTGAACTCATTGACTTGCAATATAATAATAATTGGGTCAATGTATATACAATGTATAAATTGGGTTTGCTCTGGTAAACTAATTATAACATACTAAAAAATATTTCACTAAAAAAATCATTATTTTTAATATACTAGTAATGATGTATTTTGATGTATTCAATACTATTTGTAATATTATTATATCAATAAAAATGTCATTTTACAAAATTTTGGTAATTTATTAAGAAAAAAGATTTTATAAAATCGATGAAACACATGGGCGACCAGCGATTTCATGATGGGCACATATTAGAATTTTTTTCTTTATAATTGAATTTTAATATAAGTACATTTTAAAAGCTTATTTTACTAATAATAAACCTACTGTGGGAAATATATAGACTTCTTCATTAGGAGGCGTTCTAGTAAATTTGATAGTTTTATATTTTATTTTCTCAAACGTAAATTATTATTAAATCACGGGCACATCATTTTTAATCATTTTTTAACATATTACCAAATGAATGTGCAAACAGACACTTTTCCAGCAAAATTATATATTTTAAATTTCAATTATTAGACTAGTACTAGCAATTAATACTGAAAATTCCAAAATATTAGTACTAATACAATTATTTTACTTAAAAAACTGGGTACAGTATATTTTACGTTGTTCTATAAAAATAACTAAAATAGAACAAAAAATTAATATATAACTTATTAATTTACGTTCTTTTTTCATTTCACGTGTCAGGTCGATGCTTTTCTTATATATATATATATATATATATATATATATATATATATATTCTTTATAAAATAATGCACGAAAAGTGTATAAGTGAAAATATCAGGCGATCGCCCGTCACTCACCCTCAGGCTTCCCCTGTTGCAGTACTCGCTCAGTATACAGATATCTGGGGATTCTGTGCAAGCACCGATGAACTGATTCAAATTATCGTGCCTGATGTCACGCATCTGTACATAAATGCCAAATTTAAAATTTATTGTGAAATATTACTTCATGTCAAACGGGCTGTGAATGACAGACCGACACGTATGAAGAGCATAAATAAAAAACATTGAATATTCTTCATGTCGTACCCTTAATGCATAATATTTTTTAAGATCACGTAAAACGAATTTGTCATGCACAACAATATTTTAAATCTCATAAGATCACACATAGTATATTCATAAGGAAAGCATGTGCTTAAAATTATTTTTTGTTCTAAATGTCACTTGACTTGTACAGGAAAAAATTTAAAAAAATTACTAAGATGTTAATAAGACTTTTACTAGCAATTAATACTTAAAAATTCCAAAATATTAAAGTTAATACAATTGTTTTATTTCAAAAAAATTGGGTACCATATATTTTAAAAAAAAACGAGAAAGAAAAAGAAAATATTGATATGTTGAATCGAGTTGCAAGAAAAAATACATGTTCTATAAGAATAATTAAAACAGAAAAAAATATATATATATTACTTACTAATTTAAGTTCTTTTTTCATTTCACGGGTCAGGTCGATACTTTTCTTCCGAATCTTTTTGATCGCGACAATTCGGCCTCTATATAAACCTATATTTTGAAGAGATATAAGAGTTTTAACTAAATATGAATGTAAATGAAGGCGGTAAATCTTGACAATATTAAACATTAAATATAATAAAAATAGAATTTAAAGTTTTTATTTTTTTTGTTCACGTAAATATACAAAAGACTTTTCAATTTATAAAAATATAAAGCTATTAAATGTTGTTTTAATTATTTTATCACAGAATTTTTGAAAGTTATATTATATCTACTGTTATATCAATATTGTTGTGAATTAAATAGCTTGTGAATTGAATCTCAATTTGCATTATGGGTTGTTAAGATTTTGATCATATTTCTTTATCTATCATAATTAATTTAAATTTTTGGATATTACGATTCATTACACTAATGATATTTTAATTTATTTATTAAATTCAAAATATAATTCAAACCTTACCTATAGGTGTAAAAATAGCTGAATATCGAAAATCCGCATCGGGATTTGAACTTAATGATACCTGACTTGTTCTTACTAATGGATGATTTGCCTGTAAAACAAATAAATGGTTTTAACGGTAACAAATTATACGATATATATTTAATACACATTATATTAGCTAGCATATGAAATTAAATATAAGCGCATCAAAGTGGGGTATAAACAGGTTGACCTACATATTTCAAATGTCCTTTCGCTAATGATTTATTTCATACATAGTATCAGTAAAATCAAATAATTAATTCTTTTAGAAACAACAAATAAACAAAAATTCATTTAAATCTGAATCTTAATTGCACGGTCGCATACGTTTTTTTGGAAAAAGTTGACGAAACTATACCGTAAAAATAAAGTATACGTAAAAATATTGAAAATGTAATTTCCGATTTATGATCGATTTCGAAAACTTGTTGTACTAAGAGTTACGATTATCGACTACTAACTCTTGGCAAAATGTCAAATGATATTAAAACTTTTCCGGACATGATTCGTATAATAACATTCTTTTGGCACATATATGGAAAAATCTAAAAGCCAATCGCAAAATTAGGAGGACAGGATTGAAATATATTTCTAAATTTTATGAATGTCAACGAACATGCATAAGTGGATAACTTTTTCGATAATAAAAGGAAAAAAGCTTGCGGAGAAATGTGATTTGGTAAAAACAATTGATGAAAATAAAATATCGTTAAATGAATATAATGTTTCTGTTGATTTATTTTATTGGACCAACTATATTTTATTTTCACTAATTTTCTCTCCAAAAATGTTTTTGGAGCTTTGGCAACAATTAAATGATTAGAATGCTACTTTAAAATCTTATATATTTCATATATTAGGCATACAATTGTGCCAAAAACATGTGTGTTTGTAGGAAATTATTAACTTCTTGTAGGGTAAGTTATTGTAATCGTCCAAAAATTGAAATTGAAAATTTGTGCTTTTCTCGACGTTTTGAAGGTTTATGAACATTTTGCCATACCTCAGCGCACGGATCAACCGATTTGAATGGTTTAAAAAACATTCGATTCCTATTGATAGGGAGATGTGCTGATTAGTTTTTGGCAAAGGCAGGTCTAGCAGAAACGAAAATAAAGAGCAAAGAGTGCAAAAAATAGAAATCGAGTTTTTGAGAGAACGGAGCATCCGATTTGAATGATTTAAAAAACATGCAATTTGTAATGATTGGGAGAAGAGATGATTAGTTTTTTGCAAAGGCAGGTCCAGCCATTTCGAAGATACAGAGCTAAATTTTAAAATTTAAACAAATATTTCCAACTTTGCAATTCAGTTTATATATTGCAATATTTATAAAAATCTATATGAAAACATTTAATATTCCTCGAACATTTCGTTACGGTACGGAAGTTCCAGCAATTGCCTTAAGTCACGTTGCCATACACCTCACTAGTTGAAATTAATTTGCATGTAATTTTACCTTTGCTATGAAAATGAAAATACCTACATTATTACTGTGTGCAAGTCTATATTTTAAAAATAAATTTAATGTTAAAGTATAAAATAATAATTAATGTGTAATAGTAATAACTTATATTTCATATAGAGCATTTTACGACTAACAGCTGTAACTAGAAAAAAGTATATTTTTGTTGGTTGAATATAAACATCAACGTTAAACATTTAACGATCTAGTATTATGGCCTCAAAATAATTTCATGTTTTAGCAGTATATTTTTATAGATGTTCTTTATGTTTACACTGAATAACGTTCTTTTTTTGTTTTATAACAAGTACATTTAAAAGCATTAAAACGATATATAAAATTATAATAAATATTATGAGGTATATGGAACAAAATATTCCTAACTTTAAAATCGTTGACGTAAATCTGAACAGAATAGTTACACGATGAAGTAGTTTTAACCGTTTGCTTATTAATATAAAAAATTGAATTTCTTATGAAGATATGTAGAGAAACTACTGAAGTAGTTTTAATCGTTTGCTTATTAATAAAAAAAAATATAATTTCTTATGAAGATATCTTGAGAAGTTACTTGCAATATTTTTTTATATTTTTTTCTTTTATTTATATTGAGTTAATAAGTATAAATGGGTATAGTAAGTAGATAAAAGTTTGAAAATAAATTGGAGAGTCTAATGTCAATTAAGAATGGAAGCTAAAATTAAAACTGTAGAATAATAAATTGATTTTTTGCAGAAGAAATGTTGATGGTCTTAGTGAAAATATTCTGAAAAAACTGTACTTACTCACTTGCTCCTTAAATAAATAAATATCGTTAATAGTCGCGTAAATGGAAAAATCGCACCAGAAAAATGTGAAAGGCATAATTTATCTCTACTCACCCGTGTGATTTTCGCCGTGGTTGTGTTTTTCTGTTTTCTGGAATCATCTTGGTCGTCTTTAGCGCCGTTGGCTCCGCTGAGCTGTATTTCGCGGAAATCTATTTTCCACAAGAGATTATCAAGCTCCTGTTCGTAGCGCCAATTCCTGTATGCTATCAGGGAAATGATCACGACACAAGTGATTATCACGCCCGTTACGCCGCTTGCTATCTCTGTTGTGTGGTCTGGGGGTGGAAAATACTGCATTTGAGCCTGTTTTATACGATGACAGGAATAATAGAATATTATTTACTAGTATTCAAGATCAGTAGGTGATTGTATGTAAATGGAGAGAAGGTTTTAATTAAATGCTGGAATAGGAAATTACATTTTTATAATTATTCAAATAATCTACCCGGATACTAAATACTCTGGCACCCTAATGAAATCTTTAAATTCAAAACCAAGTTCAAAAACTTTAACATTTATCATTCAAACCTCCGCAGTTCTGCAAGGTTTGGTCTTGCAATCTGGGGTTCCAGGTTTGATACCCACCTCGTATAGCCTGATATCAAGCAGTAATTATATCAGTTTTTATTTGAGAAGTTTACATAAGTGTAACGTTTTAAAAATTCAACAATTTCACTAATACTCACTGACGCATTTTTCATTTTGAAATCCACAACGAGGTTCTGCTACTGGTGGACCATCACCAATCCAATGTATTTCTTCTAATAACCTTAATTCCTATCGAAAAATTCATGAAGAAATATATTTTTGTTAATTGCAATTTTAATATGTATCACAATTTTTCATTATTTGAGTATGTATATTATTATATTACCGGCACTCCAGTATGATGCTCATTTAGTATAAAGTCACCGATAGGATATAAACCAGAATTTGTAGTATTGTTTTTGAAGCCAACAATTGTGTAGTTACCCATTGCATCTGCATTTTCGTCCATATACACCATATATCTAAAAATATGAAATAAATAGGTATTACACATTATAAATCATTACCTTCATCAAGAAAATCTGAATTTAATTGAAATAAGTTTTGTTTTGAAAGCATATATCAAACTAATAAGAAATAGGTTTATGTTTACGAGTGCGGGTCGATTTAAAGGTCACTTAGGCACATATGATTTTCGGATTCTAGGCATCAAAATAAGATACTTTTTTCAAGAAACCATACCTCTAAAATGAATTCTGATGTCCTGTGCATTGGCCCAAATATAAGAGTTCAATTTTGAAAAACCTCTCAGGGGGGGGGGGTTCCAGGGAGTGAACCACGGGTATGGGTGAATCGGCCTCCAAAGTTAGTGGGGATCGGTCATACATTTGGACGCAATTGGCACTATGAATGGGACAAAATAGAATTTCTTAAATTTTAACCCTTATTTTTGGGTAGGTGCACGGGACATCCGAATTCATTTTAGAGATATGGTTTCTTCAGCAAAATATCTTATTTTGATCCCCAGTATCCGAAAATCATATGTGCCTATGCGACTTTTTTTGACCCATACAAATCGACCCGCTCTAATGTTTACATAACGTCACTTCACCTTTTTGTTGAATTGATTATATTGTAAAAATCGATCGGATCTAATTCAAAGTTTTATTTTTTGTTTGCGATTTTAACTTTAAAGTTTTATTTAACTTACAAATCTTAATAAGAAATAAAAGAAAAAAACGGATTTTCTGCTGTGTGTAACATATATATTAAATAATAGATTTAACTAATTTTTAGATTTATTTCTTACTCACCCCATAGCACTCATATAATGTTTTCTTTTGACAGCTTCAATTATTTCAATACCATCTCTTGTATCGCCGCCGTTTTCAATTATTTGCATTAATGCACGTGAATAAATATGTACGGCATCATACAAATAAGCAGCCTCTGCTCTTATCTTTCATTAAAAAAAATATTAAAAATATTATAATAATATTATTACAAGCTTAATATCTCCATGATATACATAGTGAAATGCATTCCAAAATAAATTTTACTAGATTTATTTCTAGTCTATGGCGACAGTTCATATGAATCATTAATGAATTTTTGAATTATTTATAAATAATTTATGAATGTACAAGGCAACCAACGAGCAATGACGTGTTTCTTTATTTAATGTAATTTATTATTAGAATTTTTCTAATAGTTATGGTTTTATATTTGATACAGCATTTCCAGGAAAAGTTTGTTTTTGCTTGAAAACATAACTAGAACTAGGATGCCCTCTCCATGAATAAAAAGGTGTCATGAAAATAGATAATAAAGGCATTCCAAAGCAAAGATCAAAACAGAAATATCAACAAACCATACGTTTACATTTTCAAAACTCTTCAACGAAATAATGAACAATTATATCTGAATAATAACGCCAGAAGGCGCAATAATTTTGGGAAACTAATACTATTATAAATAAATTAAAAAATAATAAGCCGAATATCATAATTACTTACAGTTTTCGCTCCTCCTATAGCAGCTAATGGATTCGGATAGTTAAATGGTGGTAGCTCTAAGTAGTGATTTACTTTTCGAGCAAAATCTTTTTGATTTTTTGGGGCTGTGGCCATTACCAGAAAATAACAGCGGAACGCTTCGAATGAACGTTTATCTGGCTTTTTCTATAACAGAGAAAAATACGTTAATTTATCATAAATAATTGAATATATTAGTCGAGGTTTCAATATCAATTGCCTATTAAATGGTTGCGAAATTTTAAGAACCATACATAAAATTATAAACTAACAACGAACAAATTCTCAAATGAATGTGTAGCACCTTAAATCGGTTTACGATATTCTGAACATACTAATTTAACTTTAAATATTTATAAAAAAATAATTTTATCCAGAGATTTTTTATTAAAATAAATTTAGAAATCTTAATTTTGATACAAGATTCTTTTAAATATTAATCTTAATCTTATTTTTGAACAGTAATCAGAACTTAACTGTAGGCTGGCTGATGTGATCATTCTCCTTAACTACTTTAGCTTTTAAAGAAGGCAACTTTAGAAGGCTACTTAACCGGTTGACCTCATTATATTTCATATAATTTTATTATAAATTTTTTTTAATTTGATGCAGCAATGCTGGAAAGAGGCTATTTCCAATTGAAATAATACTTACAATTAGATCTAAATTTCGAGAACGCATATCAGTAGTACTCGATATGAAAGCTCTTAATATAATTGTAGTTTTAATAAATTATTTAAAAGGGGCTGTTTTCACTTGAAATCATAATTAGATCTAAATTTTCAAGTGAAAACGAATATCAATATTGCTAGATATCAGGTTGGCCTATGCGAAAACTCCTACGATGGATCCTTTTTAAAAAATAAAATATGTTACTGATGCTGATCTAAAATTTTGCCTATAGTTTCAAATGTATCACAATTATTTATAATAATATACTCATTCTTACCTGCAATAATCCGTGAAGATATTTATAAGGATCCTCCGGATCATACTGTTCTATATCGACTCCTAGAACCCAATACTGTCCTGTAAATATTAACATATTCTATAACAAATTAATTGACTATTATAAATTAATTTTCAGATGTGTCCATTATCATTATCACATTACCTGTATCGCACAATCGTAGTTCATCCATCGCCATTAACAAGCCAATGTGCTCATACTGGTGTCCTACTATCACGTAAACTGAAATTATGCAATTTAATTGATGGAGTCTTTATAGTCACGTTTAATTGCAATTTAAACATTTTATATCTTTATATCGCAATTTGTTATCGAAATGGGCATTAAATGCCGAGAGATGGGAATTGAGATAAGGCAATTAATATATTATATTATGTTCGTTTACGTAGTCGGAAGATTCGTGAAAGTGTTTGTTTGAAATAAATTTTATTTTATTCATATTTTATTAAATTTCATTTTAAGAATCAAAATTAAAATTAACACAAAACTTTCAACAATGATTATCAATTTACTATAGTTCGAGTAAAACTGTTATTGTTACTTAACACTAACAGTTTTCTTACATTTTTAGTATGTATTTAGTAGTAATGTTAGTAAGGGGCGTAGCGTTCCTCTGAAGGGCTCCATATCAAAATTCGTTTGTGGGCCTTCTTAAGAAGGATAAATATTCCTCATAAACTTAAAAAATACATGCAATTAAAAAAACATTTAATTAAGTGATTTTTTTGCAAATTCACTCTCTTTGCCTTTTATCAAAAAACTGATTTATGATTAATGAATTAGGAGAAATGATTCTTCATTTTTTTTAAAAGTTTCTGCCTCTAAAGACAATAATTGCATGTCTGACAGATTTTTCTATTTTTAACTTCTTAGGTTTTTTATAAATAGTTTAATTTTGAGAAAAAAATTTAGCAGTTGCTGGAAATTTTGTAACAAAGATTTGATAATAAAATACATGCTGCTATTATGTCGGGAAAACTGGCTGCAGGACTATTGAATTTTATTATCAATAATAGTGCATAGTTCTTACATTATTAGTAGTCTTAAAAACTTTTACTTTGATAATATATAATTCAACAAATAATACGTAAATGAATAGATAAAAGGTTAACTATATTTTTAATGAATGGAGATATTAAGATGTTATGTTGTAGAGGCTAATTTACGATATCGTATTCCATCTACAGAATATTTCCATTTTCATAATAATCATTAGTTATTGTCTGAAAAATCAGATACAACAATTATATATGTGAATATTATTTTCTTTTGAAATGAAAAAATCGAATCTAAAATGTTTCTGATATGATCAAAACTTATTTTCTTCAAAACTAAATCTTCTAATTAACTAAATAGTTGCTAAAAATAGTTAACTAATTTTAAACTTACTTTCTTAAATGTTTGAAATCATCCTTAATATATTTTATTTGTCGATTAAAACTTGAATAAATTATAAAATATATCATAAACATTGACAAATAGATTATAAATAATTAAACTTACTTCTTGTGTCATCTTTAGTTTGTTGAACAATTTTGGTAAATGGATTTTCAGTATATCCATGATGGTATTGCTGAGGCCATGTAGAAATCTGACGTATATTAATACCTGATTATCAAAATAATCTTATTAAAAGATAATTATATTTTTTGTTAGTCTCATTGATTGAGATGGATGTATTCCTAACATGATAGCAAATTAATTTGGCTTGTGCCAGTTAATATAATGAATGGAATGCCACGAAGTTAAGAAAATATAGATAAGATGGAGTCTTTCAGAAGGATGTGGATAATTAATTAAATGGGGCAGCCTGTAAAAGGAATTTAATGAATGATTGCAATAGTTCAGGATTAGAAACAGTCGACTCCGTTGACAAAATTAGGTTAATGGAATTTTTCAAATAATTATTTAAAGCATCATGGTAGTATATTAGCTACAAGGAATAAGGATTAACGTATTGTAATAAATCATCCATGAATAAATCATATATTTATGTAAATCAATATATATGTCGTATATAGTATATTTCTCAAAAAGTCATAATAAAAATCGAGTAAAATAAGAGTCAAATCACAAATTAATTTGAATCACAGCGTAAAAGTTTGTGCGTTATATTTTTATTTTTATTACAGCGTTGTATTTGAGAATAAAATTTCAAAAATAAACCCGAATCTTTTTATGCATTTTAACAATATATTATATTATGTATTATATTTTTCTAAGGGATAAATATTCAAATAAAGCATATATATATATTTATTTTTGAAAAAATATTTATTTATTTTCTAATTATTTGCCACGTTTTCTCCAGTAACTATTAAAGATAAACCAAAAAATTGCATACATCTGTATACAGTTTGTCAATTTTTTATCAATTTGAATTATTGAAACCAGACTTTTTTCCTAATTATACTCTAAAATTACAAATTCATTTTCCTAACTAAAATCTTTCGCTTCGGGCACTAATTAACATTAATATTTTACCGGACCTAACAGACTCACATTTAATTTAAAGATATTATGAGAAGTTAATGTGGTTGGAAGTTAGTTATTAGAACAATTTATTATAGAAAAATGATTTTTATAGCGTATGATAATGATTTTATAAAGAATTGCTTTCGGGCAGTAAATGCATTAATTACCACTAATATTTTACCGGACCTAACGGTCATAATTAATTTAAAAATATTATGTGAAGTAAATGTAGAAGGTCATAAAATTAACAAAAAAAAGTATAACATTTAAGTATTTTTTTCTAACCTGCATCTTCATTATTTGTTAATTGATCTATTATGTTTTGAGCAACCAGACCAAAATCTGTATCTGGTCCAGACATGTGAAGAAACGAAATCTGAAAAATTATTTTATAAAATGTAATTAAGCTAATACTATCTTAAACTTGTTCATCTATAAATACTATGCTAAAATATTAACTATTATATTTTAGGCATGGGGTGTAAGTTCTTGGAATTGCATATAATACAAAAACATTTATTTAATAAATATTATCGTGGACAGAAGTACTCAAATGAATTACCAGTGGCGTAACTATAGGGTGGCGTGGGTGGCAAAATGCCACGGGCCCCCGGCCCAAGGGGGCCCCGGCCCAAGAGGACGCGCGCTCAGAAATATTGTCTTTACATTATACTCTAATACTTTATTTCACTTGAAAGTATGTTTTCGTAAGAATCAGGGGCGTAACTACCGCCGTGTCAGCCGTATCAAATATACGGGGCCCCCGAACCAGGGGGCCCCCAACGTCTGTAGGAAACATTAATAATATAAAAAAATAATAAAAAACGAATTAATCATGAAAACTTCGTTCAATCAAATTTAATGTCGTTAAAAAAGTACGCGAAAAATGTAAGATTATTATTTGAAAGAGTTTTATTTTGTCCAGGTCACGGGGGCCCCAAATACGCGTAAAAAAGTACGCGAGGAATGTAAGATTATTATTTTAAAGAGTTTTATTTTGTCCAGGTCACGGGGGCCCCAAATACGCGTAAAAAAGTACGCGAGGAATGTAAGATTATTATTTTAAAGAGTTTTATTTTGTCCAGGTCACGGGGGCCCCAAATACGCGTAAAAAAGTACGCGAGGAATGTAAGATTATTATTTTAAAGAGTTTTATTTTGTCCAGGTCACGGGGGCCCCAAATACGCGTAAAAAAGTACGCGAGGAATGTAAGATTATTATTTTAAAGAGTTTTATTTTGTCCAGGCCACGGGGGCCCCAAATACGCGTAAAAAAGTACGCGAGGAATGTAAGATTATTATTTTAAAGAGTTTTATTTTGTCCAGGTCACGGGGGCCCCAAATACGCGTAAAAAAGTACGCGAGGAATGTAAGATTATTATTTTAAAGAGTTTTATTTTGTCCAGGTCACGGGGGCCCCAAATACGCGTAAAAAAGTACGCGAGGAATGTAAGATTATTATTTTAAAGAGTTTTATTTTGTCCAGGCCACGGGGGCCCCAAATACGCGTAAAAAAGTACGCGAGGAATGTAAGATTATTATTTTAAAGAGTTTTATTTTGTCCAGGCCACGGGGGCTCCAAATACGCGCAAAAAAGTACGCGAGGAATGTAAGATTATTATTTTAAAGAGTTTTATTTTGTCTAGGCCACGGGGGGCCAAATACGCGTAAAAAAGTACGCGAAAAATGTAAGATTATTATTTTAAAGAGTTTTATTTTGTCCAGGCCACGGGAGCCCCAAATACGCGTAAAAATTAGTAAAATCTAACAAATTTTGGTTTTATTTCACTAATAACAAAAGTTAGAATAAACATGAAAATTTTCTTCTAAATAAATTTAATTTCGAGAAAAAAAAACATGAGCGTGTAAGAATGTAAAAATATAATTTTAGAGTGTTGTGATTTTTTTTTAAATATTTTTTAACGCGTGAAAAATTGATTGGTAATGTTAGGTTATGTAATAATTATTTTTAACCCCAAAGTACTATGTTCTTTCTCTGTTGAATTCAGTCATAAAAAAAATCCTTTCTATAGTTCATGTATTACAATGTTTAAACACAAAAATTTTATGTTTGATTTTCAAAACACAGTAGTAATTGTACTTTTAAATTATTAATTTTGACTTATAATTATGTTTATTTTTATGTTTTTTTTGTACTTATACATTTTATTTTTTTTTTAAATTTTTGTATACATACATTTTAAATAATTTCTAATTTTAAATCCATAAAATATGAATAAGTCGAAGTAGATTTACTCATTTTCAATACAAATCATTACAAATCGTGGATATTTAAATCAACACATTGAAAAATTTCGAGTTTAAACATTTAAATCAACACGTTGAAAAATTTCGAGTTTTTTTAAGTTAAATTAAAACCACTTGATTTTACTGATGGGGGGGCCCCATCAAAAAAAATTGCCACGGGCCCCGGATGGCCTAGTTACGCCACTGTGAATTACTACTAAATTTAAATTGAGGCATTGAAACGCAAAGATAATAAAAAAAAAGTTACTTTCAATGTTTTCAAAGGTGGTTATTTTTTGAGAAATTGTATTAATTCTTCTAACTCTTGTGTTAACTATGAGAAATTCTTTTTTCCGCGAATTGATTCAACAGATAGCGCTAGCTTGCTCGGTATTCTGGGCAGCCCAACACACGCCGCACTGTTACACCCAGGTGAGGATAAAATAAAACTGATTTGTCGGCTCGGCACTCTGGTTTCCCTTCAGAGCGAATAAATCTTTCGCCTTTTACTAAAGATTTCCGTGGAGGGGAGCACTCAAATGAGTATATAACTCAATTTTTTGTGTGCCCGGCGATTTAATTCGCTGGGCCAATAAACTATATTAAATAAAACATACTACCTGTGTAAAAAAATAATTTCTTTAATTATTACGTTCAAAAATCGAAATTTAAAATTGCTTATGCTCACGTTTCGAAGGTTTCTAAACACCTTGTCTGACTTGACTTGATTATTACATTTATTAGAAAATTATATTACATTAGAAGAATGTAAAATTAAAATGAATGTATGTATTTGCGGATACAATTTTTTGCTGATGATTTCGAGAGCATCGATCAACGAACTTGAATTATTTGAAAAGTATTCCATTCTTATTGACAAGAAGACGTGCTGATTAGTTCTTATTCTTGGCAAAAGTTGGACCAGCCGTTTCGACGATACTGAGCAAATAGTACAGAAAATGGCAGTTAAGTTTGTGAGAGAACGAAGCCTAACAATATTAGTATATGATATTTCCATACTAAATTGGAGCGGAGCATCCAATTTCAATGATTCAAAACATATTCTACTTGTATTGATGCAAGTTGATTAAATTCTTGCATAAGCAGAACGAGCGGTTTTGGAGATCTACAAAAAAAAGTTTCAAAAAAATGTCATTTGTTGATCGAAAATTAGATATTTTCGACAGTATGGATCAACCGACATGCTGGGTATCAAAAACTTTCAACAAATTTCAAAATTAAAAAAAAAACAGTTTTCAGAAATTTTCTAATTTGTCAAAATATATTAGTATTTAAAAAATCACGTTTTCACTATGCAAAAAAATTCTCAAGATAAATCTAAATTTAAAAAAAAAATAAGATACGGGAAGTTCGGGCAATTTGCCTTATAGCGCGATACCATGCACCACTAGTTTGTGTTTCAATTATATTAGTATAAAGAAAATGATTATTTTTCATGCAGAAATTCTTTTAATACATCTATATCTCAGTAGAATATAATAATGATTATATAATAATAGTAAATTTATATATCTTATCTGATATATCAATTTAGTTACCTGTGTCCAATTAAAATGTCTCAGCACAGCTAGTACAGATTTTGAAATTTGAGTATCGGGAGGCCTAGTTCTTGCGAATGTTGGAAAGTCCATCTTGTTGGAGCTTAGAGCATTCGTACAGAACTAAATAATGAAAATCAGCTTATTATAACAATACATTCATAATAATTGAAATAGAAATTATATAGGTAACATTAAATTTTTATAAAATCAAATATAATGTAAAATGTTTATGCAATATGTGTATTTATACATATGCGGTTGCAGATTTGGTGGCTTTCGTTGTCTTTGTGATAAAAACAAATTAGAACACGATCAGAAAAATTAAAATTTATTTGATAAAACTCAATGATAATTTTCGTGTATTAGTTTATACGTTATAATTATATTTTAAGAATATTTTTTTCTGTTTGTTCCAGAATATTACACTGCGTAAAGGAAATACATAACTTTCGATTGAGGTATTGAAGCGCAATCAAAAACTTTTTCTATCGAGAAGTTTGTAATTAGGTTATTCGCAATTTTATATATGTACTTTGATTCGATCTATCATATATAGCCATTCAACGATAAATCTGATATATCAACTTATTTTATCCATATGGTTATCATCAGATTTTATAAAAATGATACTCGAATTTGTAGATACATTTATTTTATGATTACTCGTTTAAATGCAGCATTCGCACCAAATTTGTAATTTGATTAATTCGCACCATTTATTTTATGGCCGCCCTCTCCATCAAAATTAATGTTCCTTGCATGTAATTACATAATACGAGATATGTGCTTATCTAGAGTTTGTATATGGGTATGCGTTTTCTGTTGGTATATTTGCCAAAAGCTTTCGGTGTAACTATAGGAAGGTATGTATATTATTCGAACATACTCAAATTATTTGTCAAGTAATGAAGTTCAAAGACCACATATTTCTGTCAAGGTTACTCGAATATATTATAATTACGAGTATATATATATATATATATATATATATATATATATATATATATATTTATATATGTTTCCTGGACAGCTAATATGCAAGTATATTATTTTTAGATTTTTTTTAAGAAACGACAAAATCGCACGTATTTATAGTATTGGTGTAAAATTTGCAAGAAAGTAGAAAAGTTACAAGGATATGAGTAGTACATACTTTTTTTAACCACTTAAGTTGCAACAGGATATGCAATAATACTCTACAAAATCTTTTTTTGAAGGTGATAATATTTGCGTATATATTAAGGTTTTTATTGTATTTTGGAAGATTGGAAGGAATAAAACGAAACGAAATGGCAATACTACCAAAACGAAACACTTTATTTACATAAAATAGAATTAAATTATACTACACATACTATACACAGTTTTGATGGTATTTATATATTTAAATCAAATACATACATACATATTAAAGTCTTATTAAACTGGAAGTAAATAAATAGAAATCAATGATAGCAGTCTTTCTGATTGTTGAACCAGTCCTACCATTTATAATTTTCATAACAAAATTGGTTTTGCTTTTCAAGTTATTTGGAATCGTTTGGCACTAAATTTGAAAAAAACATGATCCAAACTTTGATCTCTCGTCGACGTTTTCTTAAAAACGTCTATGCCAATTTCAAAAATTTAATTGTTGAAACTCGATAAGGACTCGTTGATTAGTTTACCAAGACGTTTTTCGAAGCACTGTTTCTTTAGAATTAGCAGAAAATACGCAAAAAAAAATTGTACACCATTATATTAATGTAGGAAATGGTAAGAACAATGCCTCGCTTTTAGAACATGAATTGTGTATGTATTAGGCGAGTGTTCATTTTCCATTAAATATTGTATAATATTTAAACTATTTGTCGAAAATAACTTACATGCTTCGCAAATTTGTACAGAATAGAATAATCGGCTATAGTTTTCAATATGATTTGGCCCTACACTGATTAACCAACACTTATATAGATCACTCTTAAATATAGTAACATATTGATTTTTTATTTATTAAGTTAACTGTTTACACATAGTTTATTTACAGCGATAAGCAAAACATCATTGATCAATTTCTGACAAAAATGGAATTCAGAGTTCAAGTTGTTGATTGGAAACCCCGCCTAGAAAGTTATACTTTTCGTTGACTTATTCAAAAAAACAGAATGCAATCTTTTTAATAAATAAACACAATAAAACACAACAAAGAATTGCTTTCTGGAAACATTTCAGTTATTCTTAACTCTCAAATAAAATCCACGCATTCACATAAAACCATTATCGGAAAAACCTGATCAGTTTCATTCATCTTCGGAAAGGAAATCGCATTGCCTATAATTTACTGGATAGACTTATCCGAACGAAAAGGGATCAAGTAAATTATATTCCAGTAAATCCTTTGCAACGAGGTTATCCTTATCCTGTGACGTCACGGGATTTGTTCACTTTATTATTTCACGGTTATATATTATTATGTGTGTGTGGGTTTGCGAGGAAAACATCGTGTCCTATTTATTCCAGAGTTTTGCTCATGTTAGTTTCGTACGAAGTTTCCTGTGCTTGCTGGGTGATTCAATACAATGTCAGCTCTTTACATTTCAACGGATATGTCTTTTTTATTCGGTTTGATTGAATATGTATTATAAAAAGTAATGGATCATATGTTAATAACATACTTTAAAAATTTATATTAAATGTGTGGTTCGGACCTGAACAATTTTCTCACACATTTCATTTAATTTTCTTATTAGCAACAATCAGAACTTAAAAGTCCTACAAGCTTTTTGTGGTGACTTCAATGAAGTGGTTTTGTAGATTGGCAACCCATCAGTTGGCCAATCTCTTTTTGATAAATTTATTATAAAAGAATTATAATATTGGTGACATTTTATTGAATGCAGCAATGCACTTGAAAACGTAGCTATCTGTATTACTACTGTTTGACATCAGACTATACGAGACGGGTATCGAAAATGAACTTCTGAAGAGAAGCCATAGCTCTAACCACTAAGGCACGAGAAAGCGCTAGATTTTATTTTTTTGCTCTCGAAATTGATTTCTTTAAGCAAATTCATGCTTAATTTATATTGATTTTGATGGGATTTTTAATATATTTTTTTGGATGTCTACAGAGAATTAATACTGTTGGAAAAAATGCTAATCTGGGAAATCTGAATTAGAAATTGGAACTTAATTGAAATATAAAGCTGATGATAAAGAAAAACAAATTAAATTAATTTTGATAAACAATGTATCTGGATTTGAGACAAAGACTCTGAGAAATCAAAAAATAGATGAACTTTTCTAATCGCATAAACATTTCACTGTCTTTCAGTAAATTAGAAAAACTTGCCTTTGAAACTTAAACTACAAACCTACAACATGTATTTTTAGATCAAAAATTAAGTTATCTGTTCAAGTTGTCGCAAAATACGTCTTTTTATCTAGATTTTTCGATTCTTCTAGTAACTTTATGAATATTCACATAAAAAAATTAACAATAAAGAGATATATTTCTCTATTCATATTTTAGAATAATTTATCGCTTAATGTTATTTTCATAATTCTTTTCTTTGCAGGAACTGAATAATTATATCGTAATTAAAATGTCAAGAAAAATTAACAAATTCCATTTTATTCTTAATTACTTATACAGTTCACACTTTATTATCTTACGACCCCATATTACTTCAATATTTTATGTGTTACACTTTTTATGTAAATTATGTTTTTATGTTTGTCGCTTTTTTATGCGTATCCCATTTGGACTTTGATCATTTGAGAAAATTAGGTGGCTTCTTTATTTTTTATTTCAGTTTCGTATATTAAATATACATATATATATATATATATATAAATATATATATATATATATATATATATTCATGATGTAAATATACATTTATACGCGGCAATAAAGTTTTAGTCATTAATCTTATTGCTTATCATCACAAAATGTATTTGTCCTACATGTTTTATCATCTTATATGTATAGCAGGCTATGAGTTTAGGCAAAACATAAATTATTTTTATTGCGATTTACTTTATTTCTTGTTACATATTTAGATAACAGCAATAATTTATGTTCTATTATATTTTAGCATGATTTGCCATAGTATGATATAACACAACAATATCACCCTAATGATATTTTTTCGGAATTAAATTAATTGCAACCTAGGACAATAAGTCGTCAAAGAAATCATCAGTATTAATGTTATCCTATTTAATATAATGTTTTATACAAAAAATATATAATGAACTTTGACTATTAGCAATCAGTAGAATCTTTTCCGATAAAATAACAGGACATTTTTAAGAAACAAACAATTGAATAATATTTCTGGCATAAAAAATTGTGGCGTGAAAAAGTTAGATAAAAACTCTATAACGACATTAAGTATACTAAGAAAACTCAAATTTGCGGTATAATTATATAGTAAAATTTTGTCTGAAAAACATATATACTTGAACCGAACACAAACCCATTATCTAACAGTGATATGAATTGGTAAATAATAGGGTTTATACAAAAACCGACATTTTAGAAAAACGGTTTTTGAATTTTAATTTTACTAAAAAACCGCTTTTAACCGGTTTTCGAATTTTATATAGAAAATGAATTTTTGCTCGAATATTCAGTAAGTTATCCGAAAATTTAGTGTAATTTAGAGCAGTATTTGACTGAAGTTTTGTATTGTTCAATTTTATAGATAGTAAACAAAATTATTTTAATTTTAATTAGTAGAACTAAATAATAATAGTTTATCTTGATTAAATAACTTTGAAAATAATTATTCGGTATTCATGCATCATTTTCGCATAAATAAAAATTATACATTTTTAGATAAAAAAAATTCATTAAATTAAAAGAAAACAAAAACATATTAGATACATGTCGATACATGCTGTGATACATACGTTTTAAATACTCTCATACTTGCGACCAAATTATACTCAATTGTTTTTAAAGCCTGATATATTAATTCTAAGTTTTTTGTTCTTTAATTTGTGGCTTCTAAGGTTTAAAACTCTTTTTTTAAGTTTGAAAATTTATATATTTATATGTTTTAAGTTTGAGTAGAGGAAATTACTTCTTCAAGAAGAAGTCACACTGATTTAAATTAATGTATAGGTATACTGGAATAAAAATCTAAATTAATATATACAAAACCTTTCTGGGGACCATTGCAGACTTATAAGATATCAAATGCTATTGAACCGATATGATTTCAAAAATCAAAACGCTTTCATCTATCTTTTATATTTGGCTATATGCCTATATTTGTCATTTTCCATTTATACAGTGAAAACCGACTTTTTTCACTAAAAACCCGGTTATCGAATTCCATAATTTTCGCCAAAAAAACTCCAGTTAATAATAATAAACTTAAAATGGAATATATTTGAATGAAGTGTGTTTCAAAAAACTTACATATGAAATCACCTAGAATGAATCTTAAAAACATCACGGAAGTGAACATTTAAACATAAAATATAATTAAAAATGATTTACTCGTATTTTTGGGATATTACTGTCGAATTTATTGTAAAATCATAATTATTATAAATGGCTTAACTGCCCGTAGAAATATACTTATTCGAAGATTAAAAAATTTGACACTCACATATGAAATCATCGGCAAATTAAAACTAGCTGCCATTCTCCCTTCGTGAACGCAAGTTTCTTGTGGGCCTATTATGCAAGAAACATTTTTAGACCAAAGGTAAGCGGTCTCACGGATCGAAACTTCTTCTGACCCATAGGTTTCTCTGGGCACCAATGTTAAACTATGGCCCATACGACCTGAAAAAATAATATCATGTACTATTATTAAAATTTATATAGTATATGATAAGAATAGAAGTTTTATCATGAAGAGAATATTAACAAAATTTAAAATACAGCTATGTTTTATTTAGCATATCGCGGTGAATTAGCCGATTGGCTAAATGCTCGTCTCGCACCTAAATTGAATAGACTTATATTTTGAAAATGTAAAAAATATATATGTGATACTAAAGAATAATATATTAGAACTATTGATAAAACATATAAAAATCAATTTATGTATTATCTTTGAAGATAATACAATAAAAAATTATTAATGAAAATGAACAGTGTTGTAAGTAGATAAGTGCAACAGCAAAGATCAATAAAAAAGAGTGTAGTGTTTAGTAATGTAAAATATTAAAAATAAAAATAAAAAATAATTATGCCTCCTGTGAGGTTTGAACTCACGACCCCTGGTTTACGAGACCAGTGCTCTACCACTGAGCTAAAGAGGCCATGTGTACGCTTGTAGAAATACTGCGTTACTTTCGACAGCTCTACTAGAGCTTCACACACACATGTAAGTCGAGGAATCAAGTTTCATTTCAAAGGCAAAGGCAATAATAATAAATATAAAATATAATCACTATTGCTTTAAATAATTATTATTGCTAATGTCATAACGTTACGTTATTTTATTAGCAAATACCAAATTACAAATTAAATAATTCACAAATACTATTATTTTCAAAATAGTATTTTAGAGCAGTAATGTTCAATCTCTTAATACCGTGTACCTCCGTTTTTTTTACCAAAATCGTTGCTCCTTTCTTAATTTTTTTGACAATATATATTCTTAAATACTCAATTGATGGTACCTTTTATTTATCAAGCCACAAATTGATAATATAAAGTAAATATATATATAAAAAATAATTGTTTATTAAATTATTTATTATATCATTTCATCATCAGCGATAAAGAGTAAACTCAATATTTCCTTATGTGCATAAAAGTAATTTTAGCTCATTTGTGATCTTTAGTAATTTTACGTAATAATGTAATATGTTAAGATACATTGTATGTCACAGAAAAAAGATTTATGCGAAATTTCATTCTAAAGTGAATAATTACCTTACTTAATCAGGTGAATAATTACCTAAAAAAGTTTAACTGTAAAGTTGGTTTTATCAACTCAATTGATTATATAATTGACTCAATTAATTATATTACAATGAATCTTTTTATTTACCCAAAGGACCTTCGTTGACTTCCTTAATGGCCAAAGTAATTGCTCCAGATATTCTTAAACCTGGTCTTTTGTACTCCAAATCGCCTTTTCGCCGCTGAGATCCTGTCAGATATCCAATTAAAAATTCTTCTGCTCTTACAAAGAGAACAAATGGTCCTAACGTAACCAGAATAATGGCTAGCAGCGCTTTTACAAAATTCAACGCTAACATTTCTTTTCCCTTTGATTAATTGCAGAAGTAATCTGGAAAATAAACACACAATAATAAATTCATTCAATACGTTTATAGTATTACAAAGTGCAATAATATAATTGCTAAAATATTTGAAATGAACGCTTTATATTAAATATTAAAAACTACATATAACTAATATTGCGTGAAAATTACATGATAATTATTCTATAAAATGTAAAATTTTATTTTTATAACAGTGTGTATTCATAATATTGAAAAGGTACATATAAAAATTAAGGTATAAGCTTGTTAATAGGGTATAAGCCTGAAAAATAGCTTGATAATAAGGTATAAGTCTGATGAAAATCACATTTTATTTTTATTTATTTAGAGCGTTTCATATGTTTTTCAAAATCGAAATCACATTTAGTTTTCAATTTTTTACGATTATTTACGGTTGATGAAACCTGAAAAAGAATACGAGCTTAAGATATAATATGCTAACTAATCCCATGTAGCTGGGAAATAAATTTACAAGAGACCTAAAGGGTCAATGAAATTTCTAGAGTAGATTTATTTTTAGAAATATTCATTTCTAAAATAAATCTACATTAGATTTTACAATTTTTGGAATAAAGATTAAAAATGAATTAGTTAATTGTAAATCTTGATTATGTAGAGCGTATTATTCTTTCAATCACTTTGACTATTATATTTATTTTAAAATTTTAATTAGATCCTTAGATGAAAAGATAATTAGATATAATTTATACTTGTTCATCTGTGATTAGATATTTTAGTTAAATCATTTTCAATTTATCAACTTATCATTCTCTAGAACAGTGTATAAATTGTCAACGATCATACCATGTTGAATACACCGGTTCTCGTCTGATCACCGAAGTTAAGCAACATCGGGCGTGGGTAGTACTTAGATGGGAGACCGCTTGGGAACACCACGTATCGTTGACTTTTTTAATAGTTTACATTAAAATTAATATTATTTTATTCAAAAATTCACATTTTTATTAATTGACTGTGATAGCTGTAAACAACAGCATTACTAGACATACTGGACATATTATTTTTATCGACTTTTCTAAAGTTTAAACAAATTTTATTCAAATTTATATAATTTTACCTGTCTTGTTAAAACTAGAAACTGAACCTAACAATAATTTTGTTTTCGTTTTCCTTTCAATTTTTTCTTTATAAATATATTTACAAGAGAATAAAAATAATATAGAATGAAAAGTATCAATATAAAATGAAATATTGAACTGATTTGTGTGGACTAAAAAGATATTTGTACGTACAAGAAAATTCATTTCTATAAAATACATTAAATACAAATTGCAAATATTTATAAATGTAAAGTATTGATGATCCTATCATTCAATAAATTTAGTTATAAATTTTTTAAAGCAATTTAATATTCATTACTAATTGTACTAACTTTATAATAATTTTGCATCAAAATTAAAGCTCCTAATACATTTACATCACACCATACATAAATCCAGTTGCGCGATAAAACGGGCTAATTTTACTTTCACTCCCGTTAGCAGAGTGGCGCAGTGGAAGCGTGCTGGGCCCATAACCCAGAGGTCCGTGGATCGAAACCATGCTCTGCTATGATTATTTTTTATTTTTAGTATTAATTTATTTTTACAATAATACATGTTTTTCATAGAATTTGTTTAAAAAAATTGATAATATACAAAGAAATTAGTATTTTATGGGGTAAATTTCAATAAGATTTTATTAACGCAATATTATAAATTATATTATTGTAAAATAACACAATTATTAAACCTAAATACTATAAATGATAAAGAAAATAAAAGACAGCAAATTCTTTATTATCAAAATATTTTCTTTATTATCATTTTTAGTATCTTAATAATTCTGGTAATTATTTATAATATTGCAATATGCATACTAAAACTTAATAGAATAATCACATTATAAAATACATTAAATAAAAACATTATTATTGTAAACATAAAGTAAAAATGGTAAAAAATGATCAAAGCAGATATGGTTCATATAGCTTTATTCTCATTTTTAGTATTTTATTGTAATAATTCTGGTAATTTATAACTAATAGATGTTTTAACTATTTAAATTTAACATACTGAATCAAAGTCTACAAAATATTCTCTTTGAAATTAGAGCTTCATTTTATGTTTTATTTTACTAATATAATTTAATTAAAGAAAGAGAAACCTGTAAAAGAAATAAGTATTACACGGATGATCATATCAATTTAAAATGAGTTTATTTTCCACAAGTTATACATAAATTGAAAATTTATGCTATTTTTAGGTTTTTAACTATTAGGCAATTGTGATTAAGTAAGTTGTATCTCTTTAAACTATTTTTTATAATAGATCTAATTAACAATCAACTGTTATCGCTAATGCAAGGATATAAAGAAACTCGAGTTCTTTATACTACGTATATTGTTTATTATGACAATAGTAATAACACTATGTGTGATTATATTGATCATTTACAAAAACGTAGATGTTATTTCAGTATTTATAATAAAAAAAGGAAAAAAAGTTAAGAATTATAATTTTGGCATTTCGAACATGGACCAAACAAAAACTAGCTCTGATCTGACACTTGAACTTTTTGTTTTTGAGCTGACACTATGATGAGCTTCAAATAATGAACATCTGTCAAGTTAAAATGCGACGTGTGTTGACAGGTCGCTACAGATCACTCCGCCCTAATGAAAAAGATTGTTTCGCATCTCTGAGTGCCATCTTGAACTTCCTTGTAAATTTCTTTTGGTTGAGATTGTGTGATAAATTTTATTTGTTCGTGGCCGTGGCCGTTTTGAATGCCGTGTTGGCTTGTTGAGTTTGTTGATTGCTTACGTGGCCCTTCGCTGGTGAGTTAGCGGTTGAGTAGATGTGGCCCTTCGCTGGTGAGTTAGCGGCTGAGTATATTTGACACTTCGCTGGTGAGTTAGCGGTTGAGTGTATGTGGCCCTTCGCTGGTGAGTTAGCGGTTGATTGTATGTGGCCCTTCGCTGGTGAGTTAGCGGTTGAGTGTATGTGGCGGTTGCCAAATTGTTTGCTGACGCTCCCTGTCCTCTGCCGTGGTGCTTATAATCGACTCATTTTCCAGGATAATGAGGGATTTATTGAGCACGTGTTGTTGTTTTCGATGTGCGTGGCCGGAGTCTCAGTTGTAGGATTAGAATGTTCTTAGAGTTATGGCGGTTGTGAGCCATTTATATTCATTATTTATTTTTAAAAATTCTTTTCTTAATAATTCATGAGACTTCAATTTATTTTTTTACTTCTAAATTTGTTACTTCTAAATGTGTCTTGATCTTCTTACCTTCTTTCCTTCTATATGCGTGCTATTAATTCACGTTCGCGGTCACCACTAAAGAAACTCGAGTTCTTTATACTACGTATATTGTTTATTATGACAATAGTAATAACACTATGTGTGATTATATTGATCATTTACAAAAACGTAGATGTTATTTCAGTATTTATAATAAAAAAAGGAAAAAAAGTTTTGAATTATAATTTTGGCATTTCGAACATGGACCAAACAAAAACTAGCTCTGATCTGACACTTGAACTTTTTGTTTTTGAGCTGACACTATGATGAGCTTCAAATAATGAACATCTGTCAAGTTAAAATGCGACGTGTGTTGACAGGTCGCTACAGATATATGGTATTGGAAAGAAAAATAAGCTCAAGATTTTGTCAACATCAAAATTATTTTGTTATTGTATGGTTGTAGATAGTTTTCAAAATTATGAAAAATATGTTAAATAAATTTAGTGTTTAGTTTCCTACATTCCTACTACCAGTAACACTTCATACTGCAACTTATATTATAATTTAAATTAATAACTTTGGCTTACGATATATTAGTGCTAAGTAGATCTTTTTCAACTTAACCAGGAACTTCGATAATTTAGATATAAATAATTATTTATTTTTAAAGGATTTTATGAGGATAATGAATACAGGCAAAAGCGAATACAGACATAATGATTATGAGGTCATACTTTACAAAAAAAAGTGTAACAATAAATGTAGCCTTCTAATTGCGGCATAAAAAGCAATCGATGCTCTTTAAATTATAATCAGAATATTCAACTAACTATTAGTTATAAATTTTATACATAGTTTCGATTACTAATATTACATTTGACCTTCGACCCCGAAACTCGATACACATATGAATACAGACTTACGGAAATTTATTCCAGCACAATGTAGGTGAGCAATCATGTATAAATCCTGGCAAATTGCCCGAAAAAATAACCGAGAAATGGTTTTATTATGCCCGAGAAGTAATAAACATTAGAATACAGAACTAGTACTAAAACTATGTCGCCCAGTATGTGTGCAATGCGTATGTCTATGTGATATTTCCAACACACACGTTTTGTAATGAAGAAAATTTAATAGATATTGATTGAAAATATGTGCTAGTAATTAATATTTTATATTTATCAGATCGATAAGCATCTATCGATTTATGGATTTTTATAGTGTCATTTAGATCAATGAAACTCTGTGGCTTCTGGTAATTGTACATCTATAACAGATTCGCAAATCCTCCTTTTATAGAGTGCAAGAAATGATAGCAACATATAGGGAATGGTTACTTAGTTATCTTAATTGGATCTATAATGGGCAGTTAAGCGGAAAATGTGGAAGTTTTTCTGTATCAACATATAAAGACGATACATAATATATATATATATATATATATATACATATATATATCGAAGTTGATTTTTACATATGCATTAATAGAGACAATCAGTAAACAACACGACTTTTTTAAATGGTTTATCAAAAATTCATACGCTTCAGATAGGTTCTAAGCTTCATTCAATGAAACAATAAATTTGTTATTCAAATTGAACTAAAACTTATTTATAATTAGTATAAGGATATACTATACCTTAAAGCACATTTTTTAGAGAATATATGTGCAATCTATAAACTATTATAAGTTATAACTGTATTTTTTTAATATATAGTTTTTATAATAATCTTTCAATAATTTAATAGTTTTTCATTGATTTTATTATCAATCACTTAAAAACAATATCATAAACATTTTCAATGCTATTCAACAATAAATTATTCATTTATTTTATTAACGACAAATTTATTACTTACTTACTTGGGTACTAGGATACAAATATTATAATATATTATGAATAGTTTCAATACTGGATTTTATAATAATATTCTAACATTTTTTTGGTTTTTCATTGATTGTACTACCAATCACTCAAAAAAGATTTCAAAACACTTCCAATTCAATTCAACGACAAATATTATCTTTTCTATTATTGATGGAAATAATTATATGGATTTTTATATTCAAAGATTTTTAATTATTTGCAGTCGATAGTGAAGTTAAAATAGAATTCCATGTCCTGGCACAACAATTTCTATTTAATTTTTTATTTATTTAGTTCTTTTATTCACTACAAAATTATTTTGAGATAGTAGGTTAAAATGTTGTAATATATCATGAAGTTTTAAAATATTTATTGGCATATTGCCAACACACTAAAACTTAAAAACTCAAAAAATCACTCACACACAAAAAAATAAAAAATCGTGTAAAATAAATAGTTTAATAAAAAATTTAATACTAAAAAAATAGATGTAATTAACTTCCCGTAGGGCAAGTTATAGTAATCGCAAAAAAATCGAAAATGAAAATTTTTATATATCTTTACGTTTCAGAGGTTTCTGAACATTTTGGCATACCTTAGAAAAAATGGATGTATGTGTGTGTGTGTGTGTGTATGTGTGTGTGTGTGTGTGTGTGTATGTATGTATGTATGTGTGTGTATGTATGTGCGGATACAAATTTTCGTCGACGATTTCGGGAACACGGATCAACCGATTTGAATAATTCAAAAAACATTCGATCCGTATTGATAAGGAGACGTGCTGATTAGTTTTTGGCAAAGGCAGGTCAAGCCGTTCCAAAGATACGGGGCAAAAAGTTCCGAAAACGGTAACTCAGTTTTTAAGAGAACGGAGCGTCCGATTTTAATAATTCAGAAAACATTTTATTTGTATTGACAAGATGAAGAATCGTTATAACTTTCATGAAGGTAGGTCCAGCGGTTTCGGAGATATAGAGGAAAAAGTAAAAAAATGAGCCATTTGGCGGTCAAAAATGATCATTAGACATATGCACATCAAATTATCAGACATTTTATAGAGATTTTAACAATAAGTATACATTTTGTTAACATTCCTATCGGTTCCGTACCAATGCTTATGCGTTAGACAGCGACGCGGCGCTTACGCGCTTTATATTTTGTCCCTATGTAGTTAAAGCAGTACGATTGCTTTGAAAAAAAAGTTCAGATCTTCCACAATATGTCAAAATAAAGAAAAAAAAATTTTTTTCAAAAAAAAAAAAAATTTAAAAAAAAAAAATTTTTTTAATTTTTTTTTTTTTTCAAAAAAAACTAATTTTTGTCCAATTTATAGTTTCTCAAAAATCTTATTTTTTCAAAGTAATTTTTTTTCAAAAATGTTAATCGTTTTAAAAAAAAATAATAATTTTTGGTACGGGAAGTTCCAGCAATTTGCCTTAAGGCACGATGCCCTAATTGCCTTAAGACAGAATTCCACTTACAGCTAGTTATTTTTTGCATTTCGAATCGCTTGGCGCTACTCGTTTTCTTATTTATGGTACTAACTATCCTGATAGAGCTTTCAAAGTTTTCATAAATGTTTGTAATATTTAATACAAATTGTTTGCACAAATTTTAACAAATTTAACTTTTTTTGAAAGTACTTAATTTTTATTATAAAAACTTAATATACATTACAGATAAAATTTGTAAGTAAACCGATTCGCAGTCTGCAATTTATAAAATCTCAATCACTACTATTGCTACTACTAATTTGCAAACTACTATAATAAATTAAAGGTTCAGAATTTTTATGCTTGGAAACATTATTTGACATGAAAGATTGTTACTTTAAACCACTAGATTACTTTAAATAATGTTCTTTCATACTAAAGATACCTAAGCTAGCTCATACACAAACACATATTTATATATGTAAGTATGCCTGTATATACAGAAATATCTAGTACTGAACGGACATATAAGTCCATTCAACCCTAAATAACTATTCATCTTTTATTACCAGCCCCCGCATATATATATATATATATATTACATATCCACACACTCTTATATGTATATATTTAACAATAAATTTATATTTTATGTCATAAGAGCAGCATTACGGAGAGGACACATTTAAACGACCGGAAAAATTATTTTCTCCAAGAAAATCTTTTTACAGGAGGGTGCCTATGTGTTTTCATACATATGTGTATATATCTTTTTGCACACATATCAGAGTAATAGAAAAAGTAGAGAATAGTGCTAAATGATATTTTGGCAATAAATCGTCGTGTAAGTAACCTAGTCAGAAATGAGTATAATTATCTTTTACATATTTCTTCTAGTAATTTATATGTAGTGATAAGTACCAGATTAGATACAGAAAAGAAAAAATATGTAGATAGAATTGAGTGTAAGTAAAAAAAAATCATGGAAAATGAATAAACTGCAGTAAGACGTTGGAATTAAAATACAGCTAAAATTATATTCTGATTATAATAAATATTGAATAAATAAATATAACCTTATCGTAAAAACATTTGAACTTAAGCTTACACTCTTTTTATTATAACAGAATAATTAAAATAGAGTCGTAATTTCAGCTTAAAATAATTGTAATATTTTTAAAGTTAAGTTGAATTCGTTCTCTATTATGATTCATCGTGAAGTTTGTTCATCGTCAAGGATTTTCAATATTAGAGAAAAATTAAAATGAGTATAATAAATTTGTATTAAAAATAAGAATTGATTAATATATATTATATATTTATTACCATCCTGAGCATTGCCATCTATTTGTAGATTTTAGTTTTTCTCTTAAAAATAAGTCTTCATTTTTATGGTTTTGCAAATTATTATCCTTTGAGAATAAATTAATGTCATCCGTAACATTTATAATTTTTTTGACGGAATACTGTATATATGAAGAATATATATACACAATCAGTATAATTCAAAATTCTCACTGAATAATCAAAAACCATGATAAATGCAAGTCAACGGTGTCGATGTACGTGCAAAGATTTCAAAATTAACTAATAATACTGGTCCCAGCATGAATATGTAAAACTACAGATAAAAGTTCATGCAAATGTTGAGATTCACGTAAGATATCAAATTGCTATGGTGCTATTTTTAGAAATTAACGACCCATGTTTATTTTTGTGTGTTAATCAATCAGTTTTAAACAAAAGTTTGCTATGAATTTAAATGTTTTGTTAGATAAAATGGTTATTTCCCTCATATGCTTTTTTACATGGAGTATCGTAAAATATGATGAAAGTGCAGAAAGATCAATTCTGCATTACAGGATGGCACTGCGATATTTTATATACGGTGTCGTTTATAAATATCAAATCTTGAATTTCATATTATCTTAAGCGTTGTACCGAGACGATATATTTTTACGCGTCTTTTACTCATGTGATATAGGTAGAATAAAAATATATTTGACATATTATATGGCAGTTTAAAAGAATTTAGTCTACTAAATGTTAATTGTGAAAATGTTAAAAATGAGAATATTTATACATCTTAACGTTTCAAAGGTTTCTGAACCTTTTGGCATACTTGGTATGTGTGTGTGTGTGTGTGCGTGTGTTCGTAATTGTGTGCGGATACAAATTTTCGTCGACGATTTAGGGAACACGGTTCAACCGATTTGAATGTTTCAAAAACGTTCGATTTTTATTAATAAGAAGACGTGCCATGACCAACTAGTTACAGTTTTATCTTCATCTAGTAATTAAAAAAAATTTGTTACAAAATAATTTAGTTACAAATTTTCTACTGCTCAATTTCATTAATTTTGGAACTTATTATACGACAAATGCAATATAATTTATTTACAACTATCAAAAATTACATTCTACTTCAACTTGAGCTTTTCGCAATTTTTTCGCATTTTGACAATATTTAATAAAAATATTTAGGTACATTTTTTTGAATATTTTTACTTTTGTATCTATTTTTTTCAATTTTAAAGAATTTTATTTCACCATTTCATATTTTTATGACAAAGCAAGTTCTGAATGCTTGCATTACCAATGATTCTATAATAATGAGTTGTATTTTTCCGGCACTATAAATTGCAAGAAAATCTATTATCCTGCATTTACAAAGTGGTTTGGAAGATCCAGTCCCAAAAAATACAACTCATTATTACAAAATCATTTTCAAATAAAAACACTCAGAACTTGCGTTGTCATAAAAATATATAAAATGACGACTTGGAATTCTTTCTTAAATGTAAGTACAAGAAACTTACTCGAATAATATTTCGTATACCCATATAAAATGCTGGAAAATATTTTTATGGCATGCGTGATATGCTGTATAATAAATTGTTGTTTTATACAATACTCTATCTTCTGTAAAACATTTTATTCACTATTTAGATACTAAAAATTTATTATTTATTTAGGATATAAGGAGTATTTATATTATTAATAATAGTTTTTTTGAAATAAAATGATTTTCAAGTTTTCAAACATATATAAATATATTTTTAAAATTTATCTAATAGATAATTATGTTTATTCAATGAACATGAATGAGTTGAAATGTGTTTCTTATTCTCTCTTATTTTAGTATTTATTATTTTTATAACACAAAAATTGTGTAAGTAAAATACATGAAAAAAATTATATTACATATATATATTTCAAAAAGATTTATTTAGTTGTGAATGATATTTTGCAAAAACTTTCCAATATGTGCATATAATCGACTTAATCAATAAAAATTGAAAATAGCGACTTTCCAAGCATTGATGAATTTTCATAATTAATCCGCTGTCGTAGGCCTATAATATTCCAGGATGTTTGTTAGTTTTGGTATTTTACTAAAATATTTTATTAATATTACTAATATTTTTTATTAAAATCGTTAATTTGATTGTCTTGATGGCAATAGTTGAAAGCCGGACCGACTGATCTTCTCCAAAACCTAATAAGCACGATTTCAAAATCGGTCTAAGATTTTTGGCAAATATGCAGATAAAAAATTTGGCACTTTTCTGCTAATTCTAAAAATGATAGCAAGCCATTAATCTTATTTGTGCAGTTATTCTTTGCAAATGCAAAAGGTCTTAAGTTGTTTTACTTTGCAATAATCTATTGTCTAGCATATTAAGAGCTTTTCCTCCCTTTCGTTATATCGAGCATTTTAACCTGTTCGCCAATAAAATGCTAATGCAGTTTCGATGTGTATCATTTGGTAGTATAATTACTGCATACATCGGGCTCAAATAGACCACGGGGTGCTTTTCTGAAACAACCCCAAAATAAATGAATGCTGTACGACGTCTTGGACCGAGTTGAAAATAAATAGGTCATCGGCCTCCAGTGGCACATTGTTTGGAGGGCATTAGCCCGAAATTGCAACTGAATTCACGTTTCCGATACATTTTTTTCAGTTTTCTCTATTTTCATGACCCATTTCATAAATCACTAACAGGCCATTGTGCGTGACCCGCATTAAGAATCGTATAAAGTAATTTCCACGCTTTTGCAGAATGCACAGTCGAAAGTCATATATATATATATATATATATATATATACATACAGACATATATATACATATATATATATATATATATATATATATATATACGGTTATGCACAAAACATAATTTGTGTGAAGCATTCACGTCATAAGAAATTATGATAAAATGTGCAACGTCCGGAAACCACATTTAAATAAAATGAATGCATTCAAGTAAAACGTTTATGCAAATATATTTTATTTTAGTGCACATCTTATTTGTAAATATTAAATTTTTAATGGTGCTATAAATATGCATATAAAAATTATTTTATTCCCTGCTATTACCACTTTATAGAGAACTGAATATAGGTTAAGTATCTTTATGTAATATTAATAAAAATATTATTAAAAATATTCAAATTTTAAATTCTTAACCTTTATAAAATGTTTGCACTATTTCACTGGGGTCTATGTGTAAACGGCTATACATAAAATAATTTCACGACATAAGAGTGAGATGAAATTAGATCATTAGCAATAAAATAGAGCATTGAATATTATATTGATTTCATTAGACTTCATAATTTATTGTTTGCACATATATAAATGAATATATAAATATATATATATACATATATATATATATATATATATATATATATACATATTAACATGCACCAACTTGAAAGCTTTAAGGGGTTATATACACTTAATCGGCCGAAAAAAAGCCATTTTTCTAAAATATTACCTGTGCAAACTATTAAATCTATCGATACAAAAATTTATATACATGTAAAAGCATCTTTTAACTATATTTAAAAATTTAACTATATTTTTAATTACAGGTATAAATATTTATTAAAAAATAGTTACAGCAGATGTCTTGAAAAACACGTTTTGCGGTGACTACTCTTCCGAAGTAAATTATATGAAATTAAAAAACCTAAAAAGATTTCATTAAAAAAATGATAAATCTAGTAATTAATCGAAGCAATAAGCAAAATAATAATATTTGACAAAATTGCGTCTTCTATAAATAATAATAATAAAAAATCGTTTTTTTGCCAAAATTTTGTCCTTAAATCGTTCCTAAAAATCAAAATATTTACTGGATAGGAAAAATCTTTGACTAATTACTGAAAAATATATTTATGAAGATCCTGTTAAAATTTGAGGCTAACCGGATAAGCCGTTTTCGAGTTTTGTTGGTCACCGATTTTGAAAACACCATTTCGAGATAAATTTGAAGTTTGGAAAGCAAATTACATGGGATAAATTTTTTTAGGTCTTTAACCCACTTGTTTATTGGCTGATGGGATTTGATACTGTTTTCAGAAAAGTTAAGTATCTATATGCAATATTAGTAGAAATATTACTACAAATATTCAAATTTTAACTTCTTAATAATAACCTTCATAAATTGTTTCAAAATCGTCACTGAGGTCCACGTTTAAACTGGCTACACATTAAAATAAAATAATTTTTCACGACATTAGAGTTAAATGAAATTAGCCATAGTACAGATTATTGAATATTGAAATCATTCCACTTCAAAATTTCTTATTTGCACGTATATATGTATATACATATATACATGTATATTTAAGTATATATAGGGAAAAAGTTAATATGTACCAGCTTGAAAGCTATAAGAGGTCTTTAACCCATTTATTTATTGGCTGAAAGGATTTGATCATGTTCTGAGAAAATAGGTCGAACTTTATATCATACACATAGACTTATCTGGATACATACACATGTATATATATATATATATATATACATATACATATTTATAACCGTTAGTAATATATTATTAAAGACGTAATGTTTGTACTAAGCCAGTCATAGTCACCCAGGGCATTCTTGTAAACTTAACGGGGGGTTAATGTTTTATTTTGGTTCTTACTACTCACACATAAATGTAGTATATATACATTTATATATATTTATATATATACATATATATATATATATATATATATATATTAGTTTATGTACATTAGTGTTCGTACCATTAGTTAAAGTACGCTCTATGTTTACATTGTACTCTATCCACATACGTATGTGCTTTTAAGCTTATCAAAGCCAAATTTAAGTATGTATGTACGTTTATATGTAAGATGTGCACCATTTAAACTGTTTATGGTTCTGGTTTAAGAGTTATCTTTCGGCAAATTATATTGAAGCAAAGCTTTGTGTATAGGATTAATTAAAATGAAGCATACATTAACAATTAAGAAATAATTACGTAGATAAACGTCACATAACTTCTGCTCAACGTAATGTTAAATTAAAAATATTATATATATGAAAGTCAATATAAAAGAGAACATTTTTTTATGTGCTGCTTTCCTTGCATTTTTTTACTATCTTTTTATAGCTTTGTGTTTCGTCACGGCATAGCTCACTAATAAAATTTTCCAATAAATGTTTTTGTGACTTAGTGAACGTGCAATATTTTGAGTGCATTCAGTAATTTATATACTTGATTTTATTTTAAAGACAATATTTTTTAAAATATTCAATCAGAACTATATATTTAAAATATGATTTATTTTATGAACTATTTAATTCCTAGTAACAGTTTTCCTAAATACATGAGATTTTTATTCGTGAAACCATTTATATTTTCTAATTGTATTAATACATTTATCTTAATGTACTTTTTTGTATATTGTAATATAATTGTGTAACATGATTAATTAAATCAATCATAATAAACAAATAATTATAACGAAATTTTTCTTCATTTTATAAGATGTTTTTGCATAGTCATCGAAATATAGAAACAGCCTATCAAACATACTAGTAGCCTAGCCAAAAAGTTGTTAGAATAAAATCAGAAACGATAAATTCTAAAATCTAGGTATTTTAATATTTTATAGATTCATTTTTCCTTTTTGTACAATCATCATCAAAAAGAGCTGCATCACTGGACGTAAATTTTAGATATATTTTTTTACTTTATAAAGAATTTATTGAATGTCTTATGTAGATAGATGATCAAGCAAAAACAAAAATATAATTTTTCATCATAAGCATGATTTTTTATAATTTCAGGGAAAAATAGCTTTTCGGGGTAACTTTGAAGTAATATTTAAATATCACATCACTATTAGAAATATTATAATCATCTTATCACAAAGATAACGGACAACTTACCTAAGAATTGAATTTTTTTAATTAGGTACTACTAAAAATGAGCGTTACCTTTATCAAAAAATATAAAATTCTGTAACACGAGGTGTAGCGCATTATACAACTTTTACAGTTGATATTCGTAAAAGCATTTGAAAATTAATTTAATTTAACTTAATTTGAAAATAAATATTAAAAAATCAATTAAAATTTGGAAGTATGAATTAACGTAATATAAAAAATCAGATACTAACTAATATTGAATCCTATGATCATTACAATCTCATTTTTATCCATTGAATATAATCAAATCGTGCTTCTAACTTTCTGTAGATAATAAAATTTTTAAACAATTATGACTGTAAAACGATCTCATTGAATTATATTCAGTTCCATTTTTATTTTTGATATATGTATTTAGAATATCCAACATCGTAAGGTTATGTTTTATCATGTTTTGATTTATCTCAAATAATTTGTAACTGAAACTTTAAGCCGCTAAATGTATTATTGTTAGTTATTAAATATAGCATTCGATTTGAATATTATAATCGGGTATCTGTTATCGAAATCAAATCAAGTGAAAGGCATATAAAAACCACATCGAGATATTTTATAATGTCAAACAATAACGTCTTTCACTGGTTGTTATGAATGGAAATGTACGCATTAAACAGTTGAAGCAAAATCGGCTTAAGGAAAGTAATACAAAGTGTCTATCACGACGATATTTTGATTGACATTAAAAATATTTTAATCTTTCTAAATGCTATTATATTTCATTCTAATGACTAACTCGGGTGAATGAATCCATCGTTCTATAAAATATAAAGATATATATCTTCATTGAAATATTGTTCCTGTTCAAGTAACACAGATTCTAAAGTAATTAATTTTGAACATTGGGTAAAATTGCGCTTTGATGTATTTCATTTGTGATTTAGTCGATTTAGTATAATATATTTCACAAGTATTAAAAGAATTATGAGTTAAATTGAAGAGTTATGAGTAGATCTTTAGGACATTTTTAATTTGTTCTGAGTTTAATGAGTTTAATATAAACATTTATAAGTAATTTATTTTATATTTTACTATAGTATTATATGTTAAAGTTATTACATTTTTTATAAAGTATTAGTGATGATGGAGTGATTCCAGCCTTATATATTGAACAATTCTAAAATCTAGGTATATATTAACAAATTCTTAAAAATATAATACACATATTAATTATTTTCCTCATTTGAAGAAAACGAGATTTTAATAATGCACATGTTAGTAAAAAAGAATAAATAATATTTAATTTAAAAACAATAATTGAATTTAATATATATAAATGACGTCCATTCTGACTGAAAGCTTATAAACAAATTTCATTAGATTTACCTCTTAAATCTTTGAAAAATTTATCTTGTTTCTATAAAATACTATAAATCGGTTATAAATATTAGTTTTACCTAAAAGTTTGATTTCTTAAAATGGCAGTTTTATTTAAAATTTAATTTTTAATCTTTTTGGTGTGGTGTTTGCTACAATGTCGTAAAAACGAATAATAACAGACCATAACAATTTAATTTTTCGGCATATATTTATCGCAAAAAATTCATTACTTTACTGCTAAACTGTGCCCAATTGAAAAGTCCTCGTACTCTTTGTTTTAAATTTGAATTGTTTATTATATCTTATCATACTTACATATTTAAAATATAAAGACATCCATTCTGACTAAAAGCTTATCAAAAAAATTTGATTCATTTTATGAAAGAATGTTTCTGATACATTTTTTGTTTAAATACCCAGGTAAACAAATTGAATTTGTTTTCAGATTTTCTATCATATGTATTATAAGTATATTATATTATGCGTCAAAAAACTGAAATATCATTTTTATTGCTAAAATACGACGCAAATAAATTGTTATTAAAAAGAAGACGGGAGAGTAGAGTCATATTTCTAATATAATATTTACCTTTCATTAGAATATATAAATAATGTAAATCATCAATTAGAGTAACTCAACAAAATATTCACCATACTGTAACATTATATGCCTAATATCATTCGTAGCATATGTCACAATTGAACTATCATACATTAACACCTTTCCATATCAATTAACAACTAAGAAGTAATTTGAAAATGTATGAATATATTGTACAAGACAGTAGTAGTCAAAAACATTGAATTATTATACTATCTTTATCCTCTTATGATCATGATTTTTTTATTTCAAAATAAATTAATTATAAGAAAAAATTTAATTAGAACTCATGCACAATACTATGTTCATAAATACTCTAGTCTCAATTTAATCTATTTATTGAATTTCTTCATGCAATTTTATATTATTCTTTACTTTGTTTTATAATACAGAACTCTGCATTTGAAATAGTTAATAATTTACCTAAATTAATTAGTAATTTACGTAAAAACCTAAATACGTAAATGTTTCAAGCTATTAGTTAAAAAATGTGTTACAATTATTATTTAACAAAATGTATTTTCAAATATGTAATTATTAATCAACATATTAAAATAAATTTTAATAAATTTGTTGTTTTCATGATAAAATATATGAATATGAAATTGACAATATTTAATTTTTTTATCTACATATCTATCAATTTTTATCAATCTGTCAATTGGCGATCGCTTCACTTAGTAAGCATGAGTTAAAACCATACATTTTATTGTAAAAATATACACGAATTTATAATGAATGAAAATACAGAAACTGAAATTTCAATTTTCCTGTTATATTACATTTAATTGAGAATATTTCACTATTCAAGTCGACACTGTTTCAAAGATTTTTTATCGTCTTTTTTCATTCCATCAACAAATTGAACCGTTTGGATTTAGGCAATCTGCGGTGATTTGAAGCAAAAAATAAACATGTTTAAAGACAAACGGCGTCTTCTAACACATAAAATACACACAATGATATAAGCGATACTAAAACTTTTGATCGAACTTTAATTATGAGTAAATAGAAACTCTATTTATATTAGAATATTCATTGTAATTTTTACTTATAATATTTACGATTTTAATGTACAAATTATATTAATAATAAATATTAATTATAAATCTGAAGAATTTAAATCCTCGAGCTTTTGAAAATTTAGGATGCTCTGGCCTTATGAATTTCAAAACGAGCTTCCGACCGCAGTTTTCGACCCCTGTTCATTTTATAAATTAATTACGACAAGATAAAAGCATTGGGGAAATAGTTATTAATTATTCAATCATCAAATATTTATATACTCAAACATACAGAATTACATAGAGATTTCTACTAGTACGTAAAGTTATACATGTATATATTTTAATTATTTAACAGTCGAAATAAAATACAATTTTTAATTAAAATTGTACAGTTTCAAACATAACTCATCATTTACATAAAAAGTAACAAAAATAATTATATTGATTTAATAAATAACGTTAAATATTCAAATTTTGTATACAAGCAAAGGTAAAAACATGTAAACAAACATTTTAAGTGCATTTTAATTAAACATTATAGGTTAGAAAACCACATCTGGGAAAATGTTCAGGTTTACTCACATGCGGTTTAACAATTCATAAACTACGAATTTACAATGTGTAATTTAAATTTAAACACAGTTAACGAGATAGAAAATGTATATTTGGAATTAATAGAGTTCATATATTTTTCTAAAAAAATCTTAGGGCAATACAAGGAATTCCTCGGTTGATAAAATATGTTAATTCTTATGATTTTTCATACTATCTAGCCCTAAATAGAATCTCTCATTATTTTTGTATTTTTTTATTTAGTGGTATATGAATGCATGGATGTTTCGTGGTGCAGGGACTCATATGGACGGAGTCGTGAATTAGAATCCAACTCCGAACAACCTGACATCGTGCAGCAGCGATGTCCATTTTTACTTAACGGGAAAAGCTTTAAAATAAACTTCTTAATGGGAATTTTTTACGATATTTTTCCCCGAATCTAGTTGGAGTTCAAGTCAGCTCACTAATACAATACTACCCATTATTTATTATATGAATATATATTAGGTTGTCAAATATCTCCCTTCCGCTTTTTTGCTCTTGGTTTATAATACAAAAAGGCGGAAGGGAGATATTTGACAACCTTATATTACAATATGAAGAAATATAGTTCTTCCTATGAGATAGTGAACGAAATAGAAACGTTTAAGAAACTTGGGTTCTTTAAAAGAGTTTTTGCTAATGAGCTCTAATAACAGTGTCTATCAGAATAATATAACAAACGAAAAACTAACCGATATATTGTAATTATCATATTTGTTATCTAATATAAATATTCAGGTCGGCGGAACTTGAAACTAATTATTGTTTCAACAATAAAAAATGTTGTCAATAGGATTAAGCACGCAAAACTGGTTATGGCATTCACAATGTGAACTCATATAAGTAGGAGAGCTGATTAAATAGTAATGTACTTATAAAATAAAGCAAATTTAATAAATTTATATTAAGAAATGCCAAAAATAATATATATATATATATATATATATATATATATATATATATTAGATATAATATATATATATATATATATATATATATATATATATTAGATTTAGATATTTTTGTGAGATTTAATTAGTGACTTGTATCATATAGTATAATTGATGACAACTTATATTTACAGATAATAAATTCACTATAACTTGAAATTAGATATATCCTTTTCTTGCTATAAATTATATAAAAAGTAATGTGTATATTGTAGAGTTATTAATAATTTAGATTAATTAATTAGTTATAAACAATTGTCGATACTTCAAATTTAAATCAGCATCCGTTTATTACAAATCTATTATTAAATTATAATTTATCATTGTAAGTTTGTAAAATTATTAGATTTATCTTATAATTCTTTGAAAAATTCATCTTATTTCTATAAAATACTATAAATAGGTTATAAATATTAGTTTTATCTAAAAGTAATTTTGATTATTTAGATGGCAATTTTATTTAAAATTTTATTTTTAATCTTTTTGGTGTGGTGTTTGCTATAATGTGAGTCGTAAAAAACATATAATAACAGATCGTAATGATTTAATGGTTCGGCATATATTTATCGTAAAAAATTCATTACTTTACTGCTAAACTGAGCCCAATTAAAAAGTCATCGTACTCCTTGTTTAAAACTTGAATTGTTTATCATATCTTATCATACGATTATTTTATTACATTACATTATATATTTTTTATATTCGGTTCACGTATAAGGCTACAAAAATTCAAGTTTAAGGTATATAATTAATTTAAATTAATAAATAATGGAAATATAAATAAATAATCAGATTTTTTGGATCGGATAAGATATTTCAAGCACCCTGAATACTTAAAAGAAGCACCACATAATTTTATGATAAGCATCCTATAATTTCAATCTTTCATTTTTTAACTCTTTTATCATTCATAGATTTATGCTTTTATTTCGTGTGAAGGTGCTTAATCTACAAAATAGTGTTAATTTTCCTATTCATTGCTACGACTGCTTTAGTCATATTTTATTTATTATTAGTTGAATATACTTCTTCCATACAGATTCATCAATTTTTCAGCTAAAATTTGACTTTCTAGCTTTTTTCAAAATGCTAATTTTAAATTTATTAGTAAAATGTAGTAGTAAGTAATATAAAGTCAGTTTTTGTCCTTAACTTCAAAGTTTAACTTTCGAATTACTTTTCTCTTTTAAAATATTCATAGAAATGTGGTGTAATATTAGAATTGATTTTAGGTGTATGTAAAGTATTTTTATATTTCTAATGCATTTTTAGAACAAAACAAAGCAAATCTTGAAAAGTAGAGGAGTGTTAACCAATAAAAAATACAGTTGAGGTTTCAACACAGAAAAATTACCTGGTTAAAAAGTAGTGGAAAAGATCTTTGCAGCAAGCTAATTTATACCAACTTCAATTTAAAATATTGAATATTTGAAATTATTTTGAAAAAATCTTTAGAAAGACGTGATGCTAATTTACCAGTATTTTTAAATTTTTTTGGAGAAGTTATAAAATTATATGACATGTAAATAGAACACAAACATTTAGATTTAGAATGCTAATTTAAATAGCTGATTTAACAAAATGAGTGTGGCAAGATTTTGCAAGCTCTCGCAAATAATGATATTAATTCGTAAATTCATAAGTGATTACTTGTCTTGGGTAATATAACTTTAACTTAGTTACTCTTGTGCGAAGAACAATGTTTTGTCTGACGATTTATTATTATGAGTTACATAGCATCAAATATTATTTAAAATTAATATAATTTTTAGATAAAATAATACCAACCTTAATAATTCAATAATAAATTCAAAATAAATGTTTCATTTTCTGCTTCAACCACTGTTTCACATAACACTCATTTTATCTTTTTTTTTGTTAACATGTAGAATATATTAAATTATCTATGACACAATTTATCGGAATTTATTAATAAAGATAATAAAATAATTTATTAATGATTATAGAAAATAAATTTATTATTATCAATAAAAAGTTGTGATGTAATAAATAATTTTGATGATTATTTTCAATGGAATGAGTAAGATTCATAAATAAAAATTGTAAATCACTAAAATAAAAATTATTTTGAAAAGAATTATATTTAGAAAGTGTTTTACCAAACTTTGATTTTTTACAATTTTTTACAATCAATCCTATTTTCTTTATTCTAAAATATTTTGAGCTTTTCTTTATGAAAACACGTGACTATTTCCGGAACGGCAAAATCTCGCAGCATCCGCCCGCACAACGCGACGTTCGCCGTCAGACTGACGTTTCGCACATTTTGACTGCCGCAAATAATACGAAAACAATGACAGCGGCGGAATAAACACATGGGCCTGCTATCACAAAAGGGACAGAGGAATGGATGTCAAACATTAGAAATTGTACAAATTTAGCGATTTATTTTAACAAAATGATATCTAGTGTGGTAATACTTTGTAAGCTCTCGTAAATATAATGATATATTTTTTATATATTATTAATTACAATATGTCACACTTAGGACATTCAGTAATTGTTTGACTTTTTTATATGAATTTTTGAATGAATTTTGACTAATTAACTATACTCGAAGTATTTGCTGACATTTTTATTATATATATATATATGCAACTATGCCCACGAGAGGCGATTTTCATACAATATTATGAGAGGCGATTTTCACTTGAGGCTATATTTGGGATCTATAACCTCAAGTGGAAATTTGACATCAAAGTTGCCTGATGTCGGACTTTGGCGGTAGCGGTAATCGCACCAGCGAACCCAGGACTAGTTGGCCCTTGTAAATAATGATAATAATTCGTAAATTTCGTCTTTATAAGTAATTACTTGTCTTAGGTAATTTAACTTTGACTTATTGTTAGTTAGTCTTGTGGGAAGAACAATGTTTCATCTAGAGATTTATTATTTATGTAGTTATAAGTATAATAGGGTAGAGAGCTGCAAAGGTCCGTAGGTAAAAAGGTCTACCACCGAAATCCCAAAAACTAGTAAAGGTAAATTTTTTTAACAACAATGTTAGAAAGTAGAGGAAAAAAGTTGTATAACCAGATACCACCTTGGTTTTTACGACATTGTCATTTAAGCTTAAATTAGATAAGAACCTCGGAATTTGAGTTGTCTCAAAACCTACATATGATATTGATACCCTACCATATGTAGGTTTTGAGACAATTTTAGGATGTCAATATACATTTACAGACTTACAGCTGGGTATCTCGAATTCCGAGGCAAACTTACTATAATGACTGAACTAAATGTTTAAAAACCCACAACAAAAGTATTTTCTCTTGTTGTTTATTTATTTTATTTGTTTTGATTGTGAGCACTGTTGCTTAGTTTTTTAGACTTTTATATAGTTTTTAAGTAAACGTTACGTAATTGTTGTATAAGATGTATTGCTAATTTTAAGGTAGATTCAACAGTTTTCATATGCGTGGGGTAAAATGGACCAACTGAACCTCCATCCTGGCAAAGATGTAAAAACTAGTAAATAAAGTTAAAGAGGAAATTTACAAGAGTTAAATTAAATAAATTGTTTTTACAACTCTGCTGATATATACTTTTGATGAAATACCGGTTTAAGTTCCTATATAGTGTTATATCTGTAAAAAATGTACCAATGAAATTTATATTTTGCATTGGTTGAATAATGTAGCTATTATTTTGTAAAACCCCTTTGAAACTAAAATAAAACATTGGATAGGTTTGCCTCTTAACCGTTCTAATTTACAACGCCTATGAGGTAAAAAGGACCTGGTTACAAATTTTTGCAAAACAAGAAAAAACACATTTCTAGAATGATGAATTTGCTGGGATTTTTACTGAATATCAGATAGCTGGTTATTTGATATATGTTATTTGTTATGATTTTTTATTGTTTTGGTTTTCACGATATATTTGTTCAAAGTCAAATTGGAACTTTGTGATGCGCCCTACCCTAATATATTTTAGTAAGGTAACTTTAGTGATCTAAAACTGAGGAAGTCGATGTTCAAATTTCCCTATTATAACATAAAATTAATGGCATATGGAATAAGCAATTTCGAAGAAACACTACTCCAAAAAACTTTTATTCAGCTTCAATAAAACAAATCTAATTACTGATTCATTAAGTATCTATACATAAAATGTGCAGATTTGTTTATAATATGGAAGTGACTATGGCACCGTGGTAAAAACCTAGATTTGGGTTCGATCACACCTAGGCCAGCTTTATATCAAACAAACACACAGTAGCAATGTTCGATTTTCACTTGAGATTAAAGACTGTAAATATAAAATTAATACAATAGTCTTTTGGAGCATTGCTGTTATATATTTTGACATTGTTTCAGAAATATTTTTGATATAATCTATCGCGAACAAGAATGATCAATCACTAGGCTGCCGTCTTGGAAATACATATTTCTCATTGCTGTTCAAATAACACTCTACAAATATTGTAACTGAATATTAGATGGACAAAATTAATAAATGAATTGAAACCTTGAATAGTATAGAATATCAGAACTAAACACAACATATTTACGAGAAATCAATATATGTATAAAAATTAAAAAAAAACGCACTTAAAGTTTTTGACTGGCAGTCACCAGTTTTTCTTCGAATCTCCAAAATTGCTTCGACGGTTCTTCCTAATAATAATGGGTTTATTTTGAATCAAAATGTTTTATTTTTCCTTAATAAAGGTAACATTACAAAGCGTAATTGAACCTTTTAATTTAGGTGTAATAATTAAAATAAAATATCAAAAGATATTTAAAAATATTAGTTCCTAATAGTTTTAAAATCTGTAAAACATCAATGCATCAATAAACTCGCTCGAAGCCTGTTTTTAATGGGCAATAAAGATTTTAGTTAGAATGATCGTGTATTCATCCATTGCCCATAAAGAAAACAATTTTACTGAACCGTTTATTACTATCTACGTACGAACATACACAGTATTTGCTATAGGTCACATAATAAATTGTTCGTCGATGTATCCAAAAACATCAACTTTTTATTAGATGAGTGGGTATCTTTTACAACAGATTCTGGCAAATTTTCGAAGCTATAAAATATTTGATTGTGGAAAAAATACAGGAAATGTAATTATTATATTATTGATTTATATAGAATTGTTATACAGTTTTTATTTATATAGATCTTTGTTACTATTTGTTAACAGTAAATGCATGAATTCTATTTTGTTCTAATAACAGTTATTAATATTAATAATTTGCTATAATAGTGTCGGACTATATTACGCAACTGCTATATTTGTTTGACTTTTTTTCACAATATTATAAGCATATAAAACGTTCTTTAACATTACAAGTCAAAAAGTCTTCACAAGCTTTAATTTTTTATTGATAGTGATAGGGTTTCCACGTCGATTAGCAGTTACAGGGAATAAGAAGTTCCAGGTTTGATACCCGCTTCGGATAGCCTGATGTCAAGAAGTAGTGACATCGATTTGCATCTAAAAATATCGATCGGAAAATGTTTCCGATTAAAAATAGCTCTTATCTGGAATTGTTGCACAGATAAAAAACTATCTGATTTACAGAAATTGTAATAATAATTTTATTGTTATTATTGTTATTATATTTAGGATAGGCAACGGTTTGCGTTCAATAAATGATTTTTGACTCACATATTTTGACATCAGTAAACATTGTTCAAATTGTTTATAAGTTATTTGATATCCATACGTTTAGACTTTCCTTCATTCAGCGGAAAATAACTAAAATAATTAAAAATAAGTAAGTAATTCCAATACTTATGTACTTACATTAGAATTTGATCTCCTTATATTAAAATTTATTATAACACTATTATCATTATTTTATAGTATGAGAATATAATTGCATTTGTAATTGTCTGGTTAATGGCATAGAAGTTCTTAGTTGAGACAACTCATAAAATATTACATATTTCTGTTATTAAAAATTTATATCTCTCTGTACAAAATTCAGATTTCATTAACATAGTCTAGGGGAAGTTATTAGGTACTTTGTATAAATGTTGGCCTTGGTGCAATAAAACATTTTTTTATCGTTTTCAACATTTGCTTTCTCTTAAGTTTAGGAACCTGGGGAGCAATATTATTATGCCCGGCAAGTGTTCCTCTGTTTTTGAAAACTTGTAAATTAAGGGGTATTTTTATACAAGAATTAAAAAAATCGATTTTGTTTTTTTAGAATATTTAAAAAAGTTTAATTATTTAATAATATGTGTACTATAGCTTTTTTTAATTTGAATTATTTTCAGAGACATAGATCGTATTTTTCTCAAAACTTCTTTTTGATACGATTTCCACCATTTCTTAACTTATACTGGATTGATTTATGTACTTGTAATTTTTTCATTTTTATAAACTATTTTTCAGTGTGAACTACATTCATACTCAAAAACCGTTTTTTGTTTTTTTTTTTAAATTGGAAAATTTACAATAAGTTGCAAAAAACATTTTTTACAACAGTCGCTATTTTGTGATTTTTTTTATATAATACTGTAATAGTTCATACGATGGCTATATTATTCTAGATTAATAATATACGATTTTTTTTTAATTCAGATTATTTGGAGGGCTAAACTCATGAAAAAATTTTCAAGGCTAAATTTTTTGAGACTCCCAACTTCATCACTTTCTAGAATTACAACTTCATGACTATGTTTTTTTTGTTCTCAAGACATGAATTATAAATATTTTTACTGAGTTTTAAAAATCGAATAATATTCATGTCTCTAGACTAAAAAATATCTCCTTAACAATCATGTTGACTTCGGAAAAACTATATACTTTATAACCAAGGTTTCAATCCAATTTTCATCACTTTTTAAAATAATAATTTTATTTTAATTTAATAACTTCGCATAGTAATTCCAAAAAATTCTGATTATTTTGGCATACTTTAGAAAAAATGGATGTATGTGTGTGTGTGTATGTTTGGATACAATTTTATGTCCATGATTTCGGGCGCACGAATCAACCGATTTGAATGATTCAAAAAACATTCGATTCCTATTGATGAGAAGATGTACTGATTAGTTTTTGGTGAAGTTAGGCACAGCCGTTTTGAAGAGACGGGGCAAAAAGTGCCAAAAATGGTAATTCAGTTTTGGAGAGAACGGAGTACCCGATTTGAATGATTCAAAAAACATTTTACTTGTATTGACAAAATGAAATTTTTGGTAAGGCAGGTCTAGCGGTTTTGGAGATACAGAGGAAAAAGTAAAAATATTTTGCCGTCAAAAATGATCATAGACATATGCAGATCAAATTATCAGACATTTGATAAAATTTTTAAAAATGTGTACTAATTTTGTTACAATTTTGTGAGGTTACGTACCAAGATTGTTAATTTCTAAAGTTTATACGGTTCAAGCAATTTCAAAATTTTCAGAAAAATTTTTTTTTTAGTTTTCAAAAATATACTAATATAATACTTCAAATATAAATTTTAAATTTACAAAACAGTTTAAAAATGTATATAATTTCAAATGCGTTATTCTAATCGTAACAAATATTGCCTCAGATGGATTTATTCGGCATATCCTGCAAATGTAGACCTTCTCAAGTGTTTTGAGCGATGTATATTTTATGAACGATAAAATGTATACTGATTATAATTATCTATTAAAAATGCTTAAAACGATTGTTATAATCATTGATCAATATTTATTGAATACTTTTTTTTCCCTCAAATATTTAATTCTGGTACGGGAAGCAATTTGTCTTAAGGCACGATGCCATACACCACTAGTTTAAATGCATATTTAAAAAATAATGCATATTTAAAATACGAATAGACTGGATATTTATTTAAATGTATTTAATTCCCAACATATAATCATTTTGAACTAGTCACATATTCCAAGAAACTCGTTATTCTTTACCTACAGAGACTTCTTCGTAGGTGGCAGTAGCATTAAATGAGATTCATCAAAATAACAGTCAAAAATTCATTTTAATCGTTAAATCGGTTGTTAAATCACAATTCAATTAATATATGTACTTTATCTAATAATTACATACAAGTTAATTACTTCTAACAATTCAATTTATTCTTAAACAATATAACTTTTGAAACAAGTTACGAAATTTATTGCTGTCATCTGGCAATGCGCATGGCACAACTGGCGCTGTCAGTTCAGTGAAGAGGTGACATTTGTGTGGAAGTGTTTTGTGTCAAATTAAATCAAATAATTTATTTAAAAAAATGTGAAAATAAATAAAAACTGAAGAATAACTGCACTTTATAAGTTAATGTTGCAGGTGGCTGATATGGTTTTGGCAGAGGTATGCATTTTATATTTTGCATTCGAGGTTATGTATTGTTTGGAATAATTTACCTCCAATTGTTAAGAATGAATTCGAAAGGAAATGCCTTAAATTATAATGGACGTATAACACATAGATCTGATATAATAATGATGTTGATACTTAAATTAATATGATCGTGTGTAATAGGCATTTTTTATTATATTGACAATAGCTAAATTAGTTAAAAATTAAAAATTTCCTATATAAGGTAAGAGTATTCTTACAGGTGTTTTTTGATAAAGAATGTCGATTATAGCGAATCAAATTAATTTACATATTCTCTCAGTTTTTCATTAATTTGATCAACATCTAAATTTATTCCAAATATAATTATATTTTGTTTACTTATGATTTTTTTCAGTCAAATTCCAACTCGTTCATTAATTTAAGACAATTAACGTAGTTTATTTTTGTATATTTTCTCTGCGTGAGATATTTTGTAAAATAAGTTTGTGAACATAACTCTTTATTATTTGTACGTGACAAAAGCTAAATGAAATCGAAAGTGGCCTTCAATTAGTTTTCGCATGTGTAAATGCACCAAAATTTCTACAGATGATATGTTGAAGTATTTTATTGCTACTTGTAGAGCGTGACAAATATGTTTTATTATATATATATATATATTATATATATATATATATATATATATATATATATATATTAGGTTGCGCAAGTATTTTGCACAATATTTATGTTTCTGCCATAGTGCCATGTACTTTGGGTTTTGCCAAGATTGTTTTTTAGATGACTCACCAGGTCCAATCACGATGATTTGTTTTTATTAAAGTTCAGAGACTTGTACAAACAAATAGTAATTGACATGTTTCAAAAACTATTTTAAACTTTACTGAAAACAATTTCAGTATGAGGCTAAAAGCACAATAAGATCCAAAATGTGCACGTGTACAATCAGAAAAGCCTAATTTCGATTTTATCTTGCACATTTGATTACTATATTTTGAATGTTCTTACCAATAAATTATATAAGATAATTTTATATTTTCTCGACTCTTCAAGTTATTCTGAATCTAGCAACAATAATAGGAGATATTGTGTGGGCATGTGGCAGCGCAAATTTAGTCTTTGCTCTGATTTCATGAATTTAAAAGCCAATTCAACAAGCACTTGATTTAATTAATTTTTTATGGCGATTAGTCGAACTGATTTCTTTAAATTGAGGATCAGCTTTCAAACAAGCTGACTGAACATATCGAGTTGGTTAATACATAAAAGCACGAAAATGAACAAAATAAACGATGAAATACGAAAACATTCAGACAATTACAAAAGTCGCCTCGAGGATCATTCGAACTCACTTGCAAGCGAACTAAGCTGGAACAAGACAATGCTAAGTATAAAAAAATATTCATTTTTCATTCATATACATATGCCAATTTTTAAAATCTCTCAGATGGTCAGATGATTATGTACGTTTGAAGTCATTTTTTTAATGCTACTGTTTTACTTGTCCATTTCAGGACATGCGTTAAAATTTCTATATAATAATAATAATAATAATGATAATAATAATAATAATAATAATTATAATAATAACAATCCTAAAACGTTTCCATGTATTTCAACTCGCTTATTATTTTTTTTATTTTTCTGTAGTAAATATTTTTGAAAATATTTCATAGGGCTCCTTATAGGGCATGCTTTGATTTTATCTGATATCATAACAATTTGAAGATTTTTTTTTCTTTTGCATTTACTCAAAATATCAGAACAGTATCAATATTAAATTACAATATTTTGAAATGTGTTTTTAAACAATTAACATAAACATAAAACAATTATGGAAAAACAACTAAATTACAGAATCCTCATTTAGGAATATTGCAGAGTCTTGGAACGCAGGATTATATCTTTATTTTATTTTATTACATAGGAATTTGTAAAGAATTCTCAGTGTACGATCACGTTTCATATAATCATGTTAAACCACAGCAATCTTGGTTTTATGAAACTCATCAATAAATATGCTACAAACCGTTGGTTATTAAAATCAAATTAATTTATTTAAAAAGTCAATTATAAATATTTTTAACGACGTGAAGAATAAGTCTGTTTTTCGTCAGAAAATCCGACTTGTTAATTTTATATTTCCAAGTTGTTCCGAACCATTTGAAACCAAAATTGAAACGAAAAAATATGTGTGTCCATGTGGGCCGAATTTTGACCTCACAATCAGTTTGTAATAATGAGGCTTTTTAAGAAAAATACATCATGTATGATGTGTTCTTGTCTTCATTTTTCTACAATCATATAAAAGATTTAAATTCTGTATTAGTTAAAATAATGAGTTTTTTGCCAAATTTATCTGCAATATTTTTTAATATTATAAGGTCCTAAAGAAAATCTGTATATATACTTATAAATCAGTCATAAATTATTATATCGATTGTTTATTGATTAGTTCGATCTGGGATTTGTCATTTATAAATATATAGGATATTCATGCATGCAATCATTCATGATGTGTACATTTGTTCATTTTTCTACAATCATATATAAGATTTAAATTCTGTATTAGTTTAAAATAATGAGTTTTTTGCCAAATTTATCTGCAATATTTTTTAATATTATAAGGTTCCTAAATAAAATCTGTATATATACTTATAAATCAGTCATAAATTATTATATCGATTGTTTATTTATTAGTTCGATCTGGAATGACAAACATTTATAGACATATAGGATATTCATGCAGCTTGCCAAGACAAAATGCCACTTACATCAGCCACTTGTAATTATTTCAGAAGTAAATGAATAAATTCGAGAAAAGTGTATTTAGAAATGTTTTTTTCTGTTTCATTATTCCTTAAAAATCTAGTCCTCACGTGTCTAAACATGTGAACCCACAGATGTACTAGGATTATTAAATAAAATTTGTCTTCAATAAAGACTCTTTACCGAAGTAAGTTCATGTTCGTAATATTCATGAAACTTGCGTGATCAAATCTAATATTCAGATTTATATTTCTCTGCGTCTTAGGTATTATTAAATTAAGCATGTTTAAAAATACTTCTTTTTAAATAATCCTCATGAATATTAATGCTATAACTTTGAAGGTTTTCTGTAAGCACTACTGATAAAAATAACGGTGTACATTACAGACCTAATAGTTATAAACAATATTGTTACATTTATCAATAACTAGTTAAATGTCTTTATTAATACAGTAATGATTATTGTTCCTTGTGGTAAAATCTATTTCATTATTACAATTTAAAACTAGCTGTAAGTGGAATTCTGTCTTAAGGCAATTAAGGCATCGTGCCTTAAGGCAAATTGCTGGAACTTCCCGTGCCAAAAATTATTATTTTTTTAAAAACGATTAACATTTTTGAAAAAAATTTACTTCGAAAAAATAAGATTTTTTAGAAATTTTAAATTGGACAAAAAATTACTTTTTTTTGAAAAAAAAATTTTTTTTTTAAAAAATTTTTAAACAATTTTTTTTATAAAAATTTTTTTTTGGAAAAAATGTTATCTTCATTTTGATATATTTTGGAAGATCTGAACTTTTTTTCAAAGCAATCGTACTGCTTTAACTGCATAGGGACAAAATATAAAGCGCGTAAGCGCCGCGTCGCTGTCTAACGGAAAAACAATGGTACGGAACCCATAGGAATGTAAACAAAACTCATACTTATTGTTAAAATCTCAATAAAATATCTGGTAATTTGATATGCATATGTCTAATGTCTAATGATTATTGTTGACCGCCAAATGTTATTTTTTTTTAGTTTTTTTTTACTAGATCTCTGAAACCGCTAGACCTATCTTCATGAAAATTTGATCAAATCTTCATCTTGTTAATACAAGTAAAATGTTTTTTGAACTATACAAATCGGACGCTCCGTTCTCTTAAAAACTGAGTTACCGTTTTTGGCCCTTTTTGCCCCATATCTTCGGAACGGCTAGAATGTTTTTTGAATTATTCAAATTGCTTCATCCGTATCCGAACACACACACATGCACGCACACACACACACACACACATACACACACATGCATCAATTTTCTCTAAGGTATGCCAACATATTCAGAAACCTCTGAAACGTGAAGATATATAAAAATTTTCATTTTCGATTTTTTTGCGATTACTTACCCTATGGAAAATTAATTATAAATAAATCAATTTATCATCTCCAGAACATTAACAATCGTCATTTCATTTCGAATCAAATTCCAAAAAAAAAATAGTTGCCAAAGTTACACAAAATTGAAAAAGAGCTTCCGCATAGTCACAGTCTAAACGCATTTGCGAATAATTCTATGCGACATTTTCACTTATACTGTGCTCAGCTTGGCGGCAATTTCACATTTTTCAATAATTTTCACAAAATTGGAAAAGTGCTCCAGTACACAAACAGTCTAAACGCACTTGGGTAAACATTTGTACCAGAGTGGCGCTTAGACTGTGCTTAGCTTGGGTGATTTTTTGAATTTTTAATCCAAAATTACAAAAAAATTTTTTTGAAAAAAAAATTAGAAACAAATTTTTTTTTTTCCAAAATCAATTATTTTGTTGAAAAAAGCAGAAAGTTCATTGAATCATTTAAATCGGACGCTTAGTTCTCTCAAAAACAGCCATTTTTTTAAATTTAGCTCTGTATCTCCGAAACCTCTGGGCCTACCTTTGCCAAAAACTAATCAGCACATCTCCCTATCAATAGGAATCGAATGTTTTTTAAACCATTCAAATCGGTTGATCCGTTCTCTCAAAAACTCGCTTTCTATTTTTTGCACTCTTTGCTCCATATCTCCGTAACGGCTGGACCTGCCTTTGCCAAAAACTAATCAGCACATCTCCCTATCAATAGGAATCGAATGTTTTTTAAACCATTCAAATCGGTTGATCCGTGCGCCCGAAAACGTGGACGAAAAAAAGCGGACATACAAAACACACACACACACACACACACACACACATCCATTTTTTCTGAAGTATGCCAAAATGTTCAAAAACCTTCAAAACGTCGAGAAATGTAAAAATTTTTGATTTCGATTTTTGGACGATTACTATAACTTACCCTACGGGAAGTTAATAATTCATGGCATTCGGTGCTTATATGCTGTTTGTTATAAAATAATTTTTTCCAGAAAAATATTGTAATATATTTGAAAAATATATGTAATATATTTAAATACGGTTATAATTATTGATATACCTCAAAAATATCTTATGATGGCTATTCAAAGCATTGACATATATTTCTTATTGTATATACATGTTTTTTACTTAAAATATACAGAAATACATGAATGGACAATCTTTTAGACATTGTCATGGGCTTTAAATAAGTAAATAAACTAGTGGGGTGCATGGCATCGTATCTTAAGCGAAATTGCTGGTACTTCCCGTACCCTAATTAAAAATCTTGGTACGGAACCCAAAAAAAATTGTACGAAATGTGTTTTGTACACATTATTAAAATTTCTATACAATATCTGATAATTTGATGTACAATAAAAATTTTTGACCGCTAAATGACTTTATTTTAACTTATTTTTAGAATGTTTTTTGAATTATTCAAATCGGTTGATCTGTGTTTCCGAAATCGTGGACGAAAATTTGTATTCGCACACATACACACACATACATCCATTTTTTCTAAGGTATGCCAACATATTCAAAAGCTTTGAATCGTAAAGATATATACAAATTTTCATTTTCGATTTTTTTGCCATTCCTATAACTTACCCTTTGGGAAGTTAATAAATAAATAAATATTTACATTTATGAGCACATGAACTAAAAGAAGTATTTTATCGTAAAATATGCTTTTAAAAAGTGATTACCTTGCATTTAAATAGGTTGTAATTACTTGTAATATCATTTAAAATACTATAGATTTGCAGATGACTTCTTTTCTGATGTAATTAGTGCTTTAAAAATATTTATATCATTCTTAAACCTGTGTGAAAATGAAATATATAAAGAATCTTTTTATTATAAAAAATGTCTCCCTAAATATACTATTCCACATTTTTGACAACAGTATTTGAAAAAAGATAGATCATAACGAGAAGCTTCTGCCTAAGGTAATATAAAAAATATTATTGATACAAAACTCGAACATCCACAAGTTTTGATGTAAATATATGAAATATTTGAATATAATTTTAAGTAAATAATCGGAAACTCTGCATATTAAATTAGCATTGTGATGTGCTATTTGTAGTATCGATTGAATTTGCCATATATAACAATAACCAATGAGTTACCAGTATATTCAAGCTTATTACCAAATATTCAACAAGATTTATCTATACAGACTAAAAAGATTTAACACTAAACCTACTATATAGAGCAGGGTACCTTCATAAGGTATACCACTTTCCTTGGGTAAACTGCTTATTACATTTATCTCATAAAAATGTTACAGCGCATTTAGCAGCAGGCACATGTGTTTTGTGTTGTGATCATAAATATACAATGCGAATTTAAGTTCACCTGTGAATGTGAAAATTGCTGCGATCTCTATCTAACGACCCTCTCTGTCTCTGTTTCACAGTGACGTCATTATTTTCATATAATGACGTCAGAGTGGAAAGTGTGACGTCTCCTCGTACGTCACACAAATCAATAAGAGATAGCTAAAACGTAGTAGGCTCAACGCGATTACGCAGTCTGATTTCAGATAACCAAATGGCATATTATATGATGGATATATACGTGTGCAATCTATTACGTCAATTGGAAAGAAAAAGTTTTTTGGAAAATAATATGTTTCGACGTTTCTGATGATTTTACGTCGTCATGAGTGGATTTTGAATATTCGAGATTCAGTTTACTCTTTCAACAATTAGTTTTTTTATAACCCATTGTGTTAGATATTTATCGAAAACATACCTTTGAAACAATTCCAAGAATTTTTAACGAATAGTATGGTTATAGATACTTTCTTTACTAAATTCACCTATTCAGTAAAGCTTAAATATCTTTTATTTTGCCGCTATTTTGAACAAATCAATCTTTACTATATATTGTTTTTGAATAATTATTATTAACAAATTATTTCATATGATCAAGCCATAGATAAATCATTCCTGATATGGTTCTTGCTCTTAATGTACCTGAGGTGCATTACCTGATATCTAACAAAAAACGTTATATTAAGAATTAAAACATGCCGCAACTAGAAAAGTATCTTTCGGATTTTTAGACGAAGTCTTACTTGTTTTTGTCAATTTAAATTTCATTTATCAATCTATTTTTCAACATTAGCACCCTAGCGATTTTTATTTGAAACCAAACAAGGGATAAAATCGGCGGAAACACGCTGGAGGTTCTCAGTTCGAATCTCCGGCACGAATTTGAAAAATATTAAGTGTTAATTTGGAATTATGATAGAACTATGAATTGTGTTGAAAAATATGCATGTAAAAATAATCAGAATGTATAAAAATTAGAGAATTATAATTAAAATGAATTGAAGTAAGAAGAGTTTAGAAGATAAATGAGAAGATACTAAAATAAGAAGAACAAAGAATGAAGATAAGTTAAGAAGTATAGAAATATGAAGAAGATTCTATAGGATATATGATTGCATAGAATAATGTAGGTGGCTAAATACTCGAGCAAGCAAGTCCAATATAAAAAAGGGATAAAATCGTAAGTCAAAATTATATTGAACCCTTGTCATAATATCATACTTGCTATTTTACATCCAAGTATCCAAAAAAACTCTTATCAATTGAAAAAATATAAGTGATCTATATTTTAAAGTTAAAAACAATTCATTGCTGCACGAATCCACTTTATTATCCTGGTGAAGGATACATTACATTCTAAATATTGTTTCATTTTTAAAGAGCTCTGATTTTTTTCACTGACTTTTTTACAGACTATTCCCAAATATTTCATGCATGGTAATATGACAATTATTTTTCTAACTATGCCATTTCAACATTTCAATAGAATTATATTTATTAGAGTTCAATAATGTACTCTTTTATAAAGCAGTTAATTCGATATCAATTTTCAACAGCAAGTTGCTGTTGAATGTTACCGTAGAATATATAAAAATATGAGAATCTAGTGTGATTTTAAAGTGGTTAAAAATTTGTATTGTTTCTAGAAAACTAAAATTTTTATGTTATATAAATTTTGGCCTGAATAAGCTATTTTAGAGTCTAATTTATATTTTATATAACTGATATAGACGTAAACAACTAATCTGCTGAATTATCCTAAAAAGAAAACAGTAAAAAAGGTACTGATGTCTGATAATTGAATAAAACAAGCAATTAACAACCTTATCAATAAGCATTCACGTAGAAGAAATTCAATTTCATATTTATTTTTTGCATTTTATACATTTATAAATATGATTGTTTACTCGAATGCTTTTTATTTAATTTTTTTTAAATTTTTTTATGTTATTTTTTATATGCAATATTTATTATATTTATTTGATAGATGGTTATAAATAATAAGCATCTAAATGATTTTTTCATACTATTAATCTGCTAAAGACAGTTGTAAGATATATGATAAAATAAAAATTAATACTCATATTCAGTCTTGCAAAAATTGATGAACAATATATTTTTTGAGAAAAACTCTTAGAATTTTTGCAAGTGCAAGCAATATTTTTATTTCTTATTTCCCTCACATAAAGGAATTTTTTTTTCATGACTAGAACTATCATCCCTTGTGGGTTCTTGAAGCTTTCTGATACGATTTTAGCTATCTAAGTACAATACGATATAACTGCCTTTTCATAAATGTTAACCTTTGACATTTGTCAGCGATTGGTGGAAACTTCCATTTTCCATGTGTTCACATTTTCGAGTGTATATATACGGAAATGTGTAGGGCATACATTGAAAAGTCCTGTGCGCGCGCAGCCAATCGAAAATTGTATACTTGTTACTTTTACCCAGATGTGCACAGGTTGTATAAGATTGTATATGAATAAAAAAACATGCTTGTGTGCAAGTAGAGAAATTTATAAATATTGGCGTATATTTTTAACAGTCAGTTCTAATGTTTATTATTTTAATCCAGAGTGGATATCTTTGAATTTTAAATATTTTTTCATTTATGCAAATATTTAATAGAATGAGTTATTTCGAAAATATGCTCTACCGAGATTAGCTTTATAATAAATATTTCATTGGTTATGAATAAACAGATCAATAAAATATGTTTATGACTTATATAAATAGATTACGGAAAAACAACAAATAAAATTTACTCTGTCTTTGATAACTGATTATCTATACTTCTATACTTTTATATTTTCTACAGTCTTGGTTGGTTGACGAGTTTTGTAGGAATCAACTTGTTTAACCACTAAAAAATTGGATAAAAATTAAATAAGGTAGAGAGATATCTAAAAAAACAAGTAAAGTTGAAATATTTTCAATAACAATATTTGAAAGTAGAGGGAAAAACATGTAACCAGCCAACACCTTGAATTTCATTGCATTGCGATCAGGAGATAAACGGTAATGTTGGAAAATCCATAAGAAAAGTATTTTCTTTCGTTGTTAGTTTTTTGGTTGTGAGCACTGTTGTCTAGTTTACGAGATCTTGATACAATACAACTCTACTTGATATAATTTTTAAGTATACGTTATTTAATTGTTCTATAACAGATATATTGTTAATTTCAAACTAGATTCAACAGTTTTTCTTATATAACCTTTATTAAAGCTTACACGTGAGTGGTATAAAAAGGACCAACTGAACTTTTATCCTAAAAAAGGCAAAGGGTAAAAAATAGTAACTGAAAAAGTAAATTAAGTTAGGAAAAGCAATTTTACAAGATATCTGATATTTTTGGCGAAATACCAGATCAAGGTTATATACAGTGTTATATCTGTGAAAAAAATGTATCCATGAAATTTATATTTTGTATTGGTTGAATAATGTAACTATTATTTCGTAAAAAATTTTGAAAATTGAAAATAAGATAAGTTGCCTTCTGACCATCACATTTTACCCCACCTATAGGATATGAAGGATATAAAGAATCAGGTGACAAATTTTTCAAAACAGCAATTTTTGCAATGATGAATTTTGTAGGTAGTTTTACTGAACTTAGTCAAATGGTTCTTTGTTTGATATGTGTTATTTTTTCATTGGTTTGGTTTTTGCAATACAGTTGCTCCAAGTAAAATAGGACCTTTGTACCCTACCCTACATATATTTTTATTATCATTGTTATTAAAAATTGGACTGCTTTTCATTTCACATTACAATACTGTTTTAAGAATGTTGTTTTCCCAACCGCATGTTCACATGTTGAGTGTGAACGGGACGACAGCTGTATTTTGGGTTGAAAACATATCGATCTTTGTATTACAGAGTGTAAGACAAGGACGAGGTTATACTGTGGAAATTCTCTATTTGTCTCTTTCGAGAAAAGCGAACACCTACCAATGCTATGCCATAAACCGAGAGATAGTGGAAAATTAATTGGTTTATTTTATTTATAGGGTGCTGTTAAATAATTAACTTTGAATATTTATAGTTGTGCTTTTGAGGCAGAAAAAAATTTGCATGCAGAAGCGAAGTCGGAAATTAACTCTTATTAAGTTCATTAACATATTTATGTTAGATCATAGCTTGACATTATGAGATCGTTAGTTCGCTTAAAAGTTAAATTCAAAAACTAAGTCAATTTCTTCGAATATATGATGGAATATAAATGAAATTTTGTTTGACTCGTAGATATAAACGGGGTGATAGTATTTATCTCAACTGTCCTGCAAAAATTAGAAGAAAAAAATTATCTCACCTTGTTTGGAAATTGTGAGCTTTTAAAGTCAACCTAAAGCTTTGGTAAAATTGTGACCATGTTTCGCTTATTATGGCTAACTTTTATTAATTTTGTTAATATAAGCTTTAGAACAATAACCGTGAATAACATTTCTAGAACCATAGTAAAAAATACCACAATTGCCCCAAATTTTAAAGAATTAAAACTTTCTGATGATCTATGTATTCAAAATTTTTAAAAGTGGTCGACTTTGAAAGGCGTACTTTTTAAAAAATGTACTAATGTATTGGCATTTAATCAAGATTGTAAAATAATAAAATACTTGATAATTTTATTTTTTAAAATTTTCGAATAAAAAAATAAATACCTAAAATTGACATGTTTTTTGCTAGTACAACCTTCAACATGCGAGAAAAAAAACATTTGAGCTGAATGTGAGTAAAATGTACTAGCCAAAATTATGTCATTTTCAGATTTTTTACTAAACTTGTTTATTTTACTTTATTCATTTAGTATATACTAATGATCCCTGATTTTGTTATCAATCAATATTCATTATTGGGTAATTTCGTAAGGGTAAAATATGTTATATATGTCCAGAAGTGTGAAAAATTTATGCTTGCCAGTTTTCCATTGCTCCCAGCTGCCATTCTATTAATGTTTGTATGGGCATGTGCATTAGAAATCGCTTACAGAGGACTATTAGTTCATTTCTTGCACAAATAATGTAATTCGGCATAAATGAGCTTAATTTTCCTGTCATTGTTTTTCGCAAAAAAGAGGTTTTGTTCATCAAACTAATTAAAATAGACATTGGAACGCTTCAATTAGCTTATGATCTGTAATTAGAACAATGCATAATGTAAATTAAAATTTGTGGAAAAATATTCATTTACATTTAATGGACATAATGGCTATTTATTATATTCACGTGACTTTAATTGATTGAAAAATTAATTTTTGTAGTGGGTAAATAAAGAAATAATTAATAGTATTTAGGAGCCATTGGATTTTGGAGCCATGGAAGCAGCGTTTTTTTCTAAAATAAAATAAACTAGCAATGCTAATATAATAAGTTATAATCACATAATTTTTATTAATAGTTATTTACTTATTATTATTTTTGAGCTTTCAACAATTTAAAAAGGTCCAACTATCATTTGTGCAAACCATAATTAGCCAATTGATGTATTTTAGAATGAATTTTAACATCGATTTTTTTACTTTCTAAAGATCTTTTTTAGACGCTTGAAAATAAGTCGATAGTGTAATATAAAATATTTTGTGTAAATAATAATTTATTGTGGAAAAAAATCGTATCTCTAATAGTTAACTATAAAAGAATAGTTATGCTAATTTATATTACAAGTGATTAGTTAACGTTAATGAAAATTGAGATCCATTGAATAGTTTTTGAAGGAACTAAAGTATTTTTTTCAATTGCTAATTATGAAGAATTAAGAAAGCTTGACCAACCATTACCGAAAATAATATTTTATATGTTGAACCTTGGCTTCCAATTATTCGCCGTCAATAAATTTTTAAATAACCAGTTACATATCTATTTTGGTCTAGCCATTTCAGAAACAGCTTAAATGAAAATAGGCATGTACATGAATTTGCATTTTGTTTATACATTTTGTATTAGATATCGAAATTTAATTAACGCTCGCTTCCGTCTCTAATAATAGACATGTGCAGATGGTTATCTTCAAGCTAATGTTATATTGAAGAACATGTCAATAATTTATTACGTGTTAAAGCATTGTATGTGTATTTTATAAATAGCATATTTACTTTGTATTAATTTTGTTTGATGTGTAATCGATTTGAAAATGGTTTGTACCCTTTTAATTCTGTGTTACTTCCGCTGATTTTGTTCGAATAAATATTCATTGGTTCATGGGGAATAGAATAATATTCTATTTAATTTAAAAAGAAAACAATATTTTTTAACAGAGTAACACATAAGATGCATTGATTAGACCAAAATTTCAAATTTCAGCATTAACTTTATAATTAATATATATACTATATATAAATATATAAATATATATATATATATACATATATATATATATATTTATATGTATATATACATATATATATATATATATATATATATATAAATTCTGATTTTTTGATAGGGTCAGTTTTTTGGACATTCTAGTTACGGTCGATTCGCCGATATCTACTGATTTCATATAGTCTTCCTACTATAACGAATCTGTTCATTCTGTTTTGTAATTAAATTTTTAAAAATTATATTTGATGGCGATAGTTCTTTTTCTTTGAAAAATCTGGCCTACATCTTGATTACTATTCGATGCCGCTTTTGCATGTTTTATCATATCTTTGAAAAAATAATAAACTCATTTGTTTTAAACAAATATCAAATCTAAATGGTAATTTTAAAGAAAGACATATTTAGGCATAAGATTACCATTTTTATCTTCTCTACTATATAGAAGCCAAATATTTTTATACTCGGTTCTGTAGGATGTGCAGTTTTGAAATTCACTCATAAAACTATTTGTATTGACAGTATAAAAACTTCTTATCGTTATCATACACCATACAGCTTTTGACGTTTTTTTTCTGAATTTTTAAATGTTATCATGTCAATCATAAAATCATGAATAAGAAGATTTTCAAAAATGTTACACATTTTTAGAAGTTTATAAAATTCCCTAAATTTTTGAAATAAACTTGCAATAAAAACATGTATTTTGATCAGAAATTGCCTTGAACTTCATACACTAAACCGATATTAATAAAACACTACACATAAATTAATGCGCCAATAGAATTTATCTATATAGTTTAAAATACTATATGTTTGACTAACATTTTTTCACAAACTTATTTTTAATTATCTAATACTAATTGTAATAAACAATTTAATAATTGATATAAATGTCTTTCTTATTTTTTGTTTATTTTCTAATTAATAAGCTAGAACTCAGTACTACTAGTTACTAGTGGTATATTATTATATTTGTCACGTGTCAAGTTTTTCCAAGTTACAAGAACAGAAATACAATCTTGGTAATTAGTATGATCGTGTACGATAAAAGATTTTACGTTTAGTTATAACGGTATGATAAGCGTTGCATAGGTTATTTATCGTAGAAAATTAGATTTTTTATTTGCTTAATTGGGTTGCAAATTGGCGCTAAGAATTGTTATTATCGTATGAATGTATAACGCATAGCACTGAAAACATACATAATCATGGATACATGTAATAAATGCATGATAATAAACCGAATACAATATGCGACTGCATATAAAATAGAACTTTATTTTCCTCCAATAAAAGAACTCTAGTACGAAAATGTATACATATATATATATATATATATATATATATATATATATATATATAATATGTTTGTAGTTAAATTTATTCATTGCATTTCATACGGATCGATGCTCTAAAAATTCATGGCATGGACCGACAATGGTAAAACGCATTAGACGGTTGAATCTTGGCCAGAGCATAAACATAGTTTTAACTTTCCTTGTAAATTTATGTGTCACAGAAGTAATTTTTTATATATTTTTCTGTAACGCGAATATGGCGTTTGTCCAAAACTGATAACGCCGTACTATAAAATTTGGTTTCGTTGAATTTACTAGAATATGGAAATTTTTATTATGACCTGGTAACTTATTTTAAAATTAGTGTTGCTCTTATATTATGTAAATTAAATATAGAACTGCTAAACCCTAAAATTGCGTATATACTGCACATTGCGAGTCTATCAATTCATACAACAATCCATTAATCTTGAAAATTAATTATAGTTCTACTTTGAATTGTGCATCATATATTTGGGTAGATTCCAAATATTGGCAATTCTCCGAAATAGTACAGGAATGTGATAAAGTAGCAGCAATAATTTGAATTTGCTGGTAAAGTATTTCTATAAAATCGATAAAAATTTGTTATATACATATGTATATATACGCCAAAGTTTTTATACTTTATTATTGAACAGTGATTCTGCAGATTTCTTGAGCATTCTTAGAGAACCGGTTAGATAAAAACTACTAGTTTTGGCACTTATCGACGAAATATTTTATATTGTATCCATTGCTTATATTAATTAAATGCATCAATACAAAAACAGAACAAAACTAACATTCTTATAGCTGTGAGTACTTTTTATCATTCCTGTCATTTTAGATTCGCGTGTTTAATTGTTTAACATATCAACATTGCAAATTAATTCAAACTATTACTTTTACAAGGAACATTAAGTTTTTCATTAAAGTGCGAATAACTTTTTATTCTCCTGACCAACTTATTTTCTCTTGGAAACATATTGCAATCCATTTTAGTTAAATGAGTTATGCATTTTCATGATCTCGTTGGCGTCTTTCTGCTGGTTGTAAACTTCATTTATATTTATTGTTTCATTTTTAGTAACTGCTTGACATACAAAAATGTTTACAAAAAGCTTAAGGCATCGCTTATTTATGATACAAAAACAGTGATTGAAAAATATACATGAATGACGTACAATGAAACCTTGTGACTCAAAGGAATTGATGTTATTAGTATTGTTATGTCAACTGTTCGCGTCAGTGGTTAACAAGATATAAATCGCAATGTCATGAAAAATCTATATATGGCTTTCAAACTGGATGTTTCATAAATTCTAAGGATATTTATTACATGGATTTAAATTTGTATGTAAACCTGTATCTGATTTTTAATCAGATATCATTTTTTAACTGTTCAGTTCTCCCTTATTTATTCGACGTTTCTAAGGTGAAAGATTAGAAAAAGATTAGAAAAAAGTGACGTTCAAAACCTTAAGTTAATGTAATGTAATTTTATTTGCCATAAAATAGGCAAATAGATAGAAATTATATATTTCAAAATAGTGTCAATGTTACTCTTGAACGGAATATCACGCTTAAAATTATACCTCTACATATTGATTTGAATTACTTATTATTTAATTATTGAAAATCTTCAAGGATTTTGATGTGCTAGTTTTATAAATTTGTTGGCGAGAAAGCTTTGATTCATTACCATTATATAATTTATTAATTTATTATTATTATTTATTGATTGCATTTTTTTCTATTTGAAAACTTACTATATTACAACGTATTGTATTTTATAATGCTACACGTATCTTGCATCTTATAATACACTTTAAAATACCGGCAATATTGCAGCAGATTCAATTATAACAAAATAATATTGACTTAGCACATGCTGTTTTTCTACAAACCGAGAAAATGCGTTATTAATATAGAATATTATTCTAACGATATTCTGCAAGAAACATTAAATTTTAAATGCCGTCTCTAAATACATAATTTGAAAAATATAAACGTGACAATTTTTTGTATTTATTTATTTATAGGTATTTATTTATTTATTTAGTTAATTTCCACACTTTTTCAACTAAACAATTATAATTTAAATTGTTACATTTTTTGAATTAAATAAATTGCACAATATTATTAAAGTCACATTTCTTAAATAATTGCCTAGATTTGTTCGGGATAAATTAAATGTATGCTCTGTGTTTTCACAATTTTTTCATTGCTTCTTCTGCACTATATTTAGTTGACAAAAGTTCAGCTTTCACTCTTACATTTCTCTTCTTAGATAGTTTCAATCCAATTTTTCGGTTTGATGGCGCATTCAAATGTAAAATATCTTTTTTTATTGGGAAATCAAATTAAACATTTTTGTCTACTGTGCTTTTTTATTTTTACAAAGGTAAAAACTCATCTTAAGCTTACAAATAGTTACGAGTTATTATTTCTATCAACGAAAGCTTCAGAAAACGGCATCAAAATTGGTTTGCCAAATTACTTTTTGGTGATTTTTCACCCAAAGATGAGAAACTCTCTGGTCATTGACTACAATTTTCTACTTTTACCTTTACCACCTGACCGAGCGGTAAATTTTGATGCCTACATTGCACAACTACTGAAATTAAGTATCAGTGGTTGAAGAAAATCAACTTCAATTGACAAATCGAAGCGGTGATATATTCCATTATTGATATCTCATATCTTTGGCTACTCGGCAAAAAAGCTGGAGTTTGGTTGGGATGTTTTGCCACATATACCTTAGAATTCTGACTTTGCACCTTCCGTACTTTTGCTACTTACTATTAATTTTTGTATCAATCTTTGAAAAATTTCTTGAATGGCAAACTATTCAATGCTTCTGATCGTGCAACATTGTACCTGATTTAGTTTTTTGCCAATAAAAACCAGAAAGTATGATATTAAAGCTGCTTAAAAGATGACAAAAAATAATTGATCAAAATGGATTTTGTGTTACAGAATAAAGTCATTTAGCTTCTTAAAAATGTCTTTTGTAACATAAACCTGCACTTTTACGGTACTTATACTTACAACTACTTTCTGTATCCATCATTGAACAATTTAATGTATATAGATAGTGTCAAATTCTATCAGATTCAGTTTTTTGCCAATAAAAACCAGAAACTTTATGAAAGTATGATAACTGATAAAGATTGCAAAAAATAATTGATTAAAATGGATTATGTGTTACAGAATAAAGACATTTAGCTTCTTAAAAATGTCTTTTGTAACATAAACCTGCACTTACGGTACTTATACTTACAACTACTTTCTGTATCCATCATTGAACAATTCAATGTATATAGATGGTGTCAAATTCTATCAGATTCAGTTTTTTGCTAATAAAAACCAGAAATTTTATGAAAGTATGATAACTGATAAAGATTGCAAAAAATAATTGATCAAAATGGATTATGTGTTACACAATAAAGTCATTTAGCTTCTTAAAAATGTCTTTTGTAACAAAAACCTGCACTTATGGTACTTATACTTACAACTACTTTCTGTATCCATTATTGAACAATTCAATGTATATAGATGGTGTCAAATTCTATCAGATTCAGATTTTTGCTAATAAAAACCAGAAAATTTATGAAAGTATGATAACTTGAAAGATAACAAAAAGTCTTTGGTCAACATAGACAATGTATTACAGAATAAAGTTATTTAGGTGAAATATGTCTTGGATTTTGACAAAAAAAACGCACTTATATAGTTGCCATTAATATTATAGAACAAAGAACATTTGAATATGGTGCTACAAGTAGGCATGCTGTCAAACATCAATCTTGAAAATATGTGGCAAATAAATGTGTTGAAAATAAATTCAGTTTCGAACACTATTTCATACAATTTATTCTGGCATAAATCATTGCCCCTGAAAGACTTAAAAACTTATTAAATAATAGTATTTCCATAGAAATTGAATCAACCCTGCGCATTCATGCACTAACACACGTTTACATTCGATCGTGAGAGATTGCAGAGGCCGCGGATTCCGTTTTCAGTCAGCTTCCGACGGGCTGCGTGAGCAGTGCGATCCGCTATGCGCAAGCTAGCCGAGCTTTGGGCTTCAAAGCTCACGGGGAAAGTTCAATATATATGCACGATGCGATAAACTCGAAGACGGCGCAATTATTTACCGTTATAAAATAAGTGACCGGTGCGTCTCATTATTACTAAAGCTACGTATTAGATAGTTCAGGGGATTTTAAATGTTTTAGCCTTGAGTTTAACCTGACCATATGTGCGCAATAACAGTTTGTTGTTGATGTGAATACGTGATGTCCAACGTTGACAGTTGTAGCTGTCAAATTAAAACTGTTGTTCAAAATTAAACTTTTTTAACTAAATTGATAATACGTCCACTGAAGCTCAGGATATGAATAATTCAAAATCTCAAGTATTTCATTTCAAAGACATAAGTTGTAAGCATAATAACAGGGTTACATAAAACATAACACAAGTTATTAGCATAATAACAGTTAATAAATACAATATGAAATATTTGCAATAGATATTTGTTTTAGACTAATTTAACAAAATAGTTTTTTTCTGCAAGCTTTAAATGTTGTCAATGCATTGAATTATCTGTGCAATATAACCATCAATTCCATACATTCATAAAGAACGAGTGTGTACTAAATATATTACTTACTTCAGTCCAAATACTTAAAATAGTTTAGTTTTATAAAATACATGCATAACATTTAACTATCTAAAATGACCACATAAAACTTAATATTATTGGTATAGTGATATATTGAAAACGCATGACATGTCATACAAAGTCTAAAATATTTGTGGTTTGAGCGGCTGCTTTAAACTTCAAGTAATTTATCAGGTATACCTCATATCCATAATATATATACATATATATATATATATATATATATATATATATATATATATATATATACATATACATATAAATTGCAATTGCAATTGCAAATATATTTACATGTGTTTGTTATTAGTAGTTATTTCTTTGGAGGTCGAAATCTTATAATATTTTATACGACTTCTATTATTATTTAATCTAATTGAATGGCCAAAGACTGGCACACATAATTCCTGCCGATAGATCATTCAAGTAATGGTAAAATGTCTGTCACCAATAGCTGATTAGCTGCATGCATATAATTTCATCAGCCAAAAATGCTGAAGTTATAAACTAATTCATATCATTTGTCATATAAATATCGTCACACATCGCTTTAGCGGTGCGTATATTTCAAAAATAAAGACAAATAAAGTAGGGGTAACTGGGTACGGTTGTGTAAGGGTACGGTTGTGACAGCCGCCATAATAGCTAAACTATACTGATAGAGTGCAAAGGAAAAAAGATGAATTATGTTATGATTGTACCTAATGACAGTATTTTAGTATTTTCACATAGACAAGTGTTCAAATTTACTTTTCTTCCAGATAACTAGTAAATTTTCATAATTATTGGTGTTCAAATAAAAAGTGCCAAAAGCGTACCCAATATCCCCTAATGTTTTGAACAATTATATTAGTATTCAGCTTATATATATCTATATATATATATATATATATATATATATATATATATATATATAAACATCTACAAGAAACATATTGTACTCAAACGTACCAGCAGTCAGAAAGAGAAACATTATGGAGCTATTAGTTAGTAGAATAGTTTTCTTTCTGCTTTGAGTAATTTACTTAAATTGTTGTATACACCTTGGCCTAAATCATTTCGATTTGAATATATAATATTGACAACAGTATTTGTATTCAGTACAAGTTCAAGTACTTTCTTGATAGAACAGACGAATTGTTTTTAGTCGTTCCATATTGTAGATTTACATTGTCTTCCATAATATAGTATTGGATAAAAGAAAGCATTTAGTTATGTTACTGTTTTATATTATTTATAACATTCAAAAGGAGTACGATGTATTAAACCATATCATTTTACCATTATAAGTACATATAATCATTGTTAATTAATTAAATTGTTTTTAAGCATTGAAAATATTGTTGACCTATATAAAAATATTCAATTAAATTAATTATGATTTAATAATAACATAGTAGTTTCTTTTTGAAGAGTCGGAAATCACAGTGATTCAAATTTAATAGTTTTCATAGTCTCTTTTCTAACTACGGCTTCTGAAAGTAGTAAATGATTAACAAACTTAGTAGCCTGATTTTAGTTGATTTCTAGAAATCAGGCATTAATGATTAATCATTAATCTGTGTTTGTGTCAATTGTTTTGCAAAAGAGGAAAACTTCAAGGAAGATACAATTTATATCAATTTCCAATAGTTTGGATTAGTTTCATGAAATCGGCCACGACGTATATCCGTCATCGGTAATTAGAAGCACATTTTTCCGCTCACGTTTTCTGGAGAACAAATCGATAGCTTTCAGTTTGAAATAAGTGTAATTAGTTTTAGGGTTATAATAAAATGTTATAATTTATTAAAATTTTTAATTGTATTTTGTATGATATGAGTTTTCATATTTATATTATCAATTAATTTCATTATATATAATTTTATGTAAATTTTGAGACGCATATACTAAAGGCTAAAATATCCCTTATACAGTGCTTACGGTTTCTGCTTCGTGGCAAAATGTGATGGGATAGATTTACCTTTTCGATAAACACGCATCGAGCAGCAGTGATGTCTATTTATACAAAATGTAAATTAAAATTGTGTTCTCAACTTTTCCCATTTTCGTTGTGCTAGAAAACGAAAAATCTACCATACTAAAACTTTTCTGCTTTGAATTATATAAATATATATGATGTGTACCATATATATATGATGTGTATAATATGTATGGTATATGTAAGGCGCTTTCCATGGACCTGTATGATCCATCGGCATGAATTATCTATGCCAGTCTTTGGGCATTAAATTAGATTAAATAATAATTGAAGTCGTATAAAGGCTTATTATGTAACGTTTACATATACACATGCCGCAATATTCTATAAATCCAATTTGCTTTAATGCAATTACCTACCTACAGTCGGAATATTCACCTAACAACTGTTAGTTTAATAATATGCATGAACCAGAATGGAATGGAATATATTTTATTATTTGGGGAATTTTATTTAAACTAAATTGCTGTTTATTATAATTTGATAATGACTAATAAAAGTGAGCAAAATAATTGCTCTTTTCATTATATTTATGATTATTTTACAATAATGATCTCTATTCTTATACGATACAAAAATAACAACAACGAATAGCTTGTTGTAGAAATTATATGATGGAAACGTTTTCTCAAATTGCGTAATAAAATTAGCGTTTACTGATATTAATTTTTCTCCAGCATTTCCAGCATTTCCATTTTCTTCAGAATTTTATTTTTAACCTGTAATAACATTATAATCTTAAATGAATTTCAGAGATGTTATTCAACATTAGTTTTTTCATAGATACCAATTTTATTTTTAGTTACACAATTTTTAAGTTGTTCAATCATCAGTTTCAAGCATTATTTGAAATGGATTTTTTTAGTTATTTTTGCTGGTCATAATTTTGTTTTCAAACTTTTTTACGCCGTTATTATAAGTATATGGAATTTATTTTTATACTTGAGTATTTTGTGATGATACTTCTTAATTGTGGCTTGTTAGAAGGCAACACAACAGTTGACCTATTTATATTTAATGTATTTTATTATTAGAATTTCTCTAATACTGATGATTTTAAATTTGATGCAGCGATGTTGGGCAAGGGCTATTTTTACTTGTAAATATTTCCATAGTAAATGTTCTAAACAAAATTATTTGTTATGATAATAAGCATCAAGCATATTACAAAAATAAGTATACTCGTATATATAGTAGAACGAGGCTCAAAGGTCTCTCACCGGTATCTCAAAAACAAAGTTACGAATTTTTTAACAACAATATTTGAAAGTAGAGGGAAAAAGATGTATAACCAGTTACTGCATTGATTCTTACGGCCTTGCTGTCGGTAGATAAACGGCAATGTTCATAGAATTTATAAAAAAGCTAAAAAAGTTAAAAAGGACCAACTGAAAATTTACCTTGGCAAAGGTGTAACAACAAAATAGTAAAATAATAAAAAGAGAAAATAAAAAAGTAAATAAAATTATTAAAAACAATTCCACGAAAGATAAATTAAATAAATATTTATTTAGTTATTCCAACTTTGCTGATGAATATTTCTGACTAAATACCAGATGAAGGGTACATATAATGTTATATCTGTAAAAAATGTACCCATGGAATTTATATTTTGCATTGGTTTAATAATGTAGCTATTATTTCGTAAAATCCATTAAAAAGACCTGTTTGCCTTTTGGTCGTCTCATTTTACCCCGTCTATGGGGTAAAAAGGACCATTGCAAATATTTAAAAAACAGCAAGAAAACACATTCCTACAATGATGAAAGCTGAGAATTTTACTGAACATAGTCAGATAGTTGTTTCTTCTATACCTGTTATTTGTTCCGATAAATTGGTTTGGTTTTCACAATATCATTGCTCAAAGTAAAATTGGGACATTGTGCCTCGCCCTACCCTACATTATATTATATATTATATGTTTGTGATGTGTTCATATGTTGGATGCGTAAATAATAATTTACCCCGTTCGAGTTTTTCATTAGAAACATATAATCCATATGTTGCTGATAACAATATTTGCTAAAACAAATCTCCGTAGCGTGATATTCGCGATTAGAAATCATGATTCATTAATAATTACGTACATCATTATGTAAATAATGAATAGATATTGATATGACATGACAAAATTATCTACCTTGAACTATTGCATATATATATATATATATTGTACAAAACTATTGTACATGGTCTGTTCAAAAAGTACCCGGAATTACTGATAATTAAATTTCGCGGGTCTGGAGTGTCTGATTGTCAAAATTTTTTTTTTATTGTGTTGGTATACATGCCCCTAAAGTATGATGAAATTTTCAGCTATATTCACTGTTTACTTTGTCTGTGGTAGTCGCTAAGGTTCGACGTGTTTTTCTGAGCTCGGCGATTTTTACAATGGAAGAATTGAAAAAGTCAAAGAATTTGTATTAAATTTTGCGTAAAAAATGAAATAAAGTGTTGCAAAGTGCAAAAATTCACCAGATATGGCTCCGTGTGACTTTTTCCTATTCCCAAAGTTGAAGAGACCCATGAAAGGACGGCGGTTTTCCTCGATTGAAGAAAATCGCCGAGAGTGCTCAAGGACATATCAAAAAGTGAATATCAAGGGTGCTTCGAAAATTGGAAAAAAACGCTGGCATAAGTGTATTATATCTGGGGGGGACTACTTTGAAGGGGACCACATTAATGTAGACGAATAAATAAATATTTTTTTGAAAAAACGAAAATTACGAAAACTTTTTGAACAGACCTCGTATATGCCCTTAAGGCTTTAAAAGAATTTTTCATTTTCATTTTAATAAAATATTTTGAGATATATAATTGGGGTAAGTAGTTCACTTCTACAAAATTCTTATAGTTGTTTATGCTATTATGTTTATTACGAATAATTTGACATATTTCACATTCGTTTTTAAAGCAGGTCATGCGCATATTAACTTCATTATAGATATTTTGATATAGCGAATCTAATCTTGAAACAGGTATTATAACTTCAGAAGTTTTCAAAGAGAAATATATAAGTTAAAGCTGAGTATATCGGTAAATATTATCATTAAAGTTTCTAAAGCAATGGAAGTTTAGTCGAGCTTTTCTCAACTTATATCTTTACTTAGTAATTGTATCAAACTACAATGATACAATTTTTTACTTTACTTTTAAAATTATGTCATTATTAATAATACAGTTTAATTGCTTCTGTACGGTTATATTAAAAGCAAACATTTTTTGTATAAAGTTTGATCAAAATTCGATAACAAATAATCGATATATAAATTTTGAACAAGACGTATTAAATAATTTATTTGCTATTAATAGCTGAAAGTATTGTTAGATACTATGGGTAAATTTAATACATTTTTCCTTGTTTTGCTCATTGTTCTAGATACAATTAAAAAATCGTTTTAATACAACTTTTAATAAGTAAGTGAATAGTTCGGTCGAGCCATTTTTTCTAGTTTCATTTCAATAGCGATTAGAACTCTATGATTCTGTAAGGATCTGAATTGCCATATTTTTTTTGAAGGCAACTAAAATAGTTGTCCTATCTTTTTTGCTATCTATATATTCAGATAAAAATTGATATCACTACTGTTTGAGGCCTGGAGTTTCTGATTGAATTCCAATGAATTCAACAACTAAGCCATGGGGGAACCCCAAATTTTACATTATTTACATTTTATACCTTTCTATCTCAAATTTTGTTATTAAATTCCCGAAGGAGAAGTTTATGTTTTCATCAAAAAATCCGATTCGCTAATTTTATGTTTTCTCGACGTTTCAAGCCATTCTGAATCGAATGAGACCAAATGTGGAAAAAGTATGTGTGTGTGTGTGTATGTGTGTGTGTGTGTGTGAACAGATTTTTTGCCGTAAATCGACGTTTTCTCTAAAACGCCTGAACCGATTTCAGAAATTTAAAAGCCATTTGATGTATTTCGGTGAGGACTATCGTTTGTCAGTTTTGTTCGACGATCTGCCAAGCCGTTTCTTTGTAATTTGAAAAAAAGTGTTAAACTTTTCGTCCACATTTAAGCTCATCCTACCGGACCGATTTTAAAAAATCAAAAACTGTTTGAAAAATATTAGTTGGGAATGATACTGATTAGTTTTAGGTGAAAATCTACCGAGCCGTTTTCTTGTGATTACCTGTTGAAAAAAAAATTAAAGCCGATTTTTATGGATTTTTTTTTTAGTGATATATACCATGGTCTTATAGAACTTACTGAAATATTACGGCCTTACGACAAATAGTTTGATTTTAAAAAATCATCAAAGATTGAGAAAATGAGTAGTTCTTTTGACATTTGTTAAAATTAAAATTAGACTATTTACTTGGTATAATGATAGAGTACTTGGTCTTGAACATAATAAACCATTAAAGTCCTGGAAACTGGTTCAATTATAAAAATTATTGATTTTTGAAATTTTGCTTTTAGAAAATACTCCGAGTCAAAGTGTTCGTTCGTTTTCAATTATGTGTAATAAATTCACTCGGAATACTTTTAATGACTCACAAATTAATTTATTATTTATTGATTAAGTCGATTATTTAAACATATGGGGAAATTCATGTAACTTGCCTCAAGGCTAAATACCAAACCAACTAGTTTAAATCCACATTTAATACGAGCTTTTACTGCATTTATTTATGTGGATAATATTAAATAACGTGGCTATTTTGCAAATTCTATTCTATTAATGGTTGGTAATCTAAGGCATTAATCAAATTATGAAATGCACTTTTTTTCGAAACAATATCAACACATGTTTTATTTTTATGCTAGAAAATTTCTCTAACTAAAATCTAACGCAAAGACGAAAAATAACATTATAATGGACGCGTTTGTGACTTCCATAATGTCAGTAATTCTATTTCATCATAAAACATTCCTTTTGGAATGCGAAAATGCTTCGAGTCCGCACAGAACAATTTTTATTAAATAAAACAGAATTATTTAAAACAAAGTTTCAGCTCAGTCTTGTTTATTAAGGAATGCAGTTGATTATGTATTCCGATTGTTTAAATATTTAAATAAAGGTTTCATAATTATTGTCTGAATACTAAATCAGTTAATCCTTTATATCTTTCTTCAACACGAAGAAATCTAATTGTATTTTGTATATTATTAGGAAAATGAATTATTCAATGATGATATAAAAATGTCATTTTTAATATCTTTAAAACTTAAATAATAACTTGGAACTAAATAAGTCTAAAGCGTTATTGGATAATGATAATAACAAGAAGTAGTCTGCCCAAAGGCAGGTCCATGGTGTGAGAGCACCACAAATTGTTTATTCACTTTCTTTGCCTCATTTATTATTTCTTCGACCTTTATTCGCTTAAGCATTTTTCTTTCTAAATTTCTGCTACTATGTTTTGGTGCTTTAGTTTTCAGTTTCCTGTATTTTCTCTTCTTGCGTAAATTGTCAATAATCAGCATTCTTCTTCTTCCCAATTCTTTCACTCCTTTTTTCTTATAATGTCAGTGAAATTTTTAAATAATGCAGTTTATAATGTTTTATAATATTTTAAATATTTTAATAAAGGTTTTATAATTTTTTATAATCATTGGTCAAATCATTATAAATTGATTTGAAACTTAATAACATAAATATTGTAGTTATTTTTATTATTATTTACACTGCGATCAGAACTTAAGGGTTCTATAAGCTATTTTCATGATTTGACTTAACTAAGTTACATTGATTTTTTTGATAGCAACCCCAATAGTTGTTCCATTTCTATGTGATGAATTTTCATTATTACAATTTTTGTAATAGCGAACAACTGTCAAGTAGTATAATTGATGTATTTTTACCACTCATGCTTCTAATAAATCCAGAATATAATCATTATGGAGTCTAGTTTGAAATATATCGGGTGTCACAACATGACATGTGTGTACTCAATGTATTATGTTTATAAAAGTATATCAGTTTTTATTTAATGTAATATGATACATGTTTGATGAACATTGCTTTTGTTCATGTTTATACGAGTAATATATTGATTTATGTGTTCAACCTTTTTAGGGCTACTAAATTAAATATATTCACTATTAAAGTTTGAATTTTATGCTTTTAATATACAATAAGTAATTAGGAGTTGAACTCGAAAATTAAGAGCTATTTTCAATTATTGATTGCATTAATGAATTTTATCTGTTTATTAGTTCTAATTAATATATTTTGAAATCAAGGCTTGTTACAATTATTTTATCATTATATTAAATTTACTTACTTATATATAGAAATAAATTTAAATAATAAATTCAAATATGCAAAGATGAGCAAAGGTTCAATATGCAAGATAAGCGAGTTTTTCATATAGTATACACTTATGCCATTTCAGATAAATATAATTTTAATAAATCATTAATTAATACGCAAGCTATTTTTTTCCATCGAAATTTATTGTAAATTAAAAATTGTGTACATCTCTTTTGTTCCATTCATTATAATTATAATTCACTTATTTCGCATACAAATATATTTTATAATATATGCAAATATATTTTTATTATTGTATACAAATTGATGTCATACTTGCAAGGAATTAGTAATCGCTATAATACAGTTGAATTAATTTAGTTAGGCATTATATCATTCAATTATTAACTAGGCATCTATATTTAATTATTAACTTTAATATGATATTTGTATATTATTTGGATTATATTTGTTATGTTGTAATTAATATTTAATTATTGAAACTATAATTGCTTTTATACAGATTATGGTAAATTAATTTAATTGGGCATTAAATCTTAATATACATTCAATTAAGAACTTTATTATGATATTTGTATATTAATTAGATCATACTTGTTTTGTTGCAATGAATTTCTAATTATTGAGTAAATTATTGTCTTTATGCAGTTAAAACAATTAATTAACGTTTGATGATATTTATATATCATTTGCATCCAATGGTTTTTTATATTAATTTAGTATTTAGTATTACAAATTATTAAAAGCAATAAATATATTCATCATTAAATTACAAACAGATCGCGTTGCAATTACAAAAAAATCTTGTTCAATAATAATAATACCATTCAATATTAGTTTCTAGTATTCAATTATTTGCTAATTATTGAATTTTGTAAATTTACTGTTAATCTTATTTTGTAAAATTAACAACATCTTCAGTGGCGATTCATTTCGTCGAAACGAATTTTTTTTAACACGTTAATTGCCACAATAATATCGGAAATAATTCCATGGACCAAAGTAACTTTATAATATAATTTAGTTTGAAATGTATCAAAAAAACTTCAAATATTGTTTCAAACTAAATGTTTCTTTTTGCCAAATTTTCTGGCAAAATTATTAAACACTATTTATTTATGTCACACGTATATGACTGATATTGCCTATATTAAAACTTTTTGTTCTGATAAATCAAGAAATTTTTAGGTCAATTTGTCATGTAGCTCTGACATGGCTCATGTAGAATTTCTTAGCATCAGACTTATATAAAGAACATTTAATAAGTAAATAATTAAATTTTATCTAACAATATCAATTTTAACTAACTTCAATTAACAAATAAATTGATTGTTCTGTTAATTTAAGTATTTATGGTCTAAAACAAACATGTTTGCCTTGTGGCCTTTTGCTTTTAAACCTTTAACTGTGTATAATCTGCCAGCATTTTTGTCTTTAACTGGTTTGCCATTTGTTGCTTCAGCAGCCGTTGTTACAAATAGAATGTTCATGTCTTTGCCACCAAATGCCACTGAAGTCACCTAAATTTAAAAAAAAAAGATATCTTCAAATGATTTCTATTTCTACTTTTAATTTTTATTATACTGTTGATATGAAGCAATTCGCACAATTATTATTTTTAAATTCAATTAAATTACAGAAACACTATTTTTAGAGTTTCATATACTTTGAATGTTTCATTCGAGCTATGTTCATTGTTTTCAGTAAGATGTTTTATTTTTGAGTTTTTTTATTAATAAACTTAGAGAGTTCTATTCATTTACTACATGTTGATTTAAACAAGCAAGCAAACTTTTATAGAAGTCTCTAGAAAATAGAGCGTAGGTGAAAACGTATTTGCAACTACCTTTACAAATTACAAAGAGAAATTCAATTTTAGCTAATTGCTCTGAATTATTGCTTCTGTTTTACACCAAGAGTTCTTGGAAAGGCAGTACATGAAACAGATTCGTCATTTTTTATACATATATTGAATTTAATGAAAACCGAAATCCAATTAAGAAATCAGTCTAATTTTAAGGTCAGTTTTGTAACTTCTTGCCTTACACATGTGTAAATGAAATATTTGTAGGGCATATTACAAATCAATCTTTCTACAGAATGTTACTGCAATATCTATTCCTGTAATCATGTATTTTTATAACTGTTTTTTTTATAAATTTAAGATTTTTTATTATTTAAAAAATTATTGTTAGAGCTAAAACGAAAAAATTGTAACTGTAACTGTTTGCAATTACATTTATTGCTATTAACTAATGACGATGATATTAATTGAAGTATAAATGAATTATTATTAAAATTATTACATTTTCTATAACCAGTGATTAGTTAGAACTCTATCGAATTTTCAGTTTGAAATTAGTTCATCAGAAACAATGCTTTAGTGGTACTATATTTCCAGCTCATTCGATGGGCATTTTCAATTATTCAGCTATCTGAATTTTCATTCAATTGAAAATCAAGTAATGAGAAATTCAAATTGAAATTGATTTTTAATAACTAAAGACTTACTTGAGGTGCGGGTATCATAATCTCATGTATAATTTCCTTCTTGATTGGATCAAATTGTAAAACTCTTCCTCCACCGTGCACAGCAATATATAAAATACCTGAAATATACATCAGTATTATAAATAATTATTTCATATTCATATTTTATAAGCATTTATTGAATTGCGATTGCACGTCTATTTTTATTAAGTGCTTTCAAGATGTATTTATAATAATAAACACACATTAACGGGCAAATTTAATTCAAAATTTACTTTACACTTTTATGTTGCTTCAAACTCATTAATTTACAGCTATTCATGTTCATTTCATCATGTTCAAAATATTTTGTACTTATGATAAATATATATACGATGGCAAATTTCATTGTAGATCGAATAAATTTTTTTTATTCAAACTAATATGGGAATGGTCCATTCTGGTACATTAAATATTGATTACCACTGTATTATAAATTAATTTTTGGTTAAATCAATATATAAAGTTGATATTTACCCTCAGTGTCTATTGTCATTCCATCAGGTACTGCACTCTCTGGAAGTTTATACTTTTTAACAGAAATGTTTATTAATACAACTGGGTTTCTTATCACTCCAGTCTTTTCATCATAGTCATATTGAGTTACTGTATGTTTAGTAGAATCACAGTGATACATTTTTCCTAAAAACAAACAGAATAATTTATAGTAGGTATACTATAGGTTTTGGCTCTTGAGATCTAAGAACACATATGACATATACATATATAGATCTTTACATGTCTTTAAAAGAGCCTACGAATTTTGAATCTTTTAAATTTCTTTATCAACTTGCAATATTTTGTGCTGGATTTTTAATTTTTTGTTAGCAATTTGAACTTTGTTTTTTATTTTTTGAAAATGTTTGAATTTAAAAAAAAATTATTAAAAAATAAATACACGTGATATCTTACTATACCCCCCTCCCCCACGTGATATTTCGTGATTTATTGTCAACCCCCCCTCCCCTAAAAATCTCACGTAATTAATGGACGCCTTCAAAATTATCCCCCTCAACACCACGTGTATTTTTAGTTTCTAGAAAAAATATTAAATTTTTGGTATTTTTTTAAAATTTTGAATATTTTCAAAATTCAAATAAATACATGTGATAATTATCTAACTAGATTCCGTCTTTCCTCATATGATATTTTGTGATTTCAACCCCCTCTTTTAAACCACGTGACTGAAAGTAGCCCCCTCATGACAAAAGTTTGTAAAAATTAAAAATTTCGTCATTTTAAAATATTTAGTATTTTAAAAACATCTTTAATTACAATTAATCAATTGAAAATATTTTTTTATTAAAGATTTAAAATTAGTTAATCCTTTATATTCTTCTATAACGCAAGGCAAAATAATTGTATTTTTTTTAAATCGGTAGGAAAATCCATTATTTAATGATGTTACACAAATATTAATAATATCTTCAAAACTTTCATAATAACTTGGCGAAAAATAAGCGAAAAATATTTTTCTTTATAACTAAGCTCTAATTAGTAAAGTAATGATTGCTGCGCATATGTAATGTGTAATGCTAATGACTTACTTTGATTTTTAAATCTTTAATGGCTGTTGCTTTTAATCTTACATATGATGATATTCCTTTAAATATTATTATAGCACTAAAAACCATTATTTCCGCCTTTTAGAAGGCTTTATTATTTTCAGTCATTAAAAAGTAGTTCACCAATTATAAGTTTAATTATGAAAGTTTCATCATAAGTACCAAACGTGTTAATACTTTCCGCATTATGGTCTCTATACGTGCTGACATTTTGTCATAAAAGCCAAACTTTGGCCACTTCAAATAGCTATTTGGTGAAATAGATTCATACAATTTTTCTGGAGAAAACCCATTTTATTTTTGCCTTCAACAAATACAAAAAGTCACTAATTAATTTAAAATTAGCTTTATTGCAATATTATGGCATATTGCGTAAAATAGAAGCATATCGCTTAATAATTGACGTGGATGCTATAGCATTCATTGTATATAACAATGATAATCTGATATTCTTACTACCCTTTTATAATTTAAAACTAAAATGGCTGTCAATTTTTGTACCTTGCTAAATCTTTTACTGTCCACGAACGTGTTAATTTCTCACTTTATAAATATATTTGGCACTCTAAAATATTTTATTCACGCTATGCTTATTTTACAATAATGTCATATTTTATCTCGGCAATACTGCAAAAATTCTTTTCCGATGTAGGCGGATGGATATTCTTATATGTGGATTTTCGAAATATTTTTAGCTATTGTACACTTTTATATCTTAGAGAAACATATTATATTTGAAAGTGTTGAGTTTTATGTAGCGTCACGTTTTACGTTTTACGTTTCAAGAGCTATTTATTTTTATTCTTACCCAATTCCCTGTTCCAAGCAATTCCGTTGGATAATCCGACGTGTTCGAGCAATATCTGCTTCGTTAAATCCGATCCTAGAGACAACAATATCTCATCGTTCGGCTCGCCTGGACCATCCAGCATCGTACCTATAGAGAAAATTAAGTAGGATTTTATTGCAAACACTGGGTTTAATCTTTTTATAATTGTTTTCGTTAAATGGAACTTCAAAACAAACTATTACATAAATGTGAGAGATATTCAATATTAAATGTACTTTATTTGTTGAAAGTAGATTTTGTTGGAAAACATTTAAATCGTTGAATGGCTTATTTTCTCATACGCAAACTTTTTGTCGATATGACTTTTCATGAATATAAATTTTGGCGCAAATTTTTTTTAATGACGAACCATTTGTTGTGGCGAAGATCGTTAACGCATTGACTTTGTATGGATAGGGTCGCGCGTTCGAATCCCCGCTCTGGCAATCTGACATCGGGCAGCGCGAAATAGAAATGAGAGAAACTCTCACACTACTTCTCAGTACTACCCATTAGCAACCCCTTAACTTACGATTTAGATTTGAAAATGTTCAAGCTGGCGCGGCGTTTGTTACTATTTTCCCTCATAATGTACGGTTTATCACAAAAATAAAATAATTTTGTGTTTTATAGATTCGTATCAAAAAATATTTTGTAATTGTTGCGTTCACCATACCGGGCCATGCTCGTAATGCGTAATATTTGTTTTTGTCCCGAAAATCGTACGCGGGCTATCCCCATAATATTCACTTTTGGCCTAGCAATCGCATGCGGGCTCTGCTCATCATTTTAAGTTAACGGGTTAATAAGATGAAGTAAATATGTTTTTGCCAAATAATCTGATTTGCTAAGTTTTTGTTTTCTAGACGTTTCAAATCATTTCGCATCGTTTTCCAACAAATTTGTAAAAAGATGCGTTTGTAGAAAATTCACATTTCACTGTTTGAAAGATATCATTTGGGAATTGTGCTGATGAGCTGTTGTATATTAATTAATTTTTGAACATTCTAACATGTAATAGACCTACAAAAGGTCAATTTCCTTAAAAATTAGAATAATGGGTCATGCGTTTAGATCATATAATTTATGTAATTTTATTTAGAAAATGCATTGATTTCTATATAATAATATACGAAATATTTATTTTTAAAATTTCTTAACCTAAATTGCGACGATAACAATTTTAAAATTTACAATCTCAATTGATCTATTATTGATGAAGTCGATTTACACATATCGGGAACGTTAATGCAACTTGTCGTAAACCGAATTGCCACTTACATCTAGTTAATTTTTTATTATGATTTAAATGTGTGTTTTTTTTGAATTATTAATATCTAACGGAATCATATTTTTTCATTAACACAGTCATTGAGACATGATGGGACTAATATTATTTCAATAATTGATATGATAAATTCAAAATAGATTAATAAATGGCGCATTTTAGAATTATCAAATTTCAGGATGATAATTTGAAATTATTAGATTTTTTTTATTTTTCAATTACTATATTTGTTACCACTGCTAAATAAATAACATTTCGTAACAGTAATGAATAGTTATATCAATTTAATAAAAAGAGCACAAAATAAAAAATAGAATTTTCAATAAAATGATATCCGTAGTATGTTTATTTAATATAAAATAAAAGCAAATAATAATAATAATAAAATTAATAAGTAAAATAAATAAAATTTCTGAAAAATAAAAATAATACTAGAATAACAATAAAGTAGAATAAAAACAATAAGTGAAAGATAATAATAAATATAACAAAATTATTAGATGTTTAGTAATTATAACTTTTATTAAACAGTTAACATCATCGCCCGCAATAGAGTCCAGTTTAAAAAAAAATAGTTTCGAAGAAAAATTTTACTCACAACTATTTATTTTATATTCGTATAGTATTAAAATATCCTAAATATCTTGTAATTTGAGTATTTGCTTTGCCTTTTTTTCTTTTCACAAATTGCAAGACTTATCTGCATGACGAATATACTCGTCAGTACACAAAATTTTGCCACTTCTTCCTGACGAGTATGTTAGTCAATCATTGTTAATTGTTTAATTCATGGTACATTAGATGGGAATGTATGGCGTATGCTTTTTTAATTATTTTAGCAATGAATGAATTAGAAGTTTAGCGACAGTATATATGGCAGAACAATTGTTCTAGAAAGCTTTAGCTTTTACTGTGCTATATAATGTGGCTCATATTAGTAAGTACCTATAGTATGCGTCGTTTACTCCACGCACATACTTCTTCAACTGATCTTCAACCTTCATTCAGACAATTTTAAACTTTCTGAACGTTGCGGAAATATAAAGCAAACAAACTGTCGAAAGCATTTCAAGTTGCTCACCTGCCACGAGTCTTCCCATAAAATCGACTTTGGCGTCGTTGAACCTTGTCCCAGCTTTTCTGTCGTCAATCTTGACGAGTGTTCGGACGGTCTTAATGTCCGGGGAAGATCCATCCCACTGCACAAGCAATAAATCCAGATCTGCGCCCACAACGAACTGGTTATTTGTACCATTCACGGGTATTGCGAAACCCACACTTTTGGTTCCATTCAATTTTCCTCTGTATCGATTGGAAAGAAGGGGTTTAAACATTGATTAACAGTATCGCACACATTTTGATGCGTTATTGAATTTGCCGCTTTATTCAAACTATTTTCATATAAAATATTTATATTTTATATAAAATAAAATACTTATAATTTAATTTTTTTAGGAAAACGTTTAAGAAAACTTGTTTATTTGTTCTACTCCAAAAGGAAGTAATATAGCTTTTGTTTTCGTTAAGTGACTGGAAATAGATTCTATACATGATTCAATTGAAAATGATATAAATTTCTATAATGCTTAGAATAATGATTTTGATTGATCCTTGCGAATAGTAAGCATATATGATCCAAAAGCATTAGCATTGACTATTTTACTATTATGTATAAATTAAAAATTAAAATTTTCACAAATCTTTACAAAAATTAATGTCTACAGCTCGACGTATTCAAAATATAGTTTCTAGTAAATGTACAGTTTAATTTTTAATCTTTGTTTAATATCTTGTAACATATCAATTACTTAATGTCTTCACTAAGACAGATTGTAATTTGAATGGTAGTTAAAAAAATCCATTTTTTCTACAACATAAAAAATCCATGTTTTTATGTGGTGATGTTTTTTTGTGCAAGTATTGACTGGTTTTACCTATGTACACGCAATTACAATCTAAACAATTAAGCTTATAAACTAGATTACTTAGGATTCTTGGGTTAAATTTTGTTTTTAATTTTGTAAAAAGAGTTAAAAGAGTGTTTTTTTCCTGTAAAAATAATATTAAAGTAGTTTGTACTTTTGAAAACACTTTTTCAACATTTTTTACAAAATTAAAACCAAAATTTAACCCTAGAAAAAAACATCACAACATAAAAACAACTCTAAAAATAAAAACCAGAATAAAACGCAACTAACGGATCACATTAATCAGCTCAAACATAACATTGATTTTTCCAATCCCACGATCCTACATTTCGAAAATAATTTATTTAAAAGAAGATTTAGCGCAGGATGTCTAATATCTTTACACAACGAGACGGCCATAAATAAAAGATTGGACAACAATTCGCTTTGCAATGACCATAAAATAATCCTTGACCATTTTCAAAACACCACCATATCTGAATGAAGCGTGTATTTTAATATTTTATTATTTTATTAAAAACATATGTTTACCAGTCTTTTTACCCTTTCGCAAAAATTTGTAAACACAATTCATTCAGTATTTAGACGTTAGACAATCTGTACACACTAGAATGTAATCAAAAACTGACAAAAAATAATTAGTTTAAATGTTCCATTATTAATAGCTTGGTTTATCACAGTGTAATAGTGTAGTATTTTTGTATAATTAATTTCTCTAAGTATTTATATATACGTTCTATAACTTTATATTATTTTCCTCCTACATCATATAAAATCTTTTAGTTTTTCCACTGAATGACGGTCTCGATGAAGACCGAAACGTATGGATAAATAAAGTATTTCAAAACTACTTTAGTTTTTTTACTTGGTGTTACTGCCCGATTCTAAATAACTCATCAATATATATATATATATATATATATATATATATGTCTGTGTTTGATTACCTGTAGAACTTTTTATTTTCTGGATTATATCGCAACAAACTACTAGTATGTATATCAACAAAATATAGCATTCTGTTTTTTTCATCCCAATGCGGCCCCTCGTTCAACTCATTTCGTTCTTCACCTAGTACATGAATAATTTATTAAATAGGAATATAGTTCAAGAATAAAGTTGTTATTTATAATTTATTAAAATAATTAATAACAATATATTTAAAAGGACCGGTTCTTAAATATTAATTTACTGATGATTTTCACAATCCTTTTGCAAAATGTTAAACGTTATTTTTGGATTCAGAATCATTTATTCATTATTCCGATATAGAACGTATTAAGATGTTTATTTGTTCAGGATAAAAATGGGTTGTACGACAAACGATTTGCAATTTAATTCGAATTTCAATTTACCATATATAGACATTTTTTTCTCACACACAATTTTATATATAATTATTTATAATGCATGTTGTGAAACTAATTTAGTACATGTGATGTTTCGATTTAGATTATACACACTGCTGATCTCCAAACAAATATATTAAACATTAGACAAACAATTTGATATAGATTAAGTAACTAAACTCGAACTAGTTAAAAATTTAAGAAATATTTATTTGTAGTTTGTCTAAGGGTATATCAAAGTTTGTTTATCAAAATTTAGTTTATGGAATTTAATATAACTTGATTCAGATTATTTATCATATTTTATTAATGTATAAGTTCCTTGATTGAGTTTACCTAGCAATTCCACCTGATATTTATCACAAGCCGACAAAACTACTCCGAAAAGAAATATTAATTGCACAAAAATTAAGTTCATTTTTTATTTTAATTATAATGTAAGCACTAGATTATTAAACAATAATAATTAATAAAATAATTTATTGCTGTAATACTATCTACTAGTATGATTAGAGCGTGCAAGTAGCATACTGTAGTGTACTTGACTTGGGAAAGATTTATATAGACGTATTAATATTTACTACAATCTAATACACGTAAATGAATACATATACAGGTGTATATATGTATGTATATATCTATCAAACATTACTTAATTTCACTTCAAGCTTTATGCATAATTAGCCTTGATTACTTTTTACTATAAAATTACTGATACAAGCGGACAGTTATATTGCACAGGGTCGCAACTAATTTAGTTTTTGCTATAAAAATTATTTATAAATATAAATGAGTCCATAAGTAGAAAAACTACGAAGAATAAAAACTATTTACATATTATATAATTACTGAAATTACCTTTAACTATTACTAATTTAATTTTCTTTGTGCCCCGCCTTACCATAAATAAATATTATTGTTTTAAGAGTCAAATTCTATATATAAAAGTATTATAAAGTTTAATTATTTTTAATTATATTAAATGAAATAAGAAAATATACAGCTTAAACTGAGCCATTCTATAAATAATTTCATAAATGATTTTATCTTATCTTATTAATTATTATAAAAATAATTATACATGTCAATGTGAGCCCAATGGTATAAAAATTTGTTGTACCATTAATACCATTAGGCTCACATTTACATGTATTATTATTTATGTCATTATTAATAAAATAATAAGATAAAATCATTTATGAAACATCATTTATAGAATGGCTTATAGTTTGAGCTGTATATTTTCTCATTTCATTAAATATAAATAAAAATTAAATTAATGTTGTAATACTTTTATATATAGAATTTCACTATTAAAACAAAAATATTTATTAGTAATAGTAATTAGGGTAATTTAAGTAATTATACTGTCTATAAAATAAACTACATCACAAGCATAACATGTACCAAGAAGAACTATCTATTTATGTTCAGTAAAATTGCTAGTTCATAATTCCTAATTATTGAAATATGTTTTTTAAGTATTTTTCTAAAATTTCTCATTTGTTTCTTTTTACCCCAAAGGCTGGGTAAAAACGGACAGCCATCGCGCAAAGAGATACAATGATTTTAAAGAAATTTCATGAAATAATAGCTAAATTTTTTAACCAATGCGAAACAAAAATGTTATGGGCACATTTTTACAAAAATTCAATCATATATAATATAATTGATCTCGTAGTTTGTTAGAAATATTTATCAGAACAATTGGATTAACTATTAATTGGTCCTTTCCACCCTTTCCACATGAAGCTATTATAGAGGTCATACAAAACATCTGTTGAATCTAAATTTAAATTAACAATACCTTTTATAAAACAATAAAATAAGGTTATAAAATAAATTATATTAAGGTCTCGTAAACTAAACACGAGAGCTCACAAACAAAAAATCAACAACGAAAGAAAATGCTTTTGTTATAGATTTTCAAATATTCTTACTTATTTTTTCTCTGGTACTTTGCAATAAATGATATGTTGTGTTCAATTTAAATATGTTTTTAATGAAAATAATTATTCTTAAAAAATATTTTTAATAGAAGTTCCAGTTTTATGTCCAATAATGAAATATTCAAATATGCAAAACGTGAAAAATATTTATAAAATATGTTTGTTCAGGCACGTTTCATAGATTTCTATCGTCTGTCATATGAATATGCAAATTTTTAATAATGATAATATTCAAACAATCGGTAAATGAACTGTTATTTGCAAATGAAACATTAACTGATTTTTTATCTTGACCGAATATTTGGTTCAGTGATTTTCCAATACGTGCAGCAGTAGAAGCAAAAATCCGATATGAATGTTCGTACATATCTTCGTGTTTTTTGCATCAACGAGTTTTGTCACATAAGCAGATGTTCGAGATAAAGGTTCTATTCTATATTCAAATATTTTTTTAGATATCTATTAGATTAAATTATTTAGTTGTATATCTCTACAGATTATTACTAATTTATAGAAAATTATTGTCTAACCCTTGCGTTTTTAAGTTTTATTATTACGCATCAATATATTTAATAAATATTTATTTCGAATTCAGGTTGATACGTGGAATCAATTGGTAGATTTTCTCCATTTTGCTGTCCAATTTTCTGTTACCTAATAAAGATATCAGTACAGTTGATTCTTTTAAAATTGTGCGTCTGATCATTATGATAATTTCCTAGATTGGCATAGCCTTTTTTGAAATTTGAAATAGGAATGCATGAGATACTTCTAAAAGGCAGTTTATAAAGATAAAACTTTCCTATACAATCAAATCCCATAGAATTTTATGCTTCTACTAATAAGCGAAATTTTTGTAAATCTTAAGAACGCAAATCCTCAATTGGCCCTGAACATCGCGCAGTCGTAGTAAATATCTTCCATGAAAGTTATTATTTTTTAGTTTAGATTTCATCAATATTTAAAAAAAAATGAAAAGCTAAGGGGCTGACTTGACATTTATTTTAAAATATTAGCAATTTATTATCCGTTTATGTTGATTTGTTGGACAAAAGTAAATAAATAATTCGCAAATATTTATTACCAAACTTGGTACCCATGGCAGCTGATCAAATAATATTGCGTCTTTAGATAGCTGAAATATAGATATGATATAGATAAAAATCACATCAATAGAATAATTGCTGAGAAATCAGCTCATTTCTCTTTGAAACGACCGATTTTTTTTATCCCAAACTCGGCCAGGCTCTACATTAGGCAGCATGATTTCAAATTTCCATTTGACGTTATAAGTCTCAAATATAGCCACAAGTAAAATTTACTTTTAGCAGGTATATAAAATCATAAAATGTCAAAAAATACTATTTAATTTATTAAGAATGAATTATTAGTCACAACTAGATAGGACAATTACTAGATTGTCTACCAATAACAAATCGTACACTACATGTCAACACGTAATTTGAACAGATTGTAATAGAAAATAATTATACAAAATAAAAAAAAAATCTTATTGAAAGTTGCAATTTATAGCAGCAAATATCTTGTAACATGAGCAACACCTAATTAAGTGCACATCTGGACTATTATCATGGATATCAAGCCCACCGAGGGATCGCGCTCCACAGGTTGGAAACTACGGAACTAATCACTAAAATAATTTATGATTGCATATTTTATTTATTTCAATTTTCATCGCTAAGAATAAAATAAAACTTATAGTAAATAACCAACTATTAAGGTTTCGTAACATCTTATTCCACATTCTCATCAGTTATATAGGTACTTTACTTCCGCTATCCTTTCTCATCGGAAGGAAGCTGAGGAACTGACGGTAGATGACGGAAGCTATCAAATAGAAGATGGGTTTGGGTATACATAGGTACAAGCATATACCGACACAATATCGATATCACCTTGGATTTTATTTTCCACACTTTTTTCACGAAATATTTAAATTTCTTCATGATGAATAAAGTCTACTCATCTACTTATAAAATTCCAGAATACTAAAAAGTAAATTAATTTGAAGGAATTAAATTTACGTTATTTAAATGCATACAAAAAATATTGTATTATGTGTAATTTTGCTTATACAGAATTATAATTATCATTATTTTAAATTTTTATAATTTTAAGAAAAATGACAACTCAAAAATTCTCAGATGTCAGATGTATGGGCTTTTCATTTACTTTTTTCATGTAAACATATATAAAAAACGTCGTCGTCCAATTTATAAGATCTTATATTTTGTCTATAAAATAGAATAAAGGAAGTTACAGTATTCATAATAATATATTACAAAACTTTTCATATACTGCGATTGTTTCATTACGGTATGGGAAGTTCCAGCAATATGCTTTGGCACGATGCTATACACTACTAGTTTAGCTCAATTAGTAAATCGATGATTTTTTTAAATATTATGCACCGTTGAAACATAGCTTTTATATATATTTCGATATATAAGAAAAAACTATAGAATTAAAGGTGCTCAAAATGTGCAAATGTTTATCACTAAATTTAAAAGTCTATTATTAAAAACTTCATGTCAAAAACCGTTAAAACGATTTTAGCAATTTATTGCTAATTTGTATAACATATAAACCGAAATATCGGATCGATAAGATGGCGGAAGATGTAGAAGATCCAAAATGTTGCAGTATATGTAATATTGATGTTAATGGAAAAAACATTATTGGATGTGAAGGTGAATGCAAAGGTTGGTTCCACAAAAAGTGTGCGAAAGTTACTAATGAACAATATAAAGTTATCAGTACAAGTAACAATATAAAATGGTTTTGTGACATATGCTCAAAAAAAAATGAGATAAGATATTCACATGAAAGTAATTTGAAAGAAATAGTAAATGAGCTTAAAACTTTAAAGAATGATATTAAAATAATTAAAGATGCAAGATCTAGTTATGCTACAATATGTAAAAATAATGCCACAGAAAATAATAATAATAAAAATTATAAAAATAGAGACATAATAAACCCAAATATGCCGCCAATAATTGTAAAACCAAAGAATAAACAGAACAGCTATGAAACTAGAAACTATATTGAGAAAAACATAAATCCAAAAAACGTAAAAGCAAAAGTAAGATCAATTAACAACATTAGTAGCGGGGGGTTAATAATTAAGGCCTCAACAATTGAGGAAACAAAAACATTAGCAGAACATATGATACAAAAAATTGGAAGCGAATACGAAATATATATAAAGAAACAAAGAAATCCGCGACTTGTTATAACAAATGCTCCAAGGCAATATATGGACGGCACAGAATTGATAAATGAAATGATAGAATATAATTACAATATAAATAACACAGATCAAATTAAACTAATATACCAAAGGAAATCACGAAAAACAGAAAATTGGATTACATATATCGAAACATCGGGCAAAACATACGAAAAATTGTTAGAAAATAATGTAAATCTAGGATGGAGGACAGCTCATATAATAGAAGATTTAAACATAAAAAGATGTTATAACTGTCAGGCATATGGACACAGGGCAGTAGAATGCAAAAACAAGACGTTCTGTGCAAACTGTGCGGATGAGCATAACACAAGAGATTGTAAGAGCAAATCTAAGAAATGCATAAACTGCACAAATGCCAATGTAAAATACAAATCAAATTTTAATACGGTGCATAATGCAAATGAAACGGAATGTTCATGTTATCAACACAGAGCCAAAATGGTAAGAATGTCGACGAATTACAATGGACAAATTCAAGAAAATGAATAAATATAATAGCAATAAAAAGAAAATAGAGATTAAGTATTTCAATATAAGAAGCTTAAGAAATAAAATAGATGACTTAGAAATAATTATGCATAAAAATGAAAATTGCCAAATTTTAATATTAACAGAAACTTGGATATACCAAGAAGAAGAAGGATACTTTAATTTAAAAAATTTTAGAGGTTTTTACAACTGCAGAGAAAAGAAAAGAGGAGGAGGAATAGCGATATTTGTAAGAAATGAACTAAACTGTACTGTCATAGAAAATAATAATAAAAATAATATAAACCTCCTGGAAATAGAAGTAACAAATATGAACCCTGTTATAAAGTTTATTGTTATTTACAACCCTCCGAATAATAATAAACAAGATCTGATAAATTTAATAGAAAAAAAAATGGAAGAAAACGGTAAAAATACAATAATAATAGGTGATATGAATTTAGATATAATTCCAAACAATAATATATCAAATTGTTACAAAGATATTATAGAATCATCAGGATACAAAATAATAAATAATATAGATAGCCAATACGCCACAAGGGAGACTCAAAACACTAAATCAATAATTGACCATGTTATATCAAATTATAAAAAGAAGATTAATATAGAAATAGAAGACACAGAAATATCTGATCACAAAATGATAACAGTATTTATACAAAATACGCCGAGAATCAAACCAAAAATGCATAAAATAATTAGATATAGCATAGATTTAGAAGGATTAGAAAAGACAATAACTTGTAAGTTAGACTCTAAAATAGTGGACCAATTAGAGGATTTAATAAAAATTATACAAGATGCAGCAAAAGAAAATAAAATCAAAGAAACAATAAGAGCCAGAGAAGATACCTGGATAACAGAAGAAATTATTAACTTAATGAAATACAGAAACAAATTCTACAATAATTTAAAGAAATGCAATATAAATGAAGTAAGCAAACATAATGCTATAAAAATGAAATATAATAATATAAAAAAAGATATAAAAAATATGATCTACAAAGCAAAAAGACAATACTATTCAGAAGAAACAAAAAAATGTGAAAGTGACTCTCGAAAAATATGGGAACTAATAAATAAAACATTAGGAGGAGGAAAAAATAAAAACGAATATAAAGAAAATATTGAAAAAATACAGCATAAAGATAAAAATATATTTCTTACAGAAAAGGAAGACATTGCGGAGTATCTCAACAAACATTTTGCTGAAATAGGTATGAAACTACAAAAGAAAATGGATCATTGCAACTATAAACCATCAATACACAGACCTAAAAACAAAATCCAAATTTTTGAATTAACAGATGAGAAAGAAATAAAAAAATTGTTGAAAATCTGAAAAATAACGCTGCACCTGGCGAAGACAAGATAACAGCAAGAATCACTAAAAAAATAATAAATATAATAGCTCCACTACTTGCTGTTTTAATGAATAGATACATAGAATGTGGTGTATTTCCATCGTGTCTTAAAATGGCTACAATAAAACCAATTTTCAAAACAGGAAACAAAAAGATCCAAATAACTACAGACCTATAACAATAACAAACACATTCTCCAAGATATATGAAAAAGTAATAAAAAAAAGATTACTTGATTTTCTCATTCAAAAAATTGACAAAAATCAATATGGTTTCCTCCCTTCATCAAATACACAAGGTGCCCTAATAGATTTGACTAATACCATCAGTCAGCACCTTGAGGAAAATATGCACACAGTTGCAATTTTATTGATTTACAAAAAGCTTTTGATACAGTAGATCATGGCATATTACTCAATAAACTAATAGATTTGGGTGTAGAGGGTTTGTCTTACAGCATTATCAAAGATTTCCTCATGAAAAGAGTGGTAAGGACGAAGGTGGGAAATTTCACAAGTGGAGGATGTAACATAACCTGTGGAGTTCCACAAGGTTCTGTATTAGGACCTTTATTGTATCTATTATACACCAATAACCTTAAAGACGCAAAATTAAAGGGAAGATACATATTATATGCAGACGATACAGCGATAGTATATGCGGATAAGGATAAAAAAAGACTCGAAGATATTATAAACACGGACATGAAAATATACACCGAGTGGCTAACTGAAAATAAACTAACAATTAACATAGATAAAACAAAATACATATATTTCAAACATAGAAAAAATACTGAGAACACTAAACTAAAAATTGAAGTAAATAATAGAGCAATAGAGGAAGTGGAAAGCATAAAATACTTAGGACTGATAATAAATGAAAAACTGACATGGACAGACCATATAAACAAAATAAAAAGAAAGATAGGAACATTAACAGGGGCATTGAAAAGGATCCACTCTTTCGGCAAAAAAAATAAAATACTAATTCTTAAAACGCAAATAATACCTATAATTTTATATGGCATAACAACATGGAGCCAAACAACTAAAGCAAACCTAAATGACATACAGAGAATAATGAATAAAGCCATAAAAATAGCATATAATTTACCACATCTAACACCCACCAAATACTTGCAGAGAGAAACAAATAATCATTCACTAAATAACATAATTAAAATAGAGAAATGCAAACTAATACACAAAATGAAATTTAACCGAATTAAAACAAGTGCAACAATAGACACAAATCAAGATATACATGAACACTACACGAGACAACACAACAATTTTCACATTGAACGCAATAGAAAAAAGAATTTGAGAGAAAATGTCATATGGAGTGCTACCAAAATATATAACGAATTGCCAGACTATATTAAGATGACCAATGATAATGATAATTTTAAAAGAAAAATAAAGAAGTACTATATGGAAATTGAAGAAAAAGAAGACTGAAGAGTTATATATAGATATTATATTAATGAAATAGATATTATAGTCAAATGAAATGTAAATATTATATGAAAACTGTTTTTCATAATCTCTCATACCAGGCACCTCTGTCTGACTGAGATATGAAAATAATGTATATATGTAAATAAAAAAAAAAAAAAAAAAAAAAAAAAAAAAAAAAAAAAAATTATAAATAAAATTATTAATTATGATTTGTGATAAAACCTGCTATACTATAAATAGTACAGTAAATAAATTAACGTTCTATGAAAATGCTTTGTATATTATATAAATATATAAATTATGTTAAAAATTGAAATTGTATTTTGTTTTTTTCAAAATTTGAATTTTGATTTTAATTTTAAATTTGTAAATAAAAGTTTGAATTATAAACAATAATTTCAGATTAGTTATTTCTTTATCCTCATTATTTATTCCACAAATTAACTCTTCCTCATTCCTATTTTTCCTGAGATTTTTACTATTAATTAATATTCAGACAAATTTTATTTGCTGCTCAATGTGACAATTTGCTTAAATTATTAATCTTGCAATAACTTGACATAGTTGTTATTGGCAAAATAATAACATTGTTGTTCTTACGATTAAAGTATGAAAGTTACCTTACTTTGTGCAAAGCTTGCAAGTATTTGATATAGGATTTTTGCTTCTGAGAAAATTTAATTGAGATAATGAGAATTTGTCCTTCAAAACTTTTTATGTGCATGTTCAAGCAGAGCGCTGTGCTCTCTATAATATTATAATAATGCCCGCGAGCATGACTTTTTCTTTGAAACTTTTAACTACGCATGTGATATTTGCCCATTTTTGCCTTATTTCGAAAATTGACGTCTTACAATGTAAATAAATCATTCGCTAAGAAAATAATAAGCATATTTATTTAGTGAATTTTTTAACTAACAAGAGTTTAATTTCAACAGCCGTAAAATTGTATATGTTACTTATTTGTATACCAACAAACCCTTATAAGCAATAGTCCATTCATTAAAATCATATTTTTCACATTATAGATATAAAAGTATATTAACTTCTAATGGAAGCCATATTAAATAAAAAATGATAACCACTAATCCATCTGGTTCTTCAACAAAATCATATACAGCATTTAACAAAAAACATTTCTTATGATCTGGGAAACTGAAAATTATGATTTCCTGACAACGAATAAAGGCCATGATATTTGCATTTTCCGAAGTTCAACTTTTACACATATAATATATGATATCGCATTTAACGTATCTTTATTTTGAAACATAGTCCTTGTTAATCGTTTTAATTTTGTACAGTCTATTTTACTAAATGTGAATTTACTTCACAAAATTAGGGTACGTTAACAAGACTGTGGCAAAGAAAACAAATATGTTGACTTTAAGTTGAATAATGCTGAACATGCACTAATTAGGTTTGGTTGCGCAAATTTAATTGGAAAATATGCACTTCATATAGTCGAGGTTCCAAATTATAGTAGATTCTACACAGAACAATTTTAAAGGGTAGTTTACTAGGCGGACAAAACACAAAATGCTCGTTAATTTAAGCTGTTGGACATTGAAGTTACTTGGCTCTGGACTTAATTGTCTTTGATAAAACTCTCATTATACCTGCTTTTTGATTTAAGAAATGTGCGTTTAAATTGGTAATCATTTTGAAAAATTGAAATATGGTAACATTTAGGACTTTCTGACCAATGTTATAAATATTTTCATAAAAATGTTTTTTTTTTTGAGTTTTGGTGAAGATAATCTCAAAAAATACGAGATATATATTCATGCTAGGAAAATATTCACATTTTATTATCCTGCGAAAAATTAAATTTTTTTGAGGCAGAAAAAATGTTTTTGTTTCCTATCTAATAAGACGCTTAAGAAATTATGCTCCCATCTAAGTAAAATTATAATAATATTAGAGTAGTTTCTTGTATTGGTATAATCTAGATCTAGACCCATACTTATTAGAATAATAGACTACTTCGATTATTACCTTGTATTGATCCTTATTTGTCTAATACATTAAAAATGATTTGAATAGAAGCAGAGATGGATGCTCCAATTAATTGATTAATTTTATCTACCATTTTCAACATTTTTCTTGTTATCTTCAATTGCATATTAGAAAATAAATATGTTGAAGAGAAAAATTTAATCATTATATTGATATAATGTTTGTTTAAAAAACCGAATGGTCTAACAATTTGTCTAAAGGCACACCATTATTCATTATCAATTGTATGTTAATTATGGTGTTTTTGGCAAAATAAAAACATTATGTAATCTGCTTCAATTTTTTTTTGTTATTTTTTGAACAACAATCAGAATCAAAACAGTTCTATAAGCTGTTGAGCTAATTTTGACTTAATATTAGTCTGTTTGACAGATGGCAATCCAATCAGTTGGCACATCTCTATATGATATATTATTTTCATAATTTCTGTAATATGACGAAGTATTTTTATTAGTGCAGCAATGTCGGGTGAGGTTCCGGTTTTCACTTGGAAAACATATGCTATCTACATTACCAAGTGAAAATCATTGTCACTGCTGCCCTGACAACAGGCTGCTCGAAGTGGGTATCGAACCCGGGAACTCGGAATCAAGTCCCGTCGCGATGATTATAATTATTATCAATATAATAAAACTAACCGTATATAATGATGCCAGATGCATTCGTTACTGTTATTTATAATATGTTGAATGAGTTAGCTTCTTATGAACAAGTGATAAGCGTTATGTAATATCCATATTACAACTCGCCACAATACTTACGAACTATACATCAACATAGTTACTTCTTGTATATTATTCTGTGTTTTTGCTGTAATAGATTTCTATTGACTTCACGCATTACCAATTTTCTTAATACAATCCTGTATATATTTAATACACATATAACATGTTGTATATAAATACAATAATAAGAAACCAACGTTGCGTATTAAATTCACTGGTCACATCCTTGGATAGATTTATCCACTTGCAATTATCGCTGGACGTGCAATCGAGATTTTAATTGCCTATTGCGACTTAATTATAAGTTATGAGTTTATTTAGTTCTTTTTTCTGTGGTTACAATATAATATACGAATTCATGACAACTTTTATTAATACTGATACAGATGAATGCCTTAAGATATAAAGTATCTGCTGGAACTTCCCGTACCAAAAACTAACTTATATATATAAAAAAAAAACTTTAAGACTTTGAAAATTTTAAATTTTTGCAAAAAATGACTTTTTTGAAAATCAGATTTTTGTTTGTATTTTTATTTTTTTTTCAAAATTTTGATCATTTTTTAAGCAAACATGCTGCTGTTTTGGAGCTGAAATATCCAAGCGCGAAAGCGCCGCGTATGTATTGTTTACGTATGAACATTGGTACGGAACTCATATAAATGTGCACAAAATTTGTAACTTATTATTTAGTCTTTATAAATATCATAGTAATACGATGTACATATGTCTAATGATCATTTTTGACCGCCGAATGGTATTATTTTTTACTTTTTCATTGGATCTCGGAGACGCTTTACAAAAATTTTTACTGTTTATTTCTTATACAATACAAGTAAAATGTTTTTTGAATTATATCAGACATTTTTTGAAAAATTCTGATGAGATGCTACCAAACTCTGTTAAAGTAGTACACTTTTCGCGGATAATGCATTCGAAGATCCAGATATAATTATTGGTTATATATAGTTTAAATGTTGTTTATTAGGATAAAATGATGCGATATTAAAAAATTATAGAGATTTGATATGTACTTATTAAATCATATTACTTGTTTGAATGTTGAGTTAAATACTGATATATATAACTTCTTATTATATGAATGTATGAATATTACTTGATGTACTTAGATGAGTATTAAGATATTAATAATTTTATTTGTTTCTAATTGTTCATTTCTGGGTGCAAGTGACTGCCCATTACATTCCTACCCGATCAGATTTGACTTTTAATTTAGTTGGGTCGAGTTCAAGGAATCTGAATTTCTTTGAATTGAAGACCGGTTAATGATTGAGGATGCGCTATTTATGGACAGATGTATGACAATATGAGTGATAATTTTATATTTGAAGTATAAAAGTGTAATTTATTATTGCTATCATGTATGAAAGTATTTAAATATATCTAAATAATTTCACTATACTAAGGTTGAGTCTTAGGCGTGGACAATATTTTTTTAAGCTACGTTCGAATACTATTTAGGGGTTCAACTAATATATAAATTTAATAGTCTTATTGGACACTTTTTGAAGCTCTGATATATCAGTTTTCAAAAAAAATGTCAGAAAATTTAAAATACTTTTCGTAAAAGTTTCGCTTTTCACGGATGTATTTATAGAACTGAAATAGACAATGATCGTTAGCGATAATCCATCCATTGTCAACAAAGTTTTTGCGCTTGTGTTGATTTTGGGAAGTATTTATAAATGTTTTGACACTGAATCATGAATCATTGGATATTATTTAAGACAAACTTTTCTCTCTTTTCATGAATGAAAATTGGCATATGAAATTAGAAGTAAAAAGTAACACCTACCTTTTTCTCTTTTATTCAGCATCTAATATGTGCTTTTTACCGTAGAGTAAAAAAACTTTTAACTGTAGTAGATTTTATTCGAAAAAGTTTCTATCCATAATCTTAGTATTGGGTAATTAAAAACTGTATAAACCATTGTTGTTAGTAATGTTTAAAGGCAAATATGAGGTTGAGAAGTGATATTTGAAATGCGCATGAAACATTTTCCTATATATTTATTAATTCTTTCTGTATTTTAATGAATACCCTCAAACTATGCGAACGGAAATTCTAATAATTCCAATATAAATTTCCTAGAAATGCTTGTTCTCTATAAATCATCTCTCAGCAAATATTATTTCTACTCGTTAGCTCTGGAAACTGAATATATTTATATTCCGAATTTATTGCATATCATATGATATTTTCCAGAAGCATTTATGT
>NW_020539725.1:26392788-26435366 GCF_003426905.1 Ctenocephalides felis | reverse complement strand
AAAAAAACGCACTTATATAGTTGCCATTAATATTTTAAACAAAGAACATTTGAATATGGTGCTACAAGTGGGCATGCAGTCAAACATCAATCTTGAAAATATGTGGCAAATAAATGTGTTGAAAATAAATCATTCAGTATCGAACACTATTTTACACAATTTATTCTGACATAAATCAATGCCCCTGAAAGACTTAATACTTATCAAATAATAGTATTTCCATTGAAATTGAATCAACCCTGCGCGTTCATGCACTAACACACGTTCACATTCGATCGTGAGAGAGATTGCAGAGGCCGCGGATTCCGTTTTCAGTCAGCTTCCGACGGGCTGCGTGAGCAGTGCGATCCGCTATGCGCAAGCTTGCCGAGCTTTGGGCTTCGAAGCTCACGGGGAAAGTTCAATACATATGCACGATGCGATAAACTCGAAGACGGCGCAATTATTTACCGTTATAAAATAAGTGACCGGTGCGTCTCATTATTACTAAATCTACGTATTAGATAGTTCATGGGATTTTAAATGTTTTAGCCTTGAGTTTAACCTGACCATATGTGCGCAATAACAGTTTGTTGTTGATGTGAATACGTGATGTCCAACGTTGACAGTTGTAGCTGTCAAATTAAAACTGTTGTTCAAAATTAAACTTTTTTAACTAAATTGATAATACGTCCACTGAAGCTCAGGATATGAATAATTCAAAATCTCAAGTATTTCATTTCAAAGACATAAGTTGTAAGCATAATAACAGGGTTACATAAAACATAACACAAGTTATTAGCATAATAACAGTTAATAAATACAATATGAAATATTTGCAATAGATATTTGTTTTAGACTAATTTAACAAAATAGTTTTTTTCTGCAAGCTTTAAATGTTGTCAATGCATTGAATTATCTGTGCAATATAACCATCAATTCCATACATTCATAAAGAACGAGTGTGTACTAAATATTACTTACTTCAGTCCAAATACTTAAAATAGTTTAGTTTTATAAATACATGCATAACATTTAACTATCTAAAATGACCACATAAAACTTAATATTATTGGTATAGTGATATATTGAAAACGCATGACATGTCATACAAAGTCTAAAATATTTGTGGTTTGAGCGGCTGCTTTAAACTTCAAGTAATTTATCAGGTATACCTCATATCCATAATATATATACATATATATATATATATATATATATATATATACATATACATATAAATTGCAATTGCAATTGCAAATATATTTACATGTGTTTGTTATTAGTAGTTATTTCTTTGGAGGTCGAAATCTTATAATATTTTATACGACTTCTATTATTATTTAATCTAATTGAATGCCAAAGACTGGCACACATAATTCCTGCCGATAGATCATTCAAGTAATGGTAAAATGTCTGTCACCAATAGCTGATTAGCTGCATGCATATAATTTCATCAGCCAAAAATGCTGAAGTTATAAACTAATTCATATCATTTGTCATATAAATATCGTCACACATCGCTTTAGCGGTGCGTATATTTCAAAAATAAAGACAAATAAAGTAGGGGTAACTGGGTACGGTTGTGTAAGGGTACGGTTGTGACAGCCGCCATAATAGCTAAACTATACTGATAGAGTGCAAAGGAAAAAAGATGAATTATGTTATGATTGTACCTAATGACAGTATTTTAGTATTTTCACATAGACAAGTGTTCAAATTTACTTTTCTTCCAGATAACTAGTAAATTTTCATAATTATTGGTGTTCAAATAAAAAGTGCCAAAATCGTACCCAATATCCCCTAATGTTTTGAACAATTATATTATTATTATATTATTATATTAGTGCTTTGAGTAATTTACTTAAATTGTTGTATACACCTTGGCCTAAATCATTTCGATTTGAATATATAATATTGACAACAGTATTTGTATTCAGTACAAGTTCAAGTACTTTCTTGATAGAACAGACGAATTGTTTTTAGTCGTTCCATATTGTAGATTTACATTGTCTTCCATAATATAGTATTGGATAAAAGAAAGCATTTAGTTATGTTACTGTTTTATATTATTTATAACATTCAAAAGGAGTACGATGTATTAAACCATATCATTTTACCATTATAAGTACATATAATCATTGTTAATTAATTAAATTGTTTTTAAGCATTGAAAATATTGTTGACCTATATAAAAATATTCAATTAAATTAATTATGATTTAATAATAACATAGTAATTTCTTTTTGAAGAGTCGGAAATCACAGTGATTCAAATTTAATAGTTTTCATAGTCTCTTTTCTAACTACGGCTTCTGAAAGTAGTAAATGATTAACAAACTTAGTAGCCTGATTTTAGTTGATTTCTAGAAATCAGGCATTAATGATTAATCATTAATCTGTGTTTGTGTCAATTGTTTTGCAAAAGAGGAAAACTTCAAGGAAGATACAATTTATATCAATTTCCAATAGTTTGGATTAGTTTCATGAAATCGGCCACGACGTCATCGGTAATTAGAAGCACATTTTTCCGCTCACGTTTTCTGGAGAACAAATCGATAGCTTTCAGTTTGAAATAAGTGTAATTAGTTTTAGGGTTATAATAAAATGTTATAATTTATTAAAATTTTTAATTGTATTTTGTATGATATGAGTTTTCATATTTATATTATCAATTAATTTCATTATATATAATTTTATGTAAATTTTGAGACGCATATACTAAAGGCTAAAATATTCCTTATACAGTGCTTACGGTTTCTGCTTCGTGGCAAAATGTGATGGGATAGATTTACCTTTTCGATAAACACGCATCGAGCAGCAGTGATGTCTATTTATACAAAATGTAAATTAAAATTGTGTTCTCAACTTTTCCCATTTTCGTTGTGCTAGAAAACGAAAAATCTACCATACTAAAACTTTTCTGCTTTGAATTATATAAATATATATGATGTGTACCATATATATATGATGTGTATAATATGTATGGTATATGTAAGGCGCTTTCCATGGACCTGTATGATCCATCGGCATGAATTATCTATGCCAGTCTTTGGGCATTAAATTAGATTAAATAATAATTGAAGTCGTATAAAGGCTTATTATGTAACGTTTACATATACACATGCCGCAATATTCTATAAATCCAATTTGCTTTAATGCAATTACCTACCTACAGTCGGAATATTCACCTAACAACTGTTAGTTTAATAATATGCATGAACCAGAATGGAATGGAATATATTTTATTATTTGGGGAATTTTATTTAAACTAAATTGCTGTTTATTATAATTTGATAATGACTAATAAAAGTGAGCAAAATAATTGCTCTTTTCATTATATTTATGATTATTTTACAATAATGATCTCTATTCTTATACGATACAAAAATAACAACAACGAATAGCTTGTTGTAGAAATTATATGATGGAATACTGATATTAATTTTTCTCCAGCATTTCCAGCATTTCCATTTTCTTCAGAATTTTATTTTTAACCTGTAATAACATTATAATCTTAAATGAATTTCAGAGATGTTATTCAACATTAGTTTTTTCATAGATACCAATTTTATTTTTAGTTACACAATTTTTAAGTTGTTCAATCATCAGTTTCAAGCATTATTTGAAATGGATTTTTTTAGTTATTTTTGCTGGTCATAATTTTGTTTTCAAACTTTTTTACGCCGTTATTATAAGTATATGGAATTTATTTTTATACTTGAGTATTTTGTGATGATACTTCTTAATTGTGGCTTGTTAGAAGGCAACACAACAGTTGACCTATTTATATTTAATGTATTTTATTATTAGAATTTCTCTAATACTGATGATTTTAAATTTGATGCAGCGATGTTGGGCAAGGGCTATTTTTACTTGTAAATATTTCCATAGTAAATGTTCTAAACAAAATTATTTGTTATGATAATAAGCATCAAGCATATTACAAAATAAGTATACTCGTATATATAGTAGAACGAGGCTCAAAGGTCTCTCACCGGTATCTCAAAAACAAAGTTACGAATTTTTTAACAACATATTTGAAAGTAGAGGGAAAAAGATGTATAACCAGTTACTGCATTGATTCTTACGGCCTTGCTGTCGGTAGATAAACGGCAATGTTCATAGAATTTATAAAAAAGCTAAAAAAGTTAAAAAGGACCAACTGAAAATTTACCTTGGCAAAGGTGTAACAACAAAATAGTAAAATAATAAAAAGAGAAAATAAAAAGTAAATAAAATTATTAAAACAATTCCACGAAAGATAATTAAATAAATATTTATTTAGTTATTCCAACTTTGCTGATGAATATTTCTGACTAAATACCAGATGAAGGATACATATAATGTTATATCTGTAAAAAATGTACCCATGGAATTTATATTTTGCATTGGTTTAATAATGTAGCTATTATTTCGTAAATCCATTAAAAAGACCTGTTTGCCTTTTGGTCGTCTCATTTTACCCCGTCTATGGGGTAAAAAGGACCATTGCAAATATTTAAAAAACAGCAAGAAAACACATTCCTACAATGATGAAAGCTGAGAATTTTACTGAACATAGTCAGATAGTTGTTTCTTCTATACCTGTTATTTGTTCCGATAAATTGGTTTGGTTTTCACAATATCATTGCTCAAAGTAAATTGGGACATTGTGCCTCGCCCTACCCTACATTATATTATATATTATATGTTTGTGATGTGTTCATATGTTGGATGCGTAAATAATAATTTACCCCGTTCGAGTTTTTCATTAGAAACATATAATCCATATGTTGCTGATAACAATATTTGCTAAAACAAATCTCCGTAGCGTGATATTCGCGATTAGAAATCATGATTCATTAATAATTACGTACATCATTATGTAATAATGAATAGATATTGATATGACATGACAAAATTATCTACCTTGAACTATGCATAATATATATATATATATATAATATATATATATATATATATATATATGTTTGCGCCGCACCTGTGTAGGTTGTCGGACCTGTAAAAGGTTTGTTTTTCTACTCGGACAATACGTTTCAAATTTAGGCAATCGGGCAATTCTGACTCATAAAAAGGCCGATGCAGGCAATAGTTTTAGCATTCAAATCAATTCATTCCGCGCCTTTCATTCGTTCAGTTACTTTCAGTTCCTTACAGTGTTCGAGTTGATTTATTCCGTGGTTTTCATTCATTTTGGTTTAATTCATTCATTCAGTTACTTGCAATCAATACATTCAGTTCCTTTCAGTGTTTGTTATCAGTTCAATATTATCAGTGGATTAAATTTCTATTGTGTGTCAAGTCAACAGTTATTTTTATTTGTCAGTGTATTCGAATTTCTTTTCAACCTATCCAACCGACTACGCTGATGTTTCCAGATCCAACCAAATAGCTGCCGCGGCTTGGACTTCCAAAACAGATAACATTTTCATACAATATTAATTAGTGTTCATTTTTGTTTTTTCATTTATATAAAATTTATATAGAATATATTTTAGTTTATTATTGATTACGGAGTAAGAAGAATTTTATTTTTAATTTATATTTGTTTACCATTGGTTTTTGTTTTCTGAATACATTTAATTTTTTTATTTTTCCTCGAAGTATAAAATACTTCGAAAGGGGTTGAGAAACCCCCCAACATCAACATTTGGTCCTTCGAGCCGGATCCTAATTATTATTAGGATTAATTGGGTGTATACAGAAAACAAAAATATATAATGGCGCCTAAAATCGATATTGGTGCAGAAATTGCACGTCTAACCGCCAAGAGAGAGATGTACTTTTCAATTGTGCAAGAAACGTACGATCTATCGCAACAGATTGATGTATCTTCAAATAAGACACAATTTCTTGAAAATTTATATATTACTGAAAATGCTCGTGAACAATTTATTCAATTGTGCGATGAAATAAACAAATTAAAATATTTAGATAATCCTAGTTTCATTCCGGAATATTCCGCAATAAAGGCCCTTGAAACGATGTATGCCAAAATAAAACACGCTGAGAAATTACTAGATAATAAAAATGCGCATAGTTCTTCAATTAAAGACATAGTACCCAAACAACATTTACCGTCCATTGAAGTACCTAAATTCTCAGGAGATATTCAACAATGGCCATTATTTTATGAAACATTCAATTCACTAATTCATGAAAATACCGAGTTAGATAATGTTTCAAAATTTCATTTTTTAAAAGGAGCGTTACAGGGTCCGGTTTTAAAAATATTCATTCTATACTACCGACCGCAAATAATTATCAAATTCTTTGGGAAGCGCTCATAAAAAAATACCAAAATAAACGGTACTTAGCCACCAATTATTTCAAACAACTATTGTCATTCAAAACCATTTCATCTGGACAAATAAATTCATTCCTGAAAAATTCGATACCGCGGTGCAAGCGCTCTCCCAATTGAATATTCCCGACGCCTATGATTTCCTTATTACGTCACTGGCATTCTCGAAACTCGATCCGTTGTTACAAGAAAAATTCGAGCATTTTTATCAAGGTGAGTTTCCCAAATACCAAGACCTCCTGCATTTTCTTCAAAAGTCACAACAGGCAAAAAATCAAGTATATGGTATGACCAACAATTTCACTAATGACAAACCCAATTACAAAAACACTAAAATTAGCCGGTCATTTTTGTTAAAAAATAAATATGATAACAAATGCTTTGTGTGTCGGGAACAACACAGAGTGTTTACTTGTTCGAAATTTCTTTCATTGAGTATACCTGATAGGCGATCCCTTATTCAAAAATTAAACTTATGCGACAATTGTTTGGGTCATAAGATAACGACTACGTGTCGATCGAATAAAACCTGTTTATTATGTAACGAACGACATCACTCGCTATTGCATACTGGTAGCAATTTTGCGAGTACGGATCAAAATAATCTTTCTAATTCCAAATCAGTAGTACGGTTTTATGCGCATTTAATCAAAACAAAATCGCACATCATATTACCATATTGCCGACAGCAGTAGTAAAAGTTACTACTAGAAAAGAAAACATTTTATTACGTACAATTATTGATTCGGGAAGCGATAGAAATTTTGTGACATTAACTTGGTGCAAAAAGGCTGATTTACAAATTCTTCCAATATCAACCCAAGTGATCGGGTTAGGCAATTCGTCACATAAAGTTATTGGATTAGTTAATTTCACTTTGAAATCTTTAATTGATTCTTATCAGTTATCGGTCTGTGCATACGTAGTACACGAGATAGTGGGAAAGCAACCACAAATTACCATTCCGATTTCATCCATCAAAACATTTCTGAATTATCCTTTAGCGGATCCTAACTTTCATACACCCCAGGAGGTCGACGGAATTTTGGGTTGCGATGTTTTCGGCGAAATTCTTGGCACTAATCAAGTTAAAAATGATAAAGGATTACCTGTGGCCCTAGAAACCCGGTTGGGTTATTTAATATTAGGTTCCATTCCTGATTTATTTGAAAATACCGGCACTTCTACTAATTTATGTAATGTTTCAGATTCAGATTTCCATTTACAAATGAATAAATTCTTACAATTAGAAGACATTCCCGAAATAATCCTCTCTTCTAACGATGATTTATGCGAAAACCATTTTACTACAACTACTACGCGATCTCCAGATGGACGATATGTAGTAGCGCTGCCTTTTAAAAGTGAAGGCAGAAATTTATACAAATCATTTCATTTAGCCTTAAAGCGATACCAAATGCTTGAAAATAAATTTTTGAAATATCCCGAATTTCATAAAAAATATGCCGCCGTTATAGAAGATTACCTGACTCAAAACCAATTATCCTTTGTCGATTATTGTCCGGTAGATCAGGAAGTCGATGATTTTATTAAAATAAAAAATGGATATTATATTCCTCATTTCGCAGTCGAAAAAGAAAGTTCCTCTACGCCTTTACGCGTTGTGTTTGATGCATCTGCGAAAAATTCAGAATTCACTTCCTTGAACGAAATTTTGCATGTTGGTCCTAAATTACAAACCGACATTTGTTCAATCCTTCTAAATTTTCGTTTCGGGCCTATAGCATTAACAGCTGATATCAAACAAATGTATCGTAATATTTGGGTTCGTAAACAAGATAGAAAATATCAAAAAATCTTATGGAGACCGTTTCCCGATGCACCCATTGGCATCTATGAATTAAATACCGTAACTTTTGGTCTATCATCATCTCCCTTTCAAGCTATCAGAACCATCAAACAACTATCCCGAGACGAATGTTCCAAATATTCTCAATCTATTTCTAGAATTCTTGAGAACGATGTCTATATTGATGATGTGGTTACAAGTATCGACTCCTTGGATAGCGCTAAAACCATTTGCGAGGGTTTGCAGACTGTATTATCGTCTGGTGGTTTTGAATTAAAAAAGTGGGAATCTAATAATTCTAATCTGCGTAAACTTTTTTCTGATTCTGATGTACAAAATAAACATTTCTCTAAATCGGATTTTCAAATGGAATCTTCTACAAAGGTATTGGGATTAAAATGGGATCCCTTATCAGATAATTTTTCATTCGAAATAAAGCTTACGTGGAGAAAATGGACAAAGAGACAACTTCTTTCAGTAATAGCGCGAATCTGGGATCCTCTGGGTTTCCTAACTCCGATAGTTGTTAAGATAAAAATATTATTGAAAAAAATTTGGACATTAAAAATCGATTGGGATGAGGAATTACCATCATTTATTATTACATCATGGTTAGCCGTATATTCCGAATTAGAGCATCTTAATAACTATCAGATTCCGCGTTATCTCGAAACATCAAAACAAAACAAATGTTCATTATTTGGTTTCGCGGATAGTTCAGAGCAAGCGTATGGAGCGGTAGTTTATATTAAATCTCTTGGCAATCCGAATTTCTTGTTGATTTCAAAATCGCGTGTAACACCGATTAAAAACCAAACATTAGCCAGGCTTGAACTTTGTGCCTGTCATTTACTGTCAAAACTTCTGAATTTTATATTAACGAATAACCAACATAGTATAGATTTTGATTCTATTTACTGTTTTTCCGATTCTATGATTGTCCTTCACTGGTTAGCAGGACCGGCTACTCGTTGGAAAACATTTGTAGCCAATAGGGTAACAAAAATACGGGATCTCATTCCTAATGCACAATGGCTTCACATTCCTTCTAATCAAAATGCAGCCGATTGTGTTTCTCGAGGTCTTCGACCTAAGGATTTTATCCAACATAAGAATTGGTTGTTTGGGCCGGATTGGTTGAATGGTCCTATATCAACTTGGCCTGCAAAAACGGTTGAACCTTCCGGAGATATTGATCAAGAAAGAAAAGCTAACGTTCTAATAGTAAAGAGTGTCATACCACCGATCAATCCTTTATATGAATTAACGCAAAAATTTTCTAATTGGTGCAAACTTGTAAGAATTTTCGCTTATATATTGAAGTTTTGTAAAATTATAACAAATCGAAACCGACTTTTGACTTCAGATTTGAAACAAGCCGAGGTAATTATTATTCGTTTAGTCCAAGAACATCATTTTCCCGAAGAATTCAAACTATTAACGAACGGAAAGTCTTGTTCGAAAAGTTTTGCCGACTAAATTTGGTTTTGGATTCTAATAATTGTTTACGCGTTAAAGGTAGATTAGGATTAACAACTAATAACAATCCACTTCTTTTGCCAAAAAAAGACCAAGTAGTAAATTGTCTCATAGATTACTACCATATTAATAATTTACATACTGGATCAAACTTAGTATTATCTTTATTGAGGCAAAAATATTGGATCTTGTCGGCTCGTGCAATAATTCGTAATCGTCTTCACAAGTGTATAACTTGTTTTCGACAGAATCCGAAACCCATTTTTCCATTCATGGGCGACTTACCAGTACCGCGCATAACAGCCAGTAGAGCTTTCCTAAACGTCGGCGTTGATTATGCAGGCCCCTTCAATATCTCCATGAGTCGTCACAGAGGCGCTCGAACCTACAAGGCTTATATATGCTTGTTCATCTGTTTAGCCACTAAGGCGATACATCTCGAATTAGCTTCAGATTTAACAAGCGATACATTTTTAGATTGCTTGAAACGATTCCTAGCCCGGCGTGGTCCTATTAAATGTATTTACTCCGATTGTGGAACCAATTTTATAGGAGCCAAAAATACTCTTGATTCCTTATTCCTTCTCCTAAATTCCGAAGAGTATAAAAAGCGTTTCAATGAATTATTGGTTTTACATGACATTGAATGGAAATTTAATCCACCGTTTGCCCCACATTTTGGAGGTATATGGGAGGCGAATATTAAATCAGTGAAGACCCATTTGTTTAAAGTTATAGGGTTGCAAATTTTATCCTACGAAGAGTTTAATACAGTCCTCAATCAAATCGAAGCCTTACTGAATTCAAGACCGTTATGTTGGCTGAGCAATGATCCATCGGATCCTCAACCTCTTACGCCTGCGCACTTCTTAATGCAAGAGCCTCTGTCGGATTTGCCCGTTGACTATGAAAACTTGAATTTGACTAAAAGAAAACAATTGTTAGATCATATTGTCGCTTCTTACTGGAAGCGATGGAATGTGGAATATCTAACCGAGCTACAGGTCCGACAGAAATGGAATACAGTCACTAATCCTATTAAAAAGGGTGATTTGGTAGTTGTAAAACAAGAGAATGCGCGTCCGCTCCATTGGGGGTTGGGAAGAGTTGAAGAGGTTTTTCCGGGCTCCGATGGAGTGGTTCGAGTAGCATTGGTAAAAACGGGAAATACCCTAATCAAGCGGCCTGTTGTCAAACTATGCCCCCTACCTATTCAATAGTTTATATCTGAATTATTCATTTCAAAAAAAAAAAAACTTTTCTATCTCATGATATATTTGCTTCTATATATAGTTTTGCCAAATTTTCAATCTCCAGGGCGATGAGAACACCCCTCATAGTCTCTGGAAGATTCTTGTAAATGTCCAAAAAATCTAGACCCTGGCGCGAAAATAAAACTTCCGCAATCTAGATTGTGTGAATGTGGTAGGTCGTGAGAGCGGGACCCTGGCGCGAGGTCAGGCTTCCGTAACCGATCTACTCTGAATGAAAGTTTAAATTTATTTTGGCAATTCTATCCTTCCTAATCATGAGGTTCACTATGTACCAATTTCGAGTATTTTCAGAAGTATAAAAGGCTAACCTTTTAGTCGGGGGAAAATGTTTGCGCCGCACCTGTGTAGGTTGTCGGACCTGTAAAAGGTTTGTTTTTCTACTCGGACAATACGTTTCAAATTTAGGCAATCGGGCAATTCTGACTCATAAAAAGGCCGATGCAGGCAATAGTTTTAGCATTCAAATCAATTCATTCCGCGCCTTTCATTCGTTCAGTTACTTTCAGTTCCTTTCAGTGTTCGAGTTGATTTATTCCGTGGCTTTCATTCATTTTGGTTTAATTCATTCATTCAGTTACTTGCAATCAATACATTCAGTTCCTTTCAGTGTTTGTTATCAGTTCAATATTATCAGTGGATTAAATTTCTATTGTGTGTCAAGTCAACAGTTATTTTTATTTGTCAGTGTATTCGAATTTCTTTTCAACCTATCCAACCGACTACGCTGATGTTTCCAGATCCAACCAAATAGCTGCCGCGGCTTGGACTTCCAAAACAGATAACATTTTCATACAATATTAATTAGTGTTCATTTTTGTTTTTTCATTTATATAAAATTTATATAGAATATATTTTAGTTTATTATTGATTACGGATTAAGAAGAACTTTATTTTTAATTTATATTTGTTTACCATTGGTTTTTGTTTTCTGAATACATTTAATTTTTTTATTTTTCCTCGAAGTATAAAATACTTCGAAAGGGGTTGAGAAACCCCCCAACATCAACAATATATATGAAATATTGTATTCAGGTGTTAGTGCTTATATGTAAATAAATTACATTTTTTTTTTATTCAAACATGGAATTCTATAATTTGGAGTTAAGGTTGTGTTTACGTGACAGCAAAACTATTGTACATGGTCTGTTCAAAAAGTACCCGGAATTACTAATAATTAAATTTCGCGGGTCTGGAGTGTCTGATTGTCAAAATTTTTTTTTTATTGTGTTGGTATACATGCCCCTAAAGTATGATGAAATTTTCAGCTATATTCACTGTTTACTTTGTCTGTGGTAGTCGCTAAGGTTCGACGTGTTTTTCTGAGCTCGGCGATTTTTACAATGGAAGAATTGAAAAAGTCAAAGAATTTGTATTAAATTTTGCGTAAAAAATGAAATAAAGTGTTGCAAAGTGCAAAAATTCACCAGATATGGCTCCGTGTGACTTTTTCCTATTCCCAAAGTTGAAGAGACCCATGAAAGGACGGCGGTTTTCCTCGATTGAAGAAAATCGCCGAGAGTGCTCAAGGACATATCAAAAAGTGAATATCAAGGGTGCTTCGAAAATTGGAAAAAAACGCTGGCATAAGTGTATTATATCTGGGGGGGGACTACTTTGAAGGGGACCACATTAATGTAGACGAATAAATAAATATTTTTTTGAAAAAACGAAAATTACGAAAACTTTTTGAACAGACCTCGTATATGCCCTTAAGGCTTTAAAAGAATTTTTCATTTTCATTTTAATAAAATATTTTGAGATATATAATTGGGTTAAGTAGTTCACTTCTACAAAATTCTTATAGTTGTTTATGCTATTATGTTTATTACGAATAATTTGACATATTTCACATTCGTTTTTAAAGCAGGTCATGCGCATATTAACTTCATTATAGATATTTTGATATAGCGAATCTAATCTTGAAACAGGTATTATAACTTCAGAAGTTTTCAAAGAGAAATATATAAGTTAAAGCTGAGTATATCGGTAAATATTATATTAAAGTTTCTAAAGCAATGGAAGTTTAGTCGAGCTTTTCTCAACTTATATCTTTACTTAGTAATTGTATCAAACTACAATGATACAATTTTTTACTTTACTTTTAAAATTATGTCATTATTAATAATACAGTTTAATTGCTTCTGTACGGTTATATTAAAAGCAAACATTTTTTGTATAAAGTTTGATCAAAATTCGATAACAAATAATCGATATATAAATTTTGAACAAGACGTATTAAATAATTTATTTGCTATTAATAGCTGAAAGTATTGTTAGATACTATGGGTAAATTTAATACATTTTTCCTTGTTTTGCTCATTGTTCTAGATACAATTAAAAAATCGTTTTAATACAACTTTTAATAAGTAAGTGAATAGTTCGGTCGAGCCATTTTTTCTAGTTTCATTTCAATAGCGATTAGAACTCTATGATTCTGTAAGGATCTGAATTGCCATATTTTTTTTGAAGGCAACTAAAATAGTTGTCCTATCTTTTTTGCTATCTATATATTCAGATAAAAATTGATATCACTACTGTTTGAGGCCTGGAGTTTCTGATTGAATTCCAATGAATTCAACAACTAAGCCATGGGGGAACCCCAAATTTTACATTATTTACATTTTATACCTTTCTATCTCAAATTTTGTTATTAAATTCCCGAAGGAGAAGTTTATGTTTTCATCAAAAAATCCGATTCGCTAATTTTATGTTTTCTCGACGTTTCAAGCCATTCTGAATCGAATGAGACCAAATGTGGAAAAAGTATGTGTGTGTGTGTGTGTATGTGTGTGTGTGTGTGTGTGTGAACAGATTTTTTGCCGTAAATCGACGTTTTCTCTAAAACGCCTGAACCGATTTCAGAAATTTAAAAGCCATTTGATGTATTTCGGTGAGGACTATCGTTTGTCAGTTTTGTTCGACGATCTGCCAAGCCGTTTCTTTGTAATTTGAAAAAAAGTGTTAAACTTTTCGTCCACATTTAAGCTCATCCTACCGGACCGATTTTAAAAAATCAAAAACTGTTTGAAAAATATTAGTTGGGAATGATACTGATTAGTTTTAGGTGAAAATCTACCGAGCCGTTTTCTTGTGATTACCTGTTGAAAAAAAAATTAAAGCCGATTTTTATGGATTTTTTTTAGTGATATATACCATGGTCTTATAGAACTTACTGAAATATTACGGCCTTACGACAAATAGTTTGATTTTAAAAAATCATCAAAGATTGAGAAAATGAGTAGTTCTTTTGACATTTGTTAAAATTAAAATTAGACTATTTACTTGGTATAATGATAGAGTACTTGGTCTTGAACATAATAAACCATTAAAGTCCTGGAAACTGGTTCAATTATAAAAATTATTGATTTTTGAAATTTTGCTTTTAGAAAATACTCCGAGTCAAAGTGTTCGTTCGTTTTCAATTATGTGTAATAAATTCACTCGGAATACTTTTAATGACTCACAAATTAATTTATTATTTATTGATTAAGTCGATTATTTAAACATATAGGGAAATTCATGTAACTTGCCTCAAGGCTAAATACCAAACCAACTAGTTTAAATCCACATTTAATACGAGCTTTTACTGCATTTATTTATGTGGATAATATTAAATAACGTGGCTATTTTGCAAATTCTATTCTATTAATGGTTGGTAATCTAAGGCATTAATCAAATTATGAAATGCACTTTTTTTCGAAACAATATCAACACATGTTTTATTTTTATGCTAGAAAATTTCTCTAACTAAAATCTAACGCAAAGACGAAAAATAACATTATAATGGACGCGTTTGTGACTTCCATAATGTCAGTAATTCTATTTCATCATAAAACATTCCTTTTGGAATGCGAAAATGCTTCGAGTCCGCACAGAACAATTTTTATTAAATAAAACAGAATTATTTAAAACAAAGTTTCAGCTCAGTCTTGTTTATTAAGGAATGCAGTTGATTATGTATTCCGATTGTTTAAATATTTAAATAAAGGTTTCATAATTATTGTCTGAATACTAAATCAGTTAATCCTTTATATCTTTCTTCAACACGAAGAAATCTAATTGTATTTTGTATATTATTAGGAAAATGAATTATTCAATGATGATATAAAAATGTCATTTTTAATATCTTTAAAACTTAAATAATAACTTGGAACTAAATAAGTCTAAAGCGTTATTGGATAATGATAATAACAAGAAGTAGTCTGCCCAAAGGCAGGTCCATGGTGTGAGAGCACCACAAATTGTTTATTCACTTTCTTTGCCTCATTTATTATTTCTTCGACCTTTATTCGCTTAAGCATTTTTCTTTCTAAATTTCTGCTACTATGTTTTGGTGCTTTAGTTTTCAGTTTCCTGTATTTTCTCTTCTTGCGTAAATTGTCAATAATCAGCATTCTTCTTCTTCCCAATTTTTCACTCCTTTTTTCTTATAATGTCAGTGAAATTTTTAAATAATGCAGTTTATAATGTTTTATAATATTTTAAATATTTTAATAAAGGTTTTATAATTTTTTATAATCATTGGTCAAATCATTATAAATTGATTTGAAACTTAATAACATAAATATTGTAGTTATTTTTATTATTATTTACACTGCGATCAGAACTTAAGGGTTCTATAAGCTATTTTCATGATTTGACTTAACTAAGTTACATTGATTTTTTTGATAGCAACCCCAATAGTTGTTCCATTTCTATGTGATGAATTTTCATTATTACAATTTTTGTAATAGCGAACAACTGTCAAGTAGTATAATTGATGTATTTTTACCACTCATGCTTCTAATAAATCCAGAATATAATCATTATGGAGTCTAGTTTGAAATATATCGGGTGTCACAACATGACATGTGTGTACTCAATGTATTATGTTTATAAAAGTATATCAGTTTTTATTTAATGTAATATGATACATGTTTGATGAACATTGCTTTTGTTCATGTTTATACGAGTAATATATTGATTTATGTGTTCAACCTTTTTAGGGCTACTAAATTAAATATATTCACTATTAAAGTTTGAATTTTATGCTTTTAATATACAATAAGTAATTAGGAGTTGAACTCGAAAATTAAGAGCTATTTTCAATTATTGATTGCATTAATGAATTTTATCTGTTTATTAGTTCTAATTAATATATTTTGAAATCAAGGCTTGTTACAATTATTTTATCATTATATTAAATTTACTTACTTATATATAGAAATAAATTTAAATAATAAATTCAAATATGCAAAGATGAGCAAAGGTTCAATATGCAAGATAAGCGAGTTTTTCATATAGTATACACTTATGCCATTTCAGATAAATATAATTTTAATAAATCATTAATTAATACGCAAGCTATTTTTTTCCATCGAAATTTATTGTAAATTAAAAATTGTGTACATCTCTTTTGTTCCATTCATTATAATTATAATTCACTTATTTCGCATACAAATATATTTTATAATATATGCAAATATATTTTTATTATTGTATACAAATTGATGTCATACTTGCAAGGAATTAGTAATCGCTATAATACAGTTGAATTAATTTAGTTAGGCATTATATCATTCAATTATTAACTAGGCATCTATATTTAATTATTAACTTTAATATGATATTTGTATATTATTTGGATTATATTTGTTATGTTGTAATTAATATTTAATTATTGAAACTATAATTGCTTTTATACAGATTATGGTAAATTAATTTAATTGGGCATTAAATCTTAATATACATTCAATTAAGAACTTTATTATGATATTTGTATATTAATTAGATCATACTTGTTTTGTTGCAATGAATTTCTAATTATTGAGTAAATTATTGTCTTTATGCAGTTAAAACAATTAATTAACGTTTGATGATATTTATATATCATTTGCATCCAATGGTTTTTTATATTAATTTAGTATTTAGTATTACAAATTATTAAAAGCAATAAATATATTCATCATTAAATTACAAACAGATCGCGTTGCAATTACAAAAAAATCTTGTTCAATAATAATAATACCATTCAATATTAGTTTCTAGTATTCAATTATTTGCTAATTATTGAATTTTGTAAATTTACTGTTAATCTTATTTTGTAAAATTAACAACATCTTCAGTGGCGATTCATTTCGTCGAAACGAATTTTTTTTAACACGTTAATTGCCACAATAATATCGGAAATAATTCCATGGACCAAAGTAACTTTATAATATAATTTAGTTTGAAATGTATCAAAAAAACTTCAAATATTGTTTCAAACTAAATGTTTCTTTTTGCCAAATTTTCTGGCAAAATTATTAAACACTATTTATTTATGTCACACGTATATGACTGATATTGCCTATATTAAAACTTTTTGTTCTGATAAATCAAGAAATTTTTAGGTCAATTTGTCATGTAGCTCTGACATGGCTCATGTAGAATTTCTTAGCATCAGACTTATATAAAGAACATTTAATAAGTAAATAATTAAATTTTATCTAACAATATCAATTTTAACTAACTTCAATTAACAAATAAATTGATTGTTCTGTTAATTTAAGTATTTATGGTCTAAAACAAACATGTTTGCCTTGTGGCCTTTTGCTTTTAAACCTTTAACTGTGTATAATCTGCCAGCATTTTTGTCTTTAACTGGTTTGCCATTTGTTGCTTCAGCAGCCGTTGTTACAAATAGAATGTTCATGTCTTTGCCACCAAATGCCACTGAAGTCACCTAAATTTAAAAAAAAAGATATCTTCAAATGATTTCTATTTCTACTTTTAATTTTTATTATACTGTTGATATGAAGCAATTCGCACAATTATTATTTTTAAATTCAATTAAATTACAGAAACACTATTTTTAGAGTTTCATATACTTTGAATGTTTCATTCGAGCTATGTTCATTGTTTTCAGTAAGATGTTTTATTTTTGAGTTTTTTTATTAATAAACTTAGAGAGTTCTATTCATTTACTACATGTTGATTTAAACAAGCAAGCAAACTTTTATAGAAGTCTCTAGAAAATAGAGCGTAGGTGAAAACGTATTTGCAACTACCTTTACAAATTACAAAGAGAAATTCAATTTTAGCTAATTGCTCTGAATTATTGCTTCTGTTTTACACCAAGAGTTCTTGGAAAGGCAGTACATGAAACAGATTCGTCATTTTTTATACATATATTGAATTTAATGAAAACCGAAATCCAATTAAGAAATCAGTCTAATTTTAAGGTCAGTTTTGTAACTTCTTGCCTTACACATGTGTAAATGAAATATTTGTAGGGCATATTACAAATCAATCTTTCTACAGAATGTTACTGCAATATCTATTCCTGTAATCATGTATTTTTATAACTGTTTTTTTTATAAATTTAAGATTTTTTATTATTTAAAAAATTATTGTTAGAGCTAAAACGAAAAAATTGTAACTGTAACTGTTTGCAATTACATTTATTGCTATTAACTAATGACGATGATATTAATTGAAGTATAAATGAATTATTATTAAAATTATTACATTTTCTATAACCAGTGATTAGTTAGAACTCTATCGAATTTTCAGTTTGAAATTAGTTCATCAGAAACAATGCTTTAGTGGTACTATATTTCCAGCTCATTCGATGGGCATTTTCAATTATTCAGCTATCTGAATTTTCATTCAATTGAAAATCAAGTAATGAGAAATTCAAATTGAAATTGATTTTTAATAACTAAAGACTTACTTGAGGTGCGGGTATCATAATCTCATGTATAATTTCCTTCTTGATTGGATCAAATTGTAAAACTCTTCCTCCACCGTGCACAGCAATATATAAAATACCTGAAATATACATCAGTATTATAAATAATTATTTCATATTCATATTTTATAAGCATTTATTGAATTGCGATTGCACGTCTATTTTTATTAAGTGCTTTCAAGATGTATTTATAATAATAAACACACATTAACGGGCAAATTTAATTCAAAATTTACTTTACACTTTTATGTTGCTTCAAACTCATTAATTTACAGCTATTCATGTTCATTTCATCATGTTCAAAATATTTTGTACTTATGATAAATATATATACGATGGCAAATTTCATTGTAGATCGAATAAATTTTTTTTATTCAAACTAATATGGGAATGGTCCATTCTGGTACATTAAATATTGATTACCACTGTATTATAAATTAATTTTTGGTTAAATCAATATATAAAGTTGATATTTACCCTCAGTGTCTATTGTCATTCCATCAGGTACTGCACTCTCTGGAAGTTTATACTTTTTAACAGAAATGTTTATTAATACAACTGGGTTTCTTATCACTCCAGTCTTTTCATCATAGTCATATTGAGTTACTGTATGTTTAGTAGAATCACAGTGATACATTTTTCCTAAAAACAACAGAATAATTTATAGTAGGTATACTATAGGTTTTGGCTCTTGAGATCTAAGAACACATATGACATATACATATATAGATCTTTACATGTCTTTAAAAGAGCCTACGAATTTTGAATCTTTTAAATTTCTTTATCAACTTGCAATATTTTGTGCTGGATTTTTAATTTTTTGTTAGCAATTTGAACTTTGTTTTTTTATTTTTTGAAAATGTTTGAATTTAAAAAAAAATTATTAAAAAATAAATACACGTGATATCTTACTATACCCCCCTCCCCCACGTGATATTTCGTGATTTATTGTCAACCCCCCCCTCCCCTAAAAATCTCACGTAATTAATGGACGCCTTCAAAATTATCCCCCTCAACACCACGTGTATTTTTAGTTTCTAGAAAAAATATTAAATTTTTGGTATTTTTTTAAAATTTTGAATATTTTCAAAATTCAAATAAATACATGTGATAATTATCTAACTAGATTCCGTCTTTCCTCATATGATATTTTGTGATTTCAACCCCCTCTTTTAAACCACGTGACTGAAAGTAGCCCCCTCATGACAAAAGTTTGTAAAAATTAAAAATTTCGTCATTTTAAAATATTTAGTATTTTAAAAACATCTTTAATTACAATTAATCAATTGAAAATATTTTTTTATTAAAGATTTAAAATTAGTTAATCCTTTATATTCTTCTATAACGCAAGGCAAAATAATTGTATTTTTTTTAAATCGGTAGGAAAATCCATTATTTAATGATGTTACACAAATATTAATAATATCTTCAAAACTTTCATAATAACTTGGCGAAAAATAAGCGAAAATATTTTTCTTTATAACTAAGCTCTAATTAGTAAAGTAATGATTGCTGCGCATATGTAATGTGTAATGCTAATGACTTACTTTGATTTTTAAATCTTTAATGGCTGTTGCTTTTAATCTTACATATGATGATATTCCTTTAAATATTATTATAGCACTAAAAACCATTATTTCCGCCTTTTAGAAGGCTTTATTATTTTCAGTCATTAAAAAGTAGTTCACCAATTATAAGTTTAATTATGAAAGTTTCATCATAAGTACCAAACGTGTTAATACTTTCCGCATTATGGTCTCTATACGTGCTGACATTTTGTCATAAAAGCCAAACTTTGGCCACTTCAAATAGCTATTTGGTGAAATAGATTCATACAATTTTTCTGGAGAAAACCCATTTTATTTTTGCCTTCAACAAATACAAAAAGTCACTAATTAATTTAAAATTAGCTTTATTGCAATATTATGGCATATTGCGTAAAATAGAAGCATATCGCTTAATAATTGACGTGGATGCTATAGCATTCATTGTATATAACAATGATAATCTGATATTCTTACTACCCTTTTATAATTTAAAACTAAAATGGCTGTCAATTTTTGTACCTTGCTAAATCTTTTACTGTCCACGAACGTGTTAATTTCTCACTTTATAAATATATTTGGCACTCTAAAATATTTTATTCACGCTATGCTTATTTTACAATAATGTCATATTTTATCTCGGCAATACTGCAAAAATTCTTTTCCGATGTAGGCGGATGGATATTCTTATATGTGGATTTTCAAAATATTTTTAGCTATTGTACACTTTTATATCTTAGAGAAACATATTATATTTGAAAGTGTTGAGTTTTATGTAGCGTCACGTTTTACGTTTTACGTTTCAAGAGCTATTTATTTTTATTCTTACCCAATTCCCTGTTCCAAGCAATTCCGTTGGATAATCCGACGTGTTCGAGCAATATCTGCTTCGTTAAATCCGATCCTAGAGACAACAATATCTCATCGTTCGGCTCGCCTGGACCATCCAGCATCGTACCTATAGAGAAAATTAAGTAGGATTTTATTGCAAACACTGGGTTTAATCTTTTTATAATTGTTTTCGTTAAATGGAACTTCAAAACAAACTATTACATAAATGTGAGAGATATTCAATATTAAATGTACTTTATTTGTTGAAAGTAGATTTTGTTGGAAAACATTTAAATCGTTGAATGGCTTATTTTCTCATACGCAAACTTTTTGTCGATATGACTTTTCATGAATATAAATTTTGGCGCAAATTTTTTTTAATGACGAACCATTTGTTGTGGCGAAGATCGTTAACGCATTGACTTTGTATGGATAGGGTCGCGCGTTCGAATCCCCGCTCTGGCAATCTGACATCGGGCAGCGCGAAATAGAAATGAGAGAAACTCTCACACTACTTCTCAGTACTACCCATTAGCAACCCCTTAACTTACGATTTAGATTTGAAAATGTTCAAGCTGGCGCGGCGTTTGTTACTATTTTCCCTCATAATGTACGGTTTATCACAAAAATAAAATAATTTTGTGTTTTATAGATTCGTATCAAAAAATATTTTGTAATTGTTGCGTTCACCATACCGGGCCATGCTCGTAATGCGTAATATTTGTTTTTGTCCCGAAAATCGTACGCGGGCTATCCCCATAATATTCACTTTTGGCCTAGCAATCGCATGCGGGCTCTGCTCATCATTTTAAGTTAACGGGTTAATAAGATGAAGTAAATATGTTTTTGCCAAATAATCTGATTTGCTAAGTTTTTGTTTTCTAGACGTTTCAAATCATTTCGCATCGTTTTCCAACAAATTTGTAAAAAGATGCGTTTGTAGAAAATTCACATTTCACTGTTTGAAAGATATCATTTGGGAATTGTGCTGATGAGCTGTTGTATATTAATTAATTTTTGAACATTCTAACATGTAATAGACCTACAAAAGGTCAATTTCCTTAAAAATTAGAATAATGGGTCATGCGTTTAGATCATCTAATTTATGTAATTTTATTTAGAAAATGCATTGATTTCTATATAATAATATACGAAATATTTATTTTTAAAATTTCTTAACCTAAATTGCGACGATAACAATTTTAAAATTTACAATCTCAATTGATCTATTATTGATGAAGTCGATTTACACATATCGGGAACGTTAATGCAACTTGTCGTAAACCGAATTGCCACTTACATCTAGTTAATTTTTTATTATGATTTAAATGTGTGTTTTTTTTGAATTATTAATATCTAACGGAATCATATTTTTTCATTAACACAGTCATTGAGACATGATGGGACTAATATTATTTCAATAATTGATATGATAAATTCAAAATAGATTAATAAATGGCGCATTTTAGAATTATCAAATTTCAGGATGATAATTTGAAATTATTAGATTTTTTTTATTTTTCAATTACTATATTTGTTACCACTGCTAAATAAATAACATTTCGTAACAGTAATGAATAGTTATATCAATTTAATAAAAAGAGCACAAAATAAAAAATAGAATTTTCAATAAAATGATATCCGTAGTATGTTTATTTAATATAAAATAAAAGCAAATAATAATAATAATAAAATTAATAAGTAAAATAAATAAAATTTCTGAAAAATAAAAATAATACTAGAATAACAATAAAGTAGAATAAAAACAATAAGTGAAAGATAATAATAAATATAACAAAATTATTAGATGTTTAGTAATTATAACTTTTATTAAACAGTTAACATCATCGCCCGCAATAGAGTCCAGTTTAAAAAAAATAGTTTCGAAGAAAATTTTACTCACAACTATTTATTTTATATTCGTATAGTATTAAAATATCCTAAATATCTTGTAATTTGAGTATTTGCTTTGCCTTTTTTTCTTTTCACAAATTGCAAGACTTATCTGCATGACGAATATACTCGTCAGTACACAAAATTTTGCCACTTCTTCCTGACGAGTATGTTAGTCAATCATTGTTAATTGTTTAATTCATGGTACATTAGATGGGAATGTATGGCGTATGCTTTTTTAATTATTTTAGCAATGAATGAATTAGAAGTTTAGCGACAGTATATATGGCAGAACAATTGTTCTAGAAAGCTTTAGCTTTTACTGTGCTATATAATGTGGCTCATATTAGTAAGTACCTATAGTATGCGTCGTTTACTCCACGCACATACTTCTTCAACTGATCTTCAACCTTCATTCAGACAATTTTAAACTTTCTGAACGTTGCGGAAATATAAAGCAAATAAACTGTCGAAAGCATTTCAAGTTGCTCACCTGCCACGAGTCTTCCCATAAAATCGACTTTGGCGTCGTTGAACCTTGTCCCAGCTTTTCTGTCGTCAATCTTGACGAGTGTTCGGACGGTCTTAATGTCCGGGGAAGATCCATCCCACTGCACAAGCAATAAATCCAGATCTGCGCCCACAACGAACTGGTTATTTGTACCATTCACGGGTATTGCGAAACCCACACTTTTGGTTCCATTCAATTTTCCTCTGTATCGATTCGAAAGAAGGGGTTTAAACATTGATTAACAGTATCACACACATTTTGATGCGTTATTGGATTTGCCGCTTTATTCAAACTATTTTTAAATAAAATATTTATATTGTGTATAAAATAAAAACTTGATATTTTAATTTCTTTAGGAAAGCGTTTAAGAAAACGTTTTCGGTTTGATCTACTCCAAAAGGAAGTAATAGAGCTTTTGTTTTCGTTAAGTGACTGGAAATAGTTTCTATACATGATTCAATCGAAAATTATATAAATTACTATAATGCTTAGAATAATGATTTATATTAATAAAATGATTTATATTAAAAACATACGAGTATATGATCAAAAGCATTAGCATTGGCTATTTGACTATTGTGTATAAATTCACACAAATGTTCACAAATGTTAATGTTTACAGTTAGACGTATCTTGAAATATAATTTCTAGTAAATGTGCAATTTGATTTTTTCAGTTTCAAAGTTTCTGATGATAGGGACATTCCAGAAACGTAGAATAAAATAAATAATAAATTATATGAATATTTTTTTGAGAATAAATGGAGGGTTTTAGTTAGGAAAATTAACATTATGATATATATATTATATATATATATATATATATATATATATATTAGGGTGATCTTTAATATAGACATTTTTGAATTTTTTTGCTCCCAAGGGCTTAAATGCTTCGAAATTGATAAAAAAAAATTCACTAAAAGTTTTAGCTCTCAATATTAACTTTTGCATAGTGCGCAATTCAATCAAAGCTTCGTATGGAAATAGAATGGAAAAAAAATCGAAAATTGTATAAAATATTTTTAGGTATAATTTAGCGACAAATGAATTCAAAGCGGCAATCATCTTTTATTGAAAATTTGACACTCTGCTTTTATAATTTGTTTTGTAAAGCGTCGAATTTTGAATAAAACTCATTCATTTGTTCGCTAACAATAAGTTATATCTAAAAAACATTTTTAAATTTTTTGAAAATTTTTTCATGCTATTTACATACAAAATTTTGATTGAATTGCGCACTATCTAAAAGACAATATTAAGAGCTAAAACTTTCAGACGATTTTTTTTAATAATTTGGAAGCATTTGAGCCCTTGGGAGCAAATTCCATATTGAGGACCACCCTAATATAAATATATATATACATATATATATATATATATGTATATATATATATATATATATATGTATATATATATATATATATATATATATATGTGTGTGTGTCTGTGTGTCTGTGTTTAATTACCTGTAGAACTTTTTATTCTCTGGATTATATCGCAACAAACTACTAGAATGTATATCAACAAAATACAGCATTCTGTTTTTTTCATCCCAATGTGGCCCCTCGTTCAACTCATTTCGTTCTTCGCCTAATAAATGAATAATTTATTAAATAGGAATATGATTTAAGAATAAAGTTGTTATCTATAATTTATTAAAATAATTAATAACAAAATATTTAAAGGAACCCGATTTTAAGTAATAATTAATGAAGAAAAATTTACAGATAATTTACACTATTCTGGCTTCTTTCGAAATATCTTAAACGCGATTTTTAGATCCAGAATCATTTATTCATTATTCCGGTATAAAACGTATTAAGATGTTTATTTGTTTAGGATAAAGATGGGTTGTACGATTTGCAATAGAATTCGAATCTGAACTTTTTTACTATAATTTTTTTTTCACACACAATTTTATATAATTATAATGCATGTTTTGAAACTAATTTAGGACATATGATGTTTCGATTTAGATTATATACACTTCTGTTCTCTAAATTAATATTAAACATTAGACAAACAATTTGATATGGATTTAATAGCTAAACTATATAAATTATAAATATGTAATATGTCTTAGAGTATATCAAAATTTTGTTTATTATAATTTAGTTTACAGAATTCAGTATAACTTTAGTTAGATTATTTATCATATTTTATTAATGTATTAGTTAAGTTCCTCAATTGAGTTTACCTAGCAACTCCACCTGATATTTATCACAAGCCGACAGAACTACTCCGAAGAGAAATATTAATTGCACAAAAATTAAGTTCATTTTTTATTTTAATTATAATGTAAACACTAGATTATTAAATAATAATAAATAATTAAATAATTTATTGCTGTATTACTATCTACAAGTATGATTAGAGCGTGCAAGTAGCATACTGTAGTGCACTTGACTTGGGAAAGACTTATATAGACGTATTAATATTTACTACAATCTAATACACGTATATGTATATATATACGGGTGTATATATATGTATATATCTATATATCTATCTATCAAACATTACTTAATTTCACTTCAAGCTTTATGCATAATTAGCCTTGATTACTTTTTACTATAAAATTACCGATACAAGCGGACAGTTATATTGCACAGGGTCGCAACTAATTTAGTTTTTGCTATAAAAATAATGTAAATAAAAATGAGTACATAACTAGAAAAAGTACGAAGAATAAAAAACTATTTACATATTTATAATATTTTCATTAAGCTTACAGTTACATGTATAATTAATCATATCATTATTAATAATATAATAGGATAAAATCATTTATGAAATTATTTATAGAATGGCTCAGTTTGTGCTATATATTTTTCTTATTCCACTTAATATAATTAAAAATAATTAAATTTGTAATACTTCAATATATAGAATTTGACTCTTAAAACAAAAATATTTATTTATAGTAGGGTGGGGCACAAAGGTAATTAAATTAGTAATAGTAATAAAGGTAATTTAAGTAATTATACTGTCTATCAAATAAACTACATCACAGCACATAACACGTACCAACAAGCAACTATCGATTTATGTTCAGTAAAATTGTCAGTTCATAATTCCTAATTAAAGAAATATATTTTTTAGGTATTTTTCTAAAATTTGTCATTCGTTCCTTTTTACCCCATATAGTCTGGGTAAAAATGAACAGCCATCGGGCAAAGGGATACAATGATTTTAAAGAAATTTTATGAAATAAGAGCTAAATTTTTTAACCAATGCGAAATAAAAATTTTATGGGCACAAGTTTACAAAAGATTCATCATTGTTAACATTCATCTTGTAGTTTGTCAGAAATATTTATCAGAACAATTAGATTAACTATTAGTTTAATTCATCACTTGTAAAATTGCTTTGTTTAACTTAATTTATTTTTTTTTCTTTATTGTTTTCTTATTGTTCACGCCTTTTCCAGACTAAAGGTTCAGTTGGTTCTTCTTACCCCTTAAACATATAGAGGTTATACAAAACATCTGTTGAATCTGAATTAAAATTAACAACACCTTATATAAAATAATTAAATAACGTATACTTAAAATTATATTAAGGTCTCGTAAACTAAACACGAGTGCTCAAAAACAAAAAACTAACAACAACAGAAAATGCTTTTTTTTCAAAGATTTTCAAATATTCTTACTTAATTTGCTCTGGTACTTTGCAATAAATGATATTTTTATTTTCAATTTAAATTTGTTTTTGGTAAAAATAATTATTCTTAACAGAAGTTTCAATTTTATGTCCAATAATGAAGTATTCAAATATGCAAAACGTGAAAAATATTCATAAAATATGTTTGTTCAGGCACGTTTTATAGATTTCTATCTTCCGTCATATGAATATGCAAATTTTTTATAATGACAATATTCAAACAATCGGTAAATGAACTGCTATTTGCAAATGAAACATTAACTGATTTTTTATCTTGACCGAATATTTGGTTCAGTGATTTTCCAATACGTGCAGCAGTAGAAGCAAAAATCCGATATGAATGTTTTATGAATGTTCGTACATATCTTCATGTTTTTTGCATCAACGAGTTTTGTCACATAAGCAGATGTTCGAGATAAAGGTTCTATTCTATATTCAAGTATTTTTTTAGATATCTATTAGAATAAATTATTCAGTTGTATATCGCCACAGATTATTACTAATTTATAGAAAATTTTTGTTCATACTAGCGTTTTTAAGTTATTATTATACATTAACATGTTTAATAAATATTTATTTCGCATTCAGGTTGATACGTACAATCAATTCGTAGATTTTCTTCATATTGCGTCCAATTTTCTGTTATTTAATGAAGATATCAGTACTGTTGATTCTTTTAAATTGTACTTCTAATCATTCTGATCATTTGCTAAATTGGCATAGCCTTTTTTGAAGTTTTTAATAGGAATGTATGCGATACTTCTAAAAGGCAGTATAAAAAGTAAACTTAATCAGTCATTTTCCTAAACAATATAATCACATAAATTTTCATGTTTCCACTAATTGTAAGAAGCGAAATACTTGTAAATCTTAAGAATGCAAATCCTCAATTTGCTCAGAACATCGTGTAGTCGTAGTAAATATCCTTCATGAATTATATTAATTATTTGTTAGCTTAGATTTCATCAATATTTTTAAAAAAATGAAAAGATAAAGGCGCTCTGGACAGACTTGACATTTATGTAAAAACAAAGGCGTTTTTATTATCTGTTTATAATGATTTGTGGGACAAAAATAAATAAATAATTTGCAAATATTTATTACCAAACTTGGCACCCATGACAATTGATCAAATAATATTGTGTTCTTAGATAGCGCAAATATAGATATGATAAAAATCACATCAATAAAATAATTGCTAAGAAATTGGCTAATTTCTCTATGAAAGGGCCAATTTTTTTATCCCAACCTCGGCCAAGCTCTAATTTACGTTAAATTTAAATAGGTAAGGTGTCCCGGTTTGGCCAGGACAGTCCTGAATTTTCACCTTGTGTCCCGGGTTATTCTGAAAGCAATATTTGTCCCGGATTTAGATGTTCTGTCTCGAGTTGTCCCGGGTTTCTAAAAGGTATAGGTATAAATTAAATATTCGCAATTACTTGATAATAAAATCCATCAAATATTCTATAAAAGTTTGTTTATATGAAACAAATACGTCATGAATGAGAAAATTGCCGAATGCAAAATTTCAAAAGCCGATTAAAATAGCCCCTCACATTAACAATGTTGTACTTTTATTTTCAATTTTATGAAAGCTGCCAACAATTATGAAAACGAACTTTTCGCCTTGCACAAGTGTTAATTTTTACTAATTTATTAAGGCGTATTTTATTTATTTTAATTTTGATCGCTAAGAATAATACGAAACTCATAGTAAATAACCAACTATTAAGGTTTTGTAACATCCTATTCCGCATTCTCATCAGTTATATAGGTACTTTACTTCCGCTATCCTTTCTCATCGGAAGGAAGCTTAGGAACTGACGGTAGATGACGGAAGCTATCAAATAGAAGATGGGTTTGGGTATACATAGGTACTAGTATATACCGATACAATATCGATATAACCTTGGATTTTATTTTTCACACTTTTTTCACGAAATATTTAAATTTCTTTATGATGAATAAAATCTACCCATCTACTTATGAAATTACAGAATACCAAAAAGTAAATTAATTTGAAGGAAAGAACTTCACGTTATTTAAATACATACAAAAAATATTGATTTTGTGTAATTTTGATTATACAGAATTCTAATTATTCATTATTTTAATTTTTTATAATTTTAAGAAAAATGACAACTCAAAAATTGTCAGATGTCAGATGTATGGGCATTTAATTTACTTTTTTCATGTATGTTTATATATGTTATATAAACGTCGTCGTCCAATTTATAATATATATTTGTCTATAGAATACAAATAATGAGAGTTACAGTACTTGGAATAATATATTAGAAAACTTTTCATGTACTTCGATTATTTCATGACGGTATGGAAAGTTCCAGTAATTTGCCTTAAGGAACGATGACATACACAACAAGTATATAGTATAGTATAATTCAATTAGTAAATCATTAAATTTAAAAGTTTATTATAAATAAAATCATTATGATTTGTGATCAAACTTGCTATACTCTAAATAGCACAATGGGCTAAATAAGTTAACGTTATATGAATATGTTCTGTAAATTATATAACTACTTATGTTAAAAATTGAAGTAAATATTTTGAATACAACTTTGTTTTTTTCTAAAATTTGTAGCCATGGATTGTAAATTTGTAAATGAAAGTTCACAATTATGAATAATTCGAATTCTTTCACAATTGCTCTCAACCTTTGTTCCTGATATTTTATATACATCGATAATGATCTAGGTGATTTAGATTAGTTATAATAGAGCTTTCGATAAGTCTTTTTCTACTTACTTTCGATTAGATTAATCTTGAATCATGAAAATTATTGCCATATGCAATTCAAATATGTAATCGTTTTTTCTGGCGAGAACACATTCGAAACTTAGCTGAACTAAATATGTATTTACTATTAATTCTCTATATTAACATGTATTAAATAAAGATTAACTCAACAATTATAAGTCAATAACTTTAGGACCCCCGAGATTTTTTTTACCATACACTAGTACATAGCCATAATCTTGCATTAGACTTAAATCAAATATAAAATTTGGGCATATAAACCAATACATTTTATAAATCTATGTTGTTTGATATTATAAATGTGAACAGAGCATTATATATCTGCTCTCCATAAAGAATAATTTCCGATTAGTTCGAAGTTATTTTTCTATCCTTATTATTTCATTCCACATATTTACTCTGCCCATTTCCTTTTTTTTTCTTAGAATTTTACTGTTAATTAATATTCAGAAAAATTTCATTTGCTACTTAATGTGACTTACAATAACTTGACATGGTTGTTATTAGCAAAATAATAACATTGTTGTTCTTACGATTAAAGTATGAAAGCTACCTTACTTTGTGCAAAGCTTGCAAGTATTTGATATAGGATTTTTGCTTCTTAGAAAATTTAATTGAGATAATGAGAATTTGTCCTTCAAAACTTTTTATGTGCATGTTCAAGCAGAGCGCTGTGCTCTCTATAAAATTATAATAATGCCCGCGAGCATGACCTTTTCTTTGGAACTTTTAACTACGCATGTGATATTTGCCTTATTTTGATATAATTGATGTCTTACAATCCAAGTAAATCATTGGCTATGAAAAATAATCTGTGAAATTGTACTTATTTGAAAAGTTATTAACAAATTCTCATAAGCAATGGTCTTTGGAAATGGTCAATGGAAAAACAAAAATTATGATTTTCTGACAATGAATTTAGGCCAAGACTATAATATTTTTATCTTCAGAATTTCAACTTTTACACATACATAATTTGATGTTGAAGAATATTCAAGTGATCATAATTGATTAATAGAGAAATTAGATGCTGATGCATATGCACTTGATAATTTTTCACATTAGAGCTTATATATGCATATAAAGCCTTTAGATATTTCTACGTTTTTAGTAGGCAGTATTGGTTTGGTTTTCTCATGCATTATAACATTTTTTATTTTTGGTTACATATAACTGTATTATAATAATGCATGATGGACATGGGTAAAATTTATAATATCGCATTTAACGTATCCTTATTTTGAAACATAGTCCTTGTTAATTGTTTTAATTTTGTACAGTCTATTTTACTGAAAGTGAATTTACATCACATAATTAGGGTACGTTTAACAAGACTGTGGCAAAGAAAACAAATATGTTGACTTTAAGTTGTATAATGCTGAACATGCACTAATTAGGTTTGGTTGCGCAAATTTAATTGGAAAATATGCACCTCATATAGTCGAGGTTCCAAATTATAGTAGAATCTGTACAGAACCATTATTACAACTTAGCGAAACATAGTTTTACTAAGCGGACAAAACACAAAATAATGCTCGTTAATTTAAGCTGTTGGACATTGAAGTTTACGTGGCTTTGGACTTAATTGTATTTGATAAAACTCTCAAAAAACGATTTGAATAGAAGCAGAGGTGCATGCTCCAATTTATTGATTTATTTGATCAACCATTTTCAATATTTTTCTTGTCATCTTCAATTGCATGTTAGAAAATAAATGTGTTGAAGAAAAAATTCAATCAGTATATTAGTTCATCTAATATATCGATATAATATAATGTTTATTTATAACTAGGTATTCTAGCAATTTGTCTGAAGACACAACATTATACATTATCAATTGTATGTTCATTATGATGTTTCTGGCAAAATAAAAGAAACACGTAATCTGCTTTAAATTTCTTAAACGAGCAATAAACTATCAATATTATCAAGCTAACCATATATGATGATGCCAGATGCATTCGTTTACTGTTAATTTATAATTATGGTGAATGAATTAGCGTCTTACGAAACAAATGATAAGCGTTATGTAATATCAATATTACAACTCGCACAATACTTGCCAACTTATACATCTGTACATAGTTATTTTTGTGTTTTTGCTGTAATAGATTTCTATTGACTTCACGCATTACCAATTTTCTTAATACAATCCTGTATATATTTATATACATATAACATGTTTGTATATATACAATAATAAGAAACCAACGTTGCGTATAAATCTACTGGTCACATCCTTGGATAGATTTATCCGATTGCAATTATCGCTGTACGTGCAATCGAGATTCTTATATTGCCTATTGCGACTTAATTATAAGTTATGAGTTTTATTTAGTTCTTTCATTATGTGGTTACAATATAATACAATATACCATACAATTTATATTAATACTGATATAGCTGAATGTAAAAAAAACTATTCTTAACAGTAACTTAAAAAACATTTTTCAATAAACTTCTCGTTATTATATTTGTTTTAAACCGATTAGTTATTAATATGAACTTTATGAATAGCTCGTGATCCACCGAGATGCTACCAAACTCTGTTAAAGGACCAGATTAAATTATTGGCTATATCAGACCGATTAAAAGATAATAAATAATTTAAATGTTCTTTATTAGGATAAAATTATGCGATTTTAGAAATATATTGATGATTGATATGTTAATTGTTATAATGATGCTAGTTGTTTGGATATTGAGTTAATACTGACATAACTGACTATTATATATTAATGTCGAAATATTACTTGATGTTACTTAGATGAGTGTTAAGATAGTAATAATTTACAAAGTTTTAATGCTTTTATTTGTTTCTAATTTGTTCATTTTTGGGTGCAAGTGACTGCCCATTACATTCCTATCCAATCAAGTATTGACTTTTAATTTAGTTGGGTAGAGTTTAAAGAATCTGAATTTCTTAGAAAGACGGATTAATAATTGATGATGTACTATTTATGGACAAAATGTTTTACAATATGAGTGATTATTTCATATTTCAAAGTACAAAGTATGATAAATTTATTATTGCTATCCTGTATGAAAGTATTTAAATATATCTATATTATTTAATTATATAGCCTTAGGCGTTAACAATATTTCTTTAAAATTTGTTCGAATGCTATTTAGGTAATCACCTTCTGAACATAACTATTAAAGTAGGATTTAAAAATTGCATAGTATTATTTTTTTCACACCTTTTTAACCATGAGCCGTGTTATATCATTTCTCAAAATATAAAATGTCAGAAAACAGAAAATACTTTTTATCAAAGTTCGCTTTTCACGTATGTATTTATAGAATTGAAATAGACAATGATCGTTTGCGATAATCCATCCATTGTCAACAAAGTTTTGCAGCTTGTGTTGATTTTGGGAAGTATTTATAAATCTTTGACATTGAACTATTGATTAGAGATTTAAGACAAACTTTTCTCTCTTTTCATAAATGAAACATTGGCAACATGAAATTAGAAGTAAAAAATTACACCTACCTGTTTCTCTTCCACTGAATTAGCAACTAATGTAATAACGTAGAGTTACTTATTTGAAAAAAAATATATATTCATATCTTATTTAGGGCAATTAAAAATGTTCTTGAACTGTATAAACCATTGTTGAGAAGTGATATTTGAAATGCGTATTGAATATTTACTTTTTCTTATAAATTTATTCTTTCTGTATTTTTAATGAATATACTCAATCTATGCGAACGGAAATTCTTAATAATTCCAATATAAAATTTCCTAGAAATGCTTGTTCTCTATAAATCATCTCTCAGCAAATATTATTTCTACTCGTTAGCTCTGGAAACTGAATATATTTATATTCAGTTTTAGAATATATATTGCATATCATGTGATATTTTCCAGAAGCATTTATGTTACCTAGAGAAAATTGTAGCCTTCAAGTTTTATATTACGAATTTTAAAATTACAATTTACTTGTTTTGAATTGCATCATGTAAAACTATTTGAAGTACTTCTTTTAATTAAATGTAATAAAGTGATATGTATTGAATAATATTATTTTGTATTAACTTACTCACTGTATTGTTACTTAAATTTTAATCCACGCATTTTTGTCAATTCTGTGGGTCTTTGTTTATACACTGGCAATTTGAGTCACTAATTTATTATTAAATATTTTTAAGGAATAAATGAAGTTTACATAATTAACATAAATACAGTGAAAATGCGTATTAAAAGAACCATTTTTAATTGATATTTTAATAATATTTTTCTGTGTATATTAACACGATATGTATTGAATCATCGACATTAAAAAAAACATCCACATTCATGAATTTATTAATAATAATCATATAAGTAGAAGAATAATCATATAATATTTTAGATTTGTTATTACAATTTTGTAAAAGACTCTGATGATCATCAGATGATCATACCCTAGTCTTTAAATAGACCAGACCAGATCAGATTCATTATGAAAATTGACAATTTGCAATTAAATTTTAAGTTTGAATAAGCATAAACAAAATCAAACGTCAAATATGGATTATTTTTTTCTCTCTTTTTGTAAAATTGCAGAATCAAAGTGAAAACTGTAAAGTTTTGTATGGAGAAATATTTGAAGATCTAAATGAATATAATAAAATTCTCATTTATTGAAAAACTTTACAGGAATATGAGAATGCATAATAAGGAAAACACAAATAAAATCTGGTTTTGTAAACTTTTCGTAAAATTCCAAAATTAAACTGAAAACTGTAAAGTTTCTGTATAAATTAATGTTTGAAGGCTTATTTGAACTTATAAAAATTCTAAAAATTCTCATTTATTGGTACGCAATCTAAAATTTATTAGACAAAATACAGTAGTGAAATCTCTACAGATATATAATATACAGAAAATAATAAATTAATAAGGAAAACACAAATAAAATTGTGGTTGCTTTTTTGCCCACAAATTGAAACCGAATACATATTTTGAATGTTTTTGTGAAATTGTAACATATTTTTAATAATAAATATTAACAGATATTTAAAATTTAATGAACTAGATACGTATCATTATCAAACTAAACTTTATACAAAACATTCACTGTAACAACAAAATAATTTATAAGTTGATTTAAAATATTGTAGATGCACAACCTAACTAATTATTACCTATTTTTATTAAATTTACCAATAACTATTAATGTTAATATTTTATTAATTATTGTAAATCTTTTTTAATATGCCTTCAATAATTGTTTTAAGAATCATTGTAAAATTTCCTTGTTTTCTTCCCTTTCAAACTATAAATCCGAGTTACTTCAATGTCAGCAACTATAAATCTATTTCTAAATTTGTTTTCAGATGACTTCTAGTGCTGGTGGCAGACTGCGATAGTGGTTGTTGAAACCACTCAGGAACTGAGTGCAAGTAACAACTTACTCCTGGCAGAACCATTTATGTCAACATGTTAATAAAAGAATACAGAATTCCTCTGCCGCTTACGGTGGAGGAATACAGAATTGCTCAACTGTACATGATAGCCGTGAGTATTTGGAAGATAGTTTGTTTAATATGATTTATTGTATATTAGTAATATATTCAGCTACGTGGAATCACTATCTAGTTTATAATTAATATTCTCAAATCTCAGTCAGGCATGGGTGCATGGTATAAGAACTTATGAAACAATTATTATATATACAAAAATATATACTATATCTATTTCACTTTACATTTATAAGTCATATATTTAGTCAGGTGTTATTCATCTTTTCAATATCTTTCATCTTCAATTTCTTTATAATTTTTCTTTCGAAGTTATATTGTTTTCATTGGCGATCTTGATATCAATCGAAAGTTCATTATAAATTTTACTTGTGCTCCATATGACATTTTCTCCCATTTTCATTTTTCTATTGTGTTCTGTGTGAAAATTTTAATGTTAAGGTAAGGTGATCATACGTCCCGGATTGGCCGGGACAGTCCCGGATTTTCACCTTGTGTCCCGGGTTATTTTAAAAGCGTGATTTTTACCGGATTTAGATCTTTTGTTCAGGATTGTTCCGGCTTTTCAAAAATTAAGAGATGAATTAACAAATATTATAAAAACAAACGAACAAGTGCTATTTTTTTCAAAATATGTATGAATAAAATTGAAAAGAATATTATACAAAAGCGCGAAAAACATATAGATCTATATAAGATATAATATAGATGATGACATATAATCGAATAATAAAGTTCTTACTAAAATTCCGCAATTATTATAAAAAAAAAGATTTATATAAAAAAAACTATTATTAAACTATTATTAACCCCCCGTTCCGGATTAGCATAACTAAAAATTGCGGTCCCGGTTTTGATTTAGATAAAGATGGTCACCTTAGTTACAGTTAACTACGATTGTCGAATATTCTCGTCATGGAACATTTTCTCATTTTTCATGTTGTTTATAATATTTTGGGCCTATACTGGTATAAAATAACTTCCAGTTTACATTAAAACGATATTTACCTTAATTCTGATAATACAAAACTGAATGGAAAACAGTTCAATGAAAGATTTAATTTGTTAAAATTGATACTTAATGTTTTACATAATAATATTCCAAATCCTCATATCATATATAATTTAATTTAATTAGAATGTCATTTGACTGTCTATTACATAAAAATAGAAATCTTTTAAGAAAAAAATCATCTTTTTATGAAAATAATGTTCGTTTAATTCGAAGGTTCGAATTTTCAACTAATAATTAGTCGAATAATTACTTGTTTTTTTAATTTTATTTATTGAATTGTTTTATTTTATGGTGGCACTATAAGAAGCAAGTACAAATTCAAATTGTTGACCTTCATTCATAAATCTCTTAAATTTCATGCAATTCAGCTTTTTGTTTACTCTTACTCTTTTTATTCAAAATTTGTAATGATTGATATTTTCAAATATTAATATATTAAATTTATTTTTAATTTTCTATATTATGATATGTTACTAATAATTCGCTTTGTAAATAGAATTCTATCATCTTTTTACATATCTTAAACATTTCTTCCAGCTATTACAAATACACAAAAAATTTTCTTTCATCATATTTGAACAACAATGATTTTAAATCAATTTTAATATCAATGAAAGTACATATATGATAAGTTATGAATAAATAATGTATCAAAATAGCAAAAATATTTGATTTATTTTGTAGACAATTTTATTGTGTAATGATCTTTCTAAATATTTCTTATTGTATGTCACCAAATTTTTGAAATGTTCTACAAAAATACTTTGAACATGTATGTTGCTAAATATACAGTATTCATATTCAGTTTTCATAAAGTATCATTACTAGAAGTGCCAGAGTGTAGATAGGTACACTATTTACAAAATTATAGAATAGTCATCCTGGATTTTTCAAATAATGGGTAGTGTAAAGCAATTTACAATTATATAAATAAAGTTCAATCTTCCCGAATTAATTCTTGATTTGTTTTTCTTTTACTGAATAATTGCCTTTCATTAATATTATGCACATGAATTTATTATTGACTTGGACGATTTTTTTAACCTATCCTTCAATTTCGGTGTTGGAGTTTCTCTTCTGCCCACGTTTAGTTTGCAAACTTATTCTTGCTTAGAAAAGTTTTGCCAAGTACGAATATTATAAGAATTTTTTAAAAGTGATATATTTTACACACTCCTACGCAAGGAAACTTAGAAAAGAAGAAGCTTGAGATAATATATATATATATATATATATATATATACATATATATATATATATATATATATATATATATATGTATATATATAGGTGTGTGTGTGTGTAGTAGTAGTATTTTCTTGTAAGTTTTGTAATAAATTACAAATAATAGGCAAACGTTTTCTATTGTTAGCTAGTAGGTATATTTTCTTGCAGTTGCTTTATTAACTTACTGGTGGAAATATGATTCTTTGGAACTATAAATCGATTAGCGAAAATACGAACAACTAGGCTGGTTTTAAATATTCAAAATTTATGCTATTAGAATATTATTAAAGAAATGAGATTTAGAATATTGATATTAGTACTTTGGAGTGTTTTTAATATTCTACATTAGCATAAAATGCATTTTTGTCATAGTATTATCTATCGCAATTTGTTATATAATTGTATACAATTACATTTAACAATAAGTCTGGTTATAGTAAACAACATATAATAGTTTTCAACACTCGCTCATTACCAAGCTTTAACTATTTAATGTTTTGATCAACCTAAAAACTGGTTCATTTACACTTCTATAGGCCAGTCTGTATAACCAAAAAAATTGGTTTACCAATATGTACTAGGCTTTTGCATTATAGTTTTTTTAAATTAATTGTTAATTATTTAATTGTTACAGTTAATTAGTGGTGCACGGCATCGTTCCTTGCTTGGTCCAATGCTTGCTGAACAGCCCTTTTCTGAAAATTTGTTCTCACATATACTCAAACAAATATAGATATATATATATATATATATATATATATATATTGGCTTTTACATTTCTCTCGTACAACATTATTGGTTTTCCTATCTTCAGAAAAAATCCCGGGAGGAAAGTAGCGGCGCAGGCAGTGGTGTAGAAATTCTGATAAACGAACCGTACGAAGAAGGTCCCGGGGGAAAAGGACAGTACACGAGAAAGGTTTATCATGTCGGCAGTCATCTTCCAGGTGAAAATGTTTCTAGTTTAATTTAATAGATTGTGGAAACAGATTCAATCTGCATACAGTGGAATTTACAGCAATATAAAAGATTAAATGTAAACATTCGGCAATCAGTTAAAACTCTGATAGTTGCTGTTTCATTTCATTTTTTATGGTATTTGAAATTGTATTCCAAATATAATAAAATGCAATCTATTTGCATACTCATGCAAATGAATGCGAGAATTTACATATCTGCAAATGTTCAATGCACTTCGATATAAAATACAGGGTGTTCCAGAACATAACGTCATTACAAAACGAAGTGTTTGTATTGACGTTTACTGCCCTGAAAAAAATTAGAAACTAGCTGTAAGTGGAATTCTGTCTTAAGGCAATTAAGGCATCGTGCCTTAAGGCAAATTGCTGGAACTTCCCGTACCAAAAATTATTATTTTTTTAAAAACGATTAACATTTTTGAAAAAAACTTACTTTGAAAAAATAAGATTTTTGAGAAACTATTTTTTCTAATATTTTTTTTGAAAAAAAATTATTTTGACATACTGTGGAAGATTTGAACTTTCTTTTCAAAGCAATCGTACTGCTTTAACTGCATAGGGACAAAATATAAAGCGCGTGAGCCCCGCGTCGCTGTCTAACGCATAAGCATTGGTACGGAACCCATAGGAATGTTAACAAAATGTATACTTATTGTTAAAATCTCTATAAAATATCTGATAATTTGATGTGCATATGTCGAATGATCATTTTTGACCGCCAAATGGCTCATTTTTTTACTTTTTCCTCCATACCTCCGAAACCGCTAGACCTACCTTCATGAAAATTTTATCGATTCTTATCTTGTCAATATAAGTGAAATGTTTTTTGAATTATTCAAATCGGACGCTCCGTTCTCTTAAAAACTGAGTTACCGTTTTCGCACTTTTTGCCCCGTATCTCGGAACGGCTAGACCTGCCTTCGCCAAAAACTAATCAGCACGTCTCCTTATCAATACGAATCGAATGTTTTTTGAATTATTCAAATCGGTTGATCCGTGTTCCCGAAATCGTCGACGAAAATTTGTATCCGCACATACATACACACATACTACATACATACATACATACATACATACATACATACATACACACACACACACACACACACACACACACACATACATCCATTTTTTCTAAGGTATGCCAAAATGTTCAAAAACCTCTGAAACGTAAAGATATATAAAAATTTTCATTTTTGATTTTTTTGCGATTACTATAACTTGCCCTACGGGAAGTTAAAAAAGAATATATCACGTTGTTTAGAAATAATGAGCTTTTAAGTGCAACCTAGCGCTTTGGTGATATTATGATCATTTTCGCTTATTGTGGTTAATTTTTATTATGTATCTTGTATATCATATATATAGCGTAAATAGTTAAATTTTTAATAAAACTTTCCAATGTTTTAGTACGTTATTTTTTGCCAACACACTTTAGTGCTTTTTTCAAAGGATGACATTTCAAAGTCGACAAATTATGAAAATTTGAATTCATACTTCAACAGAAAGACCTAATTCTAGAAAACTTGATCCAATTGTATAATTATTTTTTACTGTGTTCTAAGAAATGTTATTTATGGTTGCAATTTCAAAGTTATATGAATAAAAATAATGAAAATTAACCATAATAACCAAAGTATGGTTACAGTTTAACCAAAGCTCTAGGTTTTACTTAAAAGCTCATAATTTTCAAACTTCATGAAAATTTGTTTTGTTTTTCTAATTTTTTCATGATTTGCTACTAATTAATACTGTCATCCCTTTTAGTTTTAATGTAGAGTTCTGGTGCACCCTATATATAATGATAAATAATACTAATTTCAGAATAAAGAAAAGGAATCATTTGAGGTTTTGATGCATCAGCATTATTATTTTATTTGCATACCAGAAAAGTATACAATAAATGTTAAGATAGTTTAAATTTTTACTTTTACTTTAAATTTTTACTTTAGTTGTTGTATCAATTTATTTATTATCTCATTTAACGTTTAATGTTATTTATTTTTCAGGTTGGTTCAAAGGTCTTTTACCCAAATCAGCTCTGACCGTAGAAGAGGAGGCCTGGAATGCATATCCTTATACCAAAACGCGTTACACGTGTCCTTTCGTAGAAAAATTTTCATTGGAAATTGAAACTTACTATTATGCTGATGATGGGCATCAGGATAATGTTTTTAATCTTGCTGGAAGCGATTATAGGAATAGAATTGTTGGTAAGTAAACGATAATTGTTTTAATAGAAAGTTGCAACATTTATTGAACCTTTTAATTTATATCTCTCTTTGTCTTTATAAAGTATCTTAAATTTCACATTTAACTACAAGAAAGAAAACCAATTTAACTGTATTGTTTATTTTCGAACACATTTGTCATTGGGACATTCACAATAAAATGATATACTGACTGACGTAGCAGTTCATTATTTTTTAGATTTTTAAAATAATTTTAGATTTTTTGTTGTTGTGAAAGTAGCATTATGTATATATTTGTGTATATTTATTCGTATATATTTGTGTTATATAATCGATTAATTTATTCAAAAAATAAAATCAATGAGGATGTGCATTGTTTACTATTTGTGATTACTACTATCAATATCGGTAACAATTCAATATAGATATGTTTTCTTGAATAAACATTTGTAAATTTTTAACATATTATTTTGTTAATATTCTAGATGTAATAGATGTAGTTAAGGATCAACTTTATGGAGCTGATTATGTAAGAGAAGAAGATCCTAAATTTTATATATCAGAGAAAACAAATAGAGGTCCATTGAATGACAGCTGGTTGGAATATTATTGGAACAATGTAAATATTAATATTGCAGATACATTATTAAAATATTAGAAACTAAGTTGAACAATATATTCAACTCTAAGCAATTCGCTCATCCAATTTAATTAATGAATTCTTAATTAATGAAATATTTCAGGTCAAAGATAAACCGCAGCCCACGCCCGATGGTTTGGCGCTTATGTGCGCGTATAAGTTATGCCGAGTCGAATTCAGATATTGGGGAATGCAGACAAAACTAGAGAAATTCATTCATGATGTCGGTATGTAGAGTTTCGAAATAATTAAAATAATTTTATAATTAATTAAATTACATTCTTTAGTTATTTATTTCATTTATCGCATGTGCTATAACAAAATTATGAGCAAAATGAATGAAAACGGAATTGTCATAATATGTCACGCAAGTATTATTTTCTAACGTATTTTATATCGTTTTGTTGTTTGTGAGATGTTCAACAATGCTCATATGTACTTTGAATTTTATCCGTTTTACATCCGTATTTCTACTAAATTTCAAGTGGTTAATCTCAGAATCAAATGCAAAATATTATCAAGTGTTTAACTCTTTCGCTACGAGAGTATTTTCTGCAAAAGTGTACTACTGAACGAACCAGACACAACGATATAATTTAAGATATTTCTATTATTCATATCAATAAAAATATATTGAAAAATAAAAAATTGCGCTTCGAATAAACTAAAAATTAGAATTGCCAAGAGTTTAACTCAGTCATAAACCTTGAAGCAGAGACCGACGCAGAACATGTCGTCCATGGACGGCATCCGTACACATAAACCATCATGTGGATGTCGTCCATAGATCGTGGACTATGTTGTATATGGTAGTTTATCAAGTTGTGTTAAAGTAGAAGAGTTATAAAAGCTGAGTATAAGTAGAAGCTTTTACTTTATATATGCTTTAAAAAATTATATTGTAAAATCTATAGGTAATTATTACTTCAATTTTATTTAAAATTTGATTCTACTTATTATGGATATTGCTTTATTTTTAGTCATTATTATCATTTTTTACCTTGTTATTGTTTTATTGTGACTAAAGTATTGAAGAAAAACTAATAAAAAAAATAAGGTCATTGATTCGGTGGTTCTAAATTTTCAATATACAAGTCCTATTAAGGCTTATTTTATTAGTACGGGGTTTAACCAGTGGTGTTGTGCTAATACATTTTTACCCGAACTCTAAAATTAAACGACCGGTTCAAAAACCGGTTTTCATATTTGTTCCGGTTGGGTTCGAAAAGTAAAGAAAAAAAAAATTACAAAACCCATTTTGCGCATATACG
>NW_020539725.1:26356512-26392688 GCF_003426905.1 Ctenocephalides felis | reverse complement strand
TGCCAGTCGGTACGCTGCGCTCGGAATATTATAATGCTATATTTTATCTCTCAACTCGGAATTTTTTTTTGTATCGGATTTTTTCAAAATGTGGTTATATTGCTTTTAAATAATTAGTTATATGATAAAAAATAGAAAATTTGAAAATTAAAAAAAATTGCACTCAAAACATGCTATTTTTTGTTTAAAAAATCATTTCTTCACAGATCTTTATTAGAATTATGGGGATCATGAGCTAATAATTAATTTTGTTATTATATTTATTTATAAATTAATAAATCAATCAATAAATGGAATGTAATAGTAAATTAATTTTTAAAAAATAAAACAAATTAAATGTAAGTTTAGTTTGCGACGAGTCGTCGCCGACACGATTTGCCGCCGGAGCGGCGGCATCCGAGCTTAACGGTAAAACATATCATGCCGCCGGAGCGGCGGCATCCGAGCGCAACGGTAAAATGACTATGCCGCCGGAGCGGCGGCATCCGAGTCGAAAGGGTTAAAAAATTTCGGTCGCACTTCAAATAGTTTTCGAGAAAAACGCATTTTTAATATGTGACAAGGAGCGATTGTTTTTTAGCGAATATCTCGGGAACGGTTAGAGCTATCACAAAAATTTTTGCACCTGCAGATACATATTTTAAATACGAATATTTCATTCATACACACCATGACCCTATGTTGAATATTTTCCGAGATATAGGCGTTTAACTATTTCAAACTTAAAAATTTGAAACCGTTTTTGGCGTATATCTCGCGAACGGTAAGAGGTATCTTAAAACTTTTGATTAACTTAAAGATCTTTTGATTTAGAATATTTCGCCTGAAAACATCAATATCCTATGATGAATCGTTCAAAAGTTATGAGCGCTTAACACATGGATAATGTTCGACAAAATAAGTCCATAGCTGCAAACGTAACCGATACTGTTAGATTGGTAATTTTTCCAGCTCCTCATATGGTTTTAGCAACGCTAATTGGAATATTTTCGGGGCATACATATACAGAAACGGCATTTTATCCACATCTTGGAGCTATGTTTATAATCGAACATCATATAAGTTTGAGTAATATGCTGTTCGTTTGTTTTTTCTAGCAGTACTCAAAAGATTTATATAGTGGAGCGGGGCACAAAGGTTCAATTTGGCTTTGAGCAATTATTTTGTGAAATTGAAACCAATTATATATCACAAGAAATAACGCATATCAAAGAACCAACTATCTGACTATCAGTAAAACTCTCAGCTAGTTCATCAGTAATTGTATAACTGTTTTTTTTTTTATAATTGTCACCTGATCCTTTCTATCACATAGGCGAGGAAAAAAAGAAAAGCCAGAGACAAAAAGATCCTCCAGTTTATTTTTAATTTTAAAAAGGTTTCAAAGGATAATAGCTACATTATTCAATCAATTATCAGAGTAGGAATAATTATTAATTTATTGTATTTCTTGTATAATTGCCTTTTTGCATTTTTATTTACTGGTTACTATTGTTTGCACCTTGCCAAGTTATTCTGAAGGTTCTATAAAAATGTTAAATCTTACTTATAAAATAAATAACCTTTACTTAAAAATTATGTTCAGGTCTCATAAACTGGATAACCGTCTTTAAAAATAAAAAGACTAACAGCGAAAAAAATACTTTCGTTAAAATTGTGACAATGTGGCTGTTTATCTCCTAATTTAAGATAATGATTGATTACACGTAATTTTTTCTCTACTTTAAAATATTATCATTAAAAAGCTCACACTTCACTTGTTTTTGAAATATTGATGGTAAATCTTTTAGAGCTTGAAAGACCGCTCTACCCTATAGTTATGTTAAAAATGTTTCTACTTTTAAATATTTATATATCATCCATATTATAACTCTTGACATCATAACAAATCATAAGTGATATTATGAACGTAAGCAAATAAATAAATTTAAAAAACATAAAAATAATCTAAGAAATAAGTTTTAGTATAACATAATACTAAAAATCATTTGCAAAGTTTAAATTCAGAATTAATTGAGCATTTAGTCGCAGAGGGCTAATTTTAAGTTAAAAAGGATTGATGGTATTTTTAATTTATAATCATACATAAATAAAAACATTTCTGTAAACAAATTCTGTGTTCTTTTGTGCTTAACTATAAACGCTAAATTAAGAGTCCGAATCTGCCGTTGTCGGCTATGTTACGTTGCGTTTTTTATATAAAATGGTACTAAAAACTGACAAAACGCTATGTGGTTGTTGTGAAGTCAAGTGTTTTAGATATAAAACCAAACCTAGAATACGCATAAACGTACAAAATGTTAATATTAGTGCATCTTTCTGATGCAAATGCGAGAAGTTAGATTTCATGTGTAAAATGCTTGATTGCACAATGACCATATAGCATTTTGACAGTTTTTCGTACCACTTAATATAAAAAACGCGACTTAACATAGCCTTGTCATAACATTGTTTTATTTTACGGCAGAATCGACCCCTAAATTTCAATATAACACAATTATACATATCCAAGCTAATGTATTATCAAATGGTATTTAATTTTTTTAAATCTGTAATCTGTGCATCCGTTTTCGAGAAATCGTGGACGCAAAAAATTATCGAAAATATAAATTTGACGAAAAAACACAATCATGTCAAATCTCACGCACGCGCTCACAAACAAATCATGTCGTACAAAGTACGAGATCCAGTTTAGTGCTTTTTTTCAAACTTCTAAAATAATTTTTTTGTTTTAATAATCCGCCGTGTTCATTAAAGAATAACGGTTAATTATAGATTAACGTTAGCTTAGCCGGTAGAAGCGCGCGACTAACAAATAAAAGTCTAAATATAAATATAAATAGATCGAAGTGTTTTGCCATATGATATTTATTATACGGTGCCTTTCTATGGCAAAAACTCTTAATGTATGACATATTGTCGATTTATATGCATTGATGTCACAGATAAGTTCCACGTCGGATGTTCACGGTTGATAAACGAATCATAATTAGCTACTTCTAGAATTTATGCTAAAATAAAACCGTATTTTTTGTATGTATACTTCATTTGCTCCAATCAGGATATAAGGATCAACTAAGAAAGAACAATAGGACCACAAAATTAAAATAAAGAAAGTTTTGCTGATTCCTTCCGTGTCCAATCCAACATTTAATCTTTGAAGCATTGAATATTTGAAAATTAAAATAGTATATTTTAGGAAATTTAAAACATTTAATTATATTTATTATTTAAAATCTTATAATTTTTTTTACAATATTCAATTTTTATTGAAACATTATAAATATTTTGATAAGATGACAAATTTTGTTTAGTTAATATTGAAAATAAATTAATTATAATTTAATTATAGTTTACAAATTGAGAATTATTTGGAATTAATCATTTAATTAATTAAGAATATTTCGGTAACACTTAATAAATGATGTTCCATGTACATAATTCTATTATGTATTTATATTCCTGCTAAAAAAATAAGTTTTTAAAGATTAAAAACCAATTTAATTTAAAAAAAATAGAAAATTTAATAATAATATTTATCAGTTATGTATCAGTATAACCTTTATTTTTCTGAAAACTTATTTTCAGATTAATGATAAAAATAAGTATCAATATAAATATGAAATAAGTATCAATATATTTTTTGAGGAAATCAAATCTTCTAATTCAATTTTCTGGAAACTTGACAGATTATTACACAGATTATTACACAAATACATATATGTACATATATATTGTTTGATGTTTCTTTTCGAATAATAAATACCAAAAAATCATAGAAAACAAGTCTTTTAGATGTTTAGTCTCGTCACATTGGAACTAGATACACCATCAAACTTTATTTTGTGGAAAAAAAAATTATATAGAACAATATAGTTGGATGATTGATGACATAAAGTTCCAAAACTTCCAGAGGATTGAATTATGTGTCTAATTTTGCACAAAATAAACAAAAAATTGAGAAACAAAAAAATATTTACTTGCGATTTAAAACACTATTGTTTCATATCCTTGTTTGAATTGCATTCTATGTTTTCTCCATTGACAAAAGAAAAATCATAATTTTTATCAAATATCAAAGCGTAAAACAATGAAAAAGATTTTTACTTCAACATTTTTAATGTCTGTTATTATGTGTATTTTATTTCATTTCATTTTCGAATAATCAATTTTACACAAGTGCTTTTCAAATAAGGATGAATTTTAATAGTATCTATCAATATATTATTTAATAAATTTAAATTTATAGTTTAACAAATAGTCTTAATTTTGGAATAGTTAGGGCAATATCTTCTTTATTTCTAGAAACGGTTTAAAGTTTAAATAATAAAAAATAAAAAAAAATTAACCACAATAACCGATAAATGTTCACAGTTTGTGTTTGACAAAAGCTTTGTTTGTGCTTTCAAAAGCTCATAACTTTGAGGCTTTCTTTCAAAGTTTTTTTGTGATACAATCAAAACTTGACAGTATTGTTTCAACTTCAAGTTGAGTTATGGGACACTCTGTCTATATATATATATTATATATATATATATATATATATATATATATATGTGTGTGTGTGTGTGTGTGTGTGTGTATATGTGTGTGTACGAATTTGGCATATTGTTCAGAATTTCAGGCAATCGACTTAACGCGTTTAATACGGGATTAGTGTCATATTCTTGTACAACGTCCTGATAGTGTAATTCTCAAATGTTAATAATTCTTGTATATGTATATAAATATGAGATTCATGTTGTTTATTTTATTATTCATAATTTCGATTCACAGAATCGACGTAGTATAAAAAAAATAGATTTTCTATATGTATTTCACGTATTAAATAGAGTCGAGTAAATCTTTTTTATTAGCGAATAAATTTTGTATGTATAAAAAAATTGATTTTCTATATGTCACTGTATTAAATAGAATTGAGTAAATCTTTTTTTATTAACGAATCAAATTTTCTATCATTTACTTTATGTTTCCTATTAATTAAATTATTTATTTATTTTGATGACATAGTTAACAGGGTACTACCAGAAAGTCTTAAAAATACAATTAGTAAAACATAATGGTAAAAACTAAATAGTAATTAAAACTAATTTAAAATTACTACGACGAACGAACTATTGAAGATAAAAAACTTAACTTGTGCATATGTTAATTGTTTCATAAAGATTTAATATCATATTTAAGTCTTCATTTCCAGTAAAAAGAACTGAATGTTTTTGTAAATGACACCCGCTTGTCAGATAAAGAAGTATCCGAAAATATACAAAGTAAAATATTCAACAATAATCCGTATGTATTTAATCCGCGATTAAAAATCACGTCATAAGTATTTAGAACGGTATTTATTTTCTTTTCGATTATAAATCGGTATGTGTGCGTAGGAGGACCTGCATTTAGCTCAAACCAAAATTTTGATTTAATGATAAAGGGTACTAAATTAGCTTTATTAAATTTTTCTTATTTACTTTCCTAAGAAGAACTTTATGTTTTTGTCTGAAAATACGATTTACTAATTTGTTTTTTTGACGTTTCAAGTCATTTTAAATCATTTGAGCTCAAATTTGGAAAATCTATGTATGTGAACTCTAAGAATTTACTATTTCTTCGTAAAAACGTACCTGAATTTTTCACTTAATTTCATTATTCCAATATAGTTAGAATATCGTAGTAAAAAGGAAATTATTTGTTTCTATCTTTTTATCTATTAATAATTAGTTTCTATCTTTTAATCAATTAATTATGTTATAGAAGTTTTATAAAAATAGAGGCAAACCTCGTAGCGCCCAGTATTTATAGAGTGCGGATTTGCCAGTGCACGGAAATGTATGTAAGTATGCAGAGAACTAGGGACAATTCCGTACGGGTATCACCTGTATATTAACCAGTAGTGTAAAGCATCGTGCCTTAAGGCAAATTGTTAGAACATCCCGTACCGTAACAAAATGTTGGTAGAATATTAAATTTTCAAATAGATTATTATAATTTCTGTAAAATTTTCTAATATTCATTAGAAAAATATAAACTGAATTACAAAGTTAAAATTATTTATTTAAAGTATATAAGTGGCTTTACAGCTTTAACCAGAATTAAAATTAAAATTTGAATTACTTTCGATATACAAAAGAAAATTTTTTTAAAAAAAAAAATTTAAACATTTTTTTCCCCAAAGCAGTTGGTTTATCAACACAAGCAGAAAGTTTTCTGAATCATTCAAATCGGATGCTTAGTTCTCTCAAAAACTGCCATTTTTTGTACATTTAGCTCTGTATGTTTGAAATGGCGGGGCCTGCCCTTGCCAAAAACTAATCACCTCTTCTACTAATCATTACAAATTGAATGTTTGGATCATTTAAATCGGATAGTTCGTTTTCTCAAACACTCAATTTCTATTTTCTGCACTTTTTGCTCCGTTTCTCCGTAACGGCGGGACCTGCTTTTGAAAAAAACTAATCATCAGCACATCTCCGTATCAATAGGAATTGAATATTTTTTGAACCACCCAAAATCGGTTAACCCATTCGCCTGAAAACGTGGACGAAAAAATGCGGTCATACAAAACACACACACATATCCATTTTTCTGAAATATTCAGAAACCTTTAAATCGTGAAGATGTGCAAAAATTTTTGTTTTCGATTTGGCCCAAGAATATATCTTAATTTATTAAATTATTATGTCTGCCGGACAATTTTGTCCGTTTGTGGATTAAATCTATTTTTTTCTATCGCCAATTAACTTTATTAAATAATATAATTTATCTGTACTTTTATGTTCATATTTAAACTTTGCAATAGTGCTATAGAAGACTGTTCTCTAATTCTTGGCCAACTATCCTTTATCTATATACCGTAATTTATTCATATTATATTTATAATAATTGTATTATTAAATCCTCTTGAAACTATGCTATGGGTTATATTTTAAAATAAATTTAAAAAGATTAATAAAATATTTGCATTTATTATTAATAATGTTTTGACAGCGTGAGGGCAATTCGCTTTATGCCATTTTTAATGTCATTTTTTAATGTCAGTCAAAAAAAATTTTTGAAGGACTAAACAAATGATAATTAGAGGTTGTATGTAAGCCACTTTTCATCCCCAGTTATCATCTGTTTCAAAAAGGGCTCGATTTTGTTAAAATAAATCACTTATTTTCATGTTTTTCAAAGATCAATGGCTCCAAATAAATAATCACTCAAAGTCCTAGAAAAGGCTTTAAAAAACGTTGTAATGGTACTTCATCTATTTTCAAATGTTCGAAAATATATAAAATTTCCAATCAAATTTGATTTAAGCTAGTTTAGACAATTAGGCATTGTCAATTTGATATTCTTTAAATATACGTTTGACTTCCAACTTCATATTTGCTTAAAATTTATATTTTTGTTCTAGTTTATTGTTTATGACCTGTTACTTTAAATATTTATGAAGATTTAAGATTGATTATGGACTACTAAGTTTATGCTTTCATATTTTTCATTTGACTTATTTTTTTATGATAAACTTTAAGTATTGATAATGACTAGTACTAATAATTTTTTACGGGATTGAAGTGAGTGAAGAATGTTAATATTTTTGACATGTTTGAAATGAGTGCAGCTTTTATAATATTTTTGTTTCGAAAGTTTTTTAACTTCTTATATTCTTCAGATTTTCAAAAAAATTTATTAGATAAGTGTTTAGGATTACATCGAGTATTATTATTTGAATAACCATATTTTTTATAAACTATTCAAACACATTTATCAAGTGATTATATTCAAAAATATATGCATCGAGGGCTACTACAGAATAGTGTACAGTTCCCATAATGTCACGAGTCAAATTATATCCTGGAATTAGGAATAACGGCGGTTTAGCAAAATACAACTTAACTAAAAAATTAATATATTCACAAAAAACTTACTTGGAATTGTTAACTTAGTTAAGGTAGAAATTATTATGAAAAAATTTGTAAATTCAAGCACAAAAGCAAAAAGCTTAAATTTAGTATGCATCAATATTTCTGAGAATTCTTATGATATGAGAATGAATATAAAAAATTAAAATATGAACATGTTCTTATTATTTAGATATTTATATTGTGAATATTAATAATATGTTCTAAATGCATAATTTGTATACAGGATTAAATCACAGTTTTGATGTTATTACAACATTTATTCATAAATCCAATAACATTTAACGACATTATTTCTTACTTTAAACATTCTTACAGCAATATATTTCTTTAGATATTTCATTTGAAATATTTACTATTATGATTTGGTATTTACAATGATATGATAAATATACGGTACAAAAAATAGATTATTATTAGTTCACATCAAACTAAACAAACAATCTAGCTCGCAAAAATCACTGGCTTCAATTATAAATCACTTTTTCATGTATTGTGAAATTTTGTCATAAGTACACAAATTTTTATGAAGTATGCATTAAATTTATGGCTTAAATTATCATCCAGTGAGAGCATATTTCAGTTTGAATCATTTATTTTGTTTGATTGAAATTATTCTTCATGATATCAACTTATCCTAAATTTCAGTAATAAATAGAAACTATAATATAACTTTATGTATACAATTACAATCTAATATCCATTTTATTTTGTATTATTTGCAAAATATAGTAAAGAAACGCGTAATTTTTAATATAAAAATTACTGAACAAGCGACAGTCATCGATTTGTTTCTGCTATATTTTGTCAAATAACATTATTTTGACAAATAATGTTTTATTTAAGGCACATTATGTTTGTTATTCATCTTTTTCGTGTTAATAGCCATAAAGCTTAATTTTTAACTTTTGGAATTCCTAAATCTATATTACAAATATAATTTTTCTATCTATTTTAAATGATTAAAATATACATGCATGCATATGCAAGAATAGACACAGCAATAGTAGCAGAAATTATTTAAAAACTATAACAGTTATTTTTAGGATATTAGAACCTAAGATAAAAATATTGATCCATTGCACATGTGAATTTGTATTTCATTTCATTTGAAGATATAGATCAATTGATTTTATGAAATATCCTCTATCAGTTAATTATTCATTTCCGAATCCACATTTTCAATATTCACAATATTTTTATTATCAGTCTATGTCTTATTATTACTGGAGATATTTGAATATATATCGACATATATATTCTGTATACTCCAATTTTGTACAGTTTCTCTTAAATCTTATAAATTATAATATGTAATTTTATATTTATTTCCTAAATTCTTAAGGATCGAAATTATGCTACGTTGATTGCATTCGTTTGAAAATTATGGTTGTTGTATAATTTTTGTGTACTACTACTCGACATCTGTAAAGAAAAAAATAAAAATTAATATTAGTATTCAAATCGTGATCATAAAAACTTAATGGTTCAATTTCCTAAAAACAATAAAATCTAAGCGTTTTCAAAGTTATTATGAAAGTCTTTTGAAGTCAATTGCAAAATTATATTTTCTACTTTGTATGAAAAATTTAGATTCATATATCATTGAGTTATCTTTGATATATTTTTGACTAATATATATTTTGCAAAAATGTTAAATACATACCTCCTGGTCATCTGAATCTGAAAATTCATCATCTGAATGTTCTAGTGGTATAGCTCCTTTACTTTCTAGCATTGACATAATTTCCTGTGAACAAAGAAATTATATTAGTTACAGATTTTAAACTTTATATTAAGATAGTTTAACGTAAAAAATTTTAACTATAGAGTGCAAAACTATAGTGTGTATGATACTACTTTATTTATATACTATATTTTGTTATATGATACAATTATAGTAAATAGAAAAAACAAATTCTTTCTCTAATAAATTTTTGTGCCTTACCTTATCTGTAGCAAGCTGGTAGGCTGTTCTTCCTGCATATGTTTCAGTCTCAAGCTCTAATTTAGGGCATTCGTTTAATAAGAAAGCTACAAATGGTCTATCATTATTTTTTACTGCTTGATGGAGAATCGTACATCCAGATTTTCCTTCCTATAATAAGAATTATTCATTAGCTCCATGTACTTGTTTAACCTTTGTGTAATATCGATATGGTTCAAATATTGCTGATTGATCTAGTGCAATAAATTGAAATTTGATTTCACTCAATATATAGTTTTTGTAATATTATTGTTAGGCAATCTTCAATTAATTTGGGATATTGAAGTTATATCATGTTATTAAATAAGACTGGAATTAATGTCTTATTTAAAACTAAAATCTATAAAGTTAATAGGAAACTTACCCTTGCATTAATGTCAGCTCCATACCAAACCAGGTGACGAATGATATCAAAATGCCTATCCTTAGCAGCCATATGTATACAGACTTCGCCTGAAATTAAAAAAAAAACATGTTTAAAAAATATTTCAGATATTGACATAAGATTTACGTAAGATTGGATGGTGGAATTGGTGTAAGACTATTAGAGTATCAAAGTAAATAGTTAATGAATGTAAAATTGTTTCCATTGATGATCATCCTGATGTTAAATTGGAATTAAGCGGTTAGGCTTACAATATATATATATAACTTTATTGTTCAAATTATAATTAGTAAAACGTTGAGCTAAAAAGTTCCTTCTTATTGTTTTAAATTAAACGCACAGATTAACACATTTTATAGACGCCTTCATGGAAGTTCGTTAAATCATACTATTCAGAAGTATGATCTTGTAAATGTATAAGTGTAAATGATGTAATTTTGTATGTATCCCATCGTGTATTGGCTTAACCACCAGGAATTAGACACCATAAAAACGCATATATATATATATATATATATATATATATATATATACATGCTCACATATATTGTATTCATACAAAATGAAATATTCAAATTTCTCAACAAAAATACATAAATAATAGGGCGTTTTGCATAACAGGTTTTAGTAGTATGCTGTCATTTTTTATAGATCGCAAATACCAATTTCATTACTATCTAGGAGAGCAATGAGATGATTCACTATTGTTTAGCGTTAGTTTTTTGCCGTTTACATATAAGGGGAAGTGCTAATGATGATGTTTTTTAGTTTAAATAATTTTCCGTATAAACAGATGAATCAATTCCACATGGGATATGCTGATAAATATTTTCAACTGATATTGAAATAAATTATTTATTTACAACCAGTTGTTTATAAGCGTGTTTTAAATTATGGCAAGCTCCTCATCTTAAGATTGAACTATGATTTTTATAGGTACTAAATACTATTTTTCTTATTTACTTAGTTTGTAGCAATGGAATATTTTTGTTTGTTTTATTTTACGTAGCAAACTATACAATAACTACTTTACACTTTTACATTACATTTTATACTTTTTACATTACATTTTACGATTTCTTATTTTTAACCGATAAAGCATAAATATTGTCATGGCCAGATTTTACCGTATTTATGTTTCTCGTATATAACTTTTACTTAAATTACTATGAAAGAGTTGAAATTATTAACATACAAATGTAGTTTCAAATGGGTAATAGTTTCCAAGTTTCTTATTGCATGATCCATGTCCTACTTTTTTATCAGTTTAGTCAATTAAAAATGATGATCAATTGAACACCTCTGAACCAAAGTACGTATTAAAACGTCTATGAGTAATGTTGGATTTTTTACCATCACTAGTATTATTGTTATGACGCATGTAGAAATAATATCGTATAATTGTTTACAATATTATCTTTAAATAACAAAATACAATAACTTTACATATTTCAAAAATCAAAACATGAGAGGTCTAAATTTGAACTTTCACAAACTTAAAGCTCATTCAATAAGACTCTTGTGATCTTAGGATATTTCTGAGCAGAGCACCGCATAGCAACACCGCTTAACAAAATAATTCAATGGAACATCTAATAAAATTTTCCAATATTTATGATTAAAGCAAATGTACGATCAGATATCTCCCTCATGAGTATTTATTTACGCGAGTTATGTTTGCTCAAAATTTCATATCGTCTAATTGCGATTCGAGAGAATCGAGATACGACCAAGTGTCCACAACATTATCTATATACAATTTGATTAATTAAACACATATCTAGGTAAATATTGAAAATAAAACAATATTATTAGAGAGCAGGGACAAAATAGCCTTGTGGAAAACCCAAGCCGATTGATACAATAAAACTAATCGTTTTGCGCCGTGGCGACACCTGTATTTTCGCCATGTTTTCCTTTATCTGAAGGACACCACGTAGCTGATAAGGACTTTGTCACATTATTTTAAATAATGCATTATTCATAAAATAACTAGAATGAGGTGATATGTTGTCTACTTGCGTCTATTTCGACCTCTGTAATAATTGCTCTTGTCGTTACCTGGATCCAAAATAAATGAGCCGATAACAAAAGAACTTGTTTTTGTAGAACGGTTACATCAAATTACTGAATGTCCTCTAAAACACGAAGTAACCAAATAAACGCAATAAAACAACTTTAAATAAATAAATAATGTAATAAAAAACTTTACACCATATATAAAGCGTCATAAATTTTAAAAAAAATCTAAGAGGTACATTATATGGTACTAACATCTACACATCCCAAATGACGAAATTGTTAATTATAAATTTGATTATAAAAGAATGAATTGTATTATTCTAACTTAGGAAAAATACTCAACACAATTTATTTCTGTTAGTCATTATGGTTCATTGTGGCAAACGAATACACCATGAAATTATTTTTGGAAAACCCGACAACGTGCTGATAAATAATGTACGCATTGTTTGAAGTACCACGGAGAAACTTTATTGCCTTTTATCTAACGATGCCAATCGGTAATTTATTATTACTGGCTATTTCGAAATCTTTTATACTCTTTATTGGTAAAAAAATATAATATGTAAGTCTTAATAAAAAAGTGTGTCATTTTTCATGTACGTCTATGACATCATCTAATTAAACTTTTACTTTTAAATTAATTGTCTACTTTTTTGCAAATGATTAATTGAGGCATGGGAACAAACTGTTGTGGAGATAGGTGCAACTTTAATTATTGTCTGAATAACAATTAAAAGGAAATATGCTATTTAAAACAGTACTGAAACTAGAATAAGCTGGTATTCATATTCAAACTTTAATGTGAATTATTTTAATTGAATTGAATTAATTAATGAGAATTTAATATTTAAATGAAAACTAAAAATGAAAGAAAATAATAACGAATTCAGAAAAAAATATATAAAATTATTTAAAACTGGGCCACGACCCAAAATATTTGACAGAGGTAAAACATTTCGGTACAAGAAAAATATGACATGCATAAAATTAGCTGTTTCATATTTTACAGCGATTATTGGACCAATTCTGCTGTAAAATAGACCAATGTTATGACAAGGCTATGTTACTTTTTTGCATTGTTCATATAAAATGGTACTGAAATCTTTAAAAATACTATCTATTTGCTGTGGAATCAGGCGTTTTACACATAAAATGCAACTTCTCACATATATTATGTGAAAAGTTCCATTTTTATGACACATCAGAAAGATGCACTTATGATAAGATTCTTTTTTCTAACGTTGGTGAGTTTTATAAGTTAGGTTTTCTATTTGAAACGCCTGACTGCACACCAACCACATGCCATTTTTACAGTTTTTAGTACCATTTTATATGAAAAACGCAAAAACGTAACACAGTCTTGCCATAACATTGGTCTCTTTCACTGCACAGTTGAATTGGCCCATATATTATACATAACTTTGATAACTAGCAACAATTAATGATCAATTTATAAAGTTCCTATATAATATAATAAGGAAAGAGAGATTGCTAGCAAAATACACAACGAAAACATTTTGATTAGAAATTAATAGACACATACAACAGAGTATGTTCTAAGAATATAAGTCATATTCTTACATGCAACGTTGGGTATCTACTAATTTCTAATCAAAATGTATTCCTTGTGTATTTTGCTAGAAATCTCTGTTTAAAATAAATATTATAAAATTCGATGGATAGACAAAAAACAACTTATTAATTATAAAATCGAACGTGCAAATAAAAATATAATTGTACCGTTTTATTCGCCCCAGACAACACGTGTTCATAACCGTAAAGCACTCATTCATTTACTGCGAAATTATTAATCATATATATGTAATGGCAACATTTGAAAGATTTTCGTAGAAGTCGGTCAATGTCAAGCGCACAAAGTTAAGGCCTGTGGTCATTTACTTCCGATCTTCAATAAATACAAATTGTTCACTCGAACTAAAAAAATTACTGTGGTTTCAAATCAACTCCAAAATTCGTAAAATAGCAAAACTTATAAAAAAACGTTCGGCAATTCCGTCTATCCGCAACTCTATTTTTTTGCTATGTATGACTTTTACATAGACGGGTTTAACCGAAACTACCGCTTTGATTTCAGTCATTTTAAATCGTGATTTTGCATTTTATTGATTATAAAAGAATTTTGACAATTAGACTTATGACTTGCGTTTTGTAAGTGAAAGGAAACCAGTAAGCATGTATCAGTATCAAATGAAATTACAACTTTAATTAGTTTTTTTCGACGCTATAAAATTATAATAAAATGAATGACAGAGTTCAATACTCAAAAAGTAGAATTACAATTATAATCATTGTCAATTTATTGTTCAGATCTTTATGACAAAACTATAATTTTCCTACTTGAATAGGTTGATATTGAATACTAATCAACAATTCTAATTTCACAAAATGCAATCATTTCTTTGGTCACAAAGATTATCAAAAAAATGTTGATCCGAAGGATGCTGTGATTAATTATTAGATATATCGAATGAAGAATAAGTTTTAGCTTGGTTTTATATAAATTTTCAATATATAGAAAATTTATTCAATGAATTTCAACAATTATTGTACAGAATCGTCATAAGTTGCTATATTTATTATTTTATGTATTCAAGTTAAGGATTTTACAGAAATGCATTCCAACAAACTCAATTTCAACGGTTATTTCATTTATGAAGAATTCGTTACAATTCTAAGATTTTTGTACTAATATATTTGCGGAACAAAGAAAACCCGCGACCGCAACCACAATTTGCAGTAAATTTCTGATGAATTACATCAACAAATAGAAATAAGCTCAGGCCTATAATTGTTCATAGTTATGTGTTTATTGAAATCATCATCGATTACTTTAATAATTTAAATTGTGATAGAAAATAATAGCGAAATTGTTGTGAAGAACAAACATAATTTTTAAACTTCCCGGTTTTTATGAAATACAGTAAAATTTTCTGGTAGAGCTCGTCTATATTTGTGATAACATATTTGGGAAAATATTAATTACTCTATAATTGTCTGATATTGGAGTTTTTTTAGCATAGCATGGAGACGTAATAGTGGAAGTTTTAGCATAGAGCTAAGATAACTAATTATCGGTAATGATAGGTGTGATCATAGTGTGATAAAAAGACCACTTGTAGATATCAAAATGGCACTCAAACAATAATTTGTTTTTTTTTTAATTATTCTCTAATGCGGATATACAGAATCATACGATATTGATTTAGTTCGGGGAAATTTATGATTACAAATAGATATAAAGTTTAAGTTGATCAGTAGATAAATTGATAATTATTTGCTATTAGTTATCAAACATGTTGAAAATAAATGAGATACTATCAGACTGCACGTTGAGTATATGAAAAATTTTATCCGAAAGATATGCCTATAGCTTCTATCAAATTCTCACAAATTATAAAGCAAAGATATTTTGAATTGTTGCTAGTACAGTGTTATGTATAATAATATTTATAATTTTTTGAAAATTATTACCAATTTTTTAGATGTTAGTTTTCTTATAAGTACATCTTGGAGTCTTTGAGCATATAATATATAAAGTTATATCATAGCACCTGCATTTGTAGGTTTATACAAAACTGTATATACATATTATATGTATATATTATATTACATGTGTGAATTTTTGAATTGTGTACATTTGCTTGTATTATATTGCTCTTCGTCTTGTGCCGGGAATTCCGCGGGTTTTTCTGACAATATATTTAAAAAAACTGTTCATACTTGTATTACGTGTTTGTGTGCATTGTGATGATAGTATAATGAATATTGTGCAATCTGTTCCATTTGCCGAACATATGTTCCATGCATCCAAATATGTATTGAAGAGAATATTAGCACCAGCTTGTATTTAAAATACTTAGTAAACGCTAAAAAAATTGACGATTTATTTGTATATTTATTAAAACCAGTGATGTAAAACGGTTATTTTCAATTTCATAAGAAAATTAGAGATGCATCGCATAATTGAGTCGAATGAACTCTATTTAGAAGTCAGTAAAATTTTATTGAATATATAATCGCTCAGCAATATGGTAAATAGTGATTTCCATCTAAGTTCCCTTTAAGGGTTAATAATAATAATTGTCTTTGTTATAATAAGTTCTCTTCTAATCAAATCTGCAAATATCATAAGGAATGAAGAATGCAATAATAAATTAATCTTCTTAGAATTCTAATATAATTTTTGAAAAAGTATTACGAAGATGCACTCAGGCTAATAATCGGATTATAATAAACATCCTTTTAGAACAGGTATTAAAGTTTTAAGGGACCAAAGAGTGTATTATGAAATAAAATCATTTGTAAGGCGCCACGATGTCTGAGCCTTTTATAATAGTCAACAATATAGATATATACATAGTACCATATATAATCAGTAGTTTTTGTATACTTCTTGTGAAGAAAATTTTGAGTGAAAACTTATATATATAAATATATATATATATATATATATATATATATATATATATATTCTAAAAAAAATCATAGAATTTATTTAACCTAAACTTTACTATAATTAATTCACTCAATTAACGAATGCATTAAATTAAAACTGAATATCAAATCGAACCAGATTAATAACAAAAAAAAATCAAAAGAAAGTTATATGCAGATTAATCAAAATCAGAATAAATTTAATTTATTTAAACTAGGCCACGGCTTCAACACAAAATCCAAAATATTTGTCGCAGACAAACATTCCGGGACATCTTATTGTAATCTTCGGCGAATATGAGACATCTTGGCAATAATCTCGTCTCGACTTTTATACTCATTTACTACAAGAAATCATGTGACAGTGATTACGTGCACATGTAATTGAAATTTTGGCAACTTTTTCATATACACATCGCTAATAAATTTATGTTTATGCACTGTGTCTAGTCATAGAGCTAGCCAATGCCTGAACGCCTTACCAAATGCGGTCACGAAAACGGGAAAAGCTATTTTCCGCCAATGTTTATTTTGAGAGTAGCCGGTTTTATTTTCGTAGAGGAATGCGCCTTGGCGCTTTTTGAGATGGTAGGGTTGATCAAAATGATAAAAAAAGGAATTGGTTCAAAATTACTTAAGTTTATTGGCCCAGTCTTTCAAAAGCGTTAAACGGCAACGATATTTAGGGTAATTCTAAATAGTTCTCGTAATGTATTTTTATGTCACTATAACACAAGTGTAGTGTATTATTAAAATTTAATTATTACTGCAGAGACTTAAAAATCTTACAATAATTTGGCATGAAGCATCATAATTTCAAATCTGCATAATCTTGTTTATATTGTATTTATTTACCACAAGGTGCAATTATTAAAATAATTGTAATAATATTATTTTGAATTTTACAAAATCAATTTTAAATTTATAAACGATTCGTTTATCAAACATTACGTCTGAGATTTTATCACCGAAATCTAACAAGATTTCAGATTTTTTCTCCATAAACTGTTGACCTCTACAATTTTATTTCAGGCGCACATCAGTGACCCTCGACTCATTTGCGTCATAGTTTACGTGTAACCATAATTTATTACAATATTATTTACTTTTCTGAATATTTTTATCTGAAATGAGTGCACGATGCCAGATTTCAAAAGAGAAGCGTTCAACACGTCCAGCAAGATTTGTATTTACAAACTTATATATAACGTCAAAAGCGACTACAAAGTAGTAAAAGCTGGACCACCGATGGTACAGACGTCATACATATAGGAGAAGAAGAGATTTTTTAGACTATTTCCGTCACTTGGTTTTTTGTATGTGTTGAATGCTTTCAATACTAACGACGTTTTAAAATTCCCTAGAAGTCTTATGAGCATCTGGTTTTCCACCGTCATACTTAATGCGATGACTTCATATTATATTTAGTTGCGACAAATGGTTATTTCTGATTTCTATTTCTTCTAAATAAAAAATACATCTCAGGAAAACACAGAACGTTCTTTCTGCCTAAAGCACAATTATATTATAATATCTTCAATATAAATAAATTTAGCATAAAACTTTTTTAAATAGATGCATTAAGGTGCACAACTAGTGTAACCGCCTTAAAGAGGTGATGTTTGGGAATTTATATTAAAAAAAAAATACTATATCAATCATATCAAAATTTCAAGAATATATTTACACAGTTTTAAGAATACATAGTAAAACTTTTGAAGAAAAAAATTAAATATTTTTTAAGTTATCATCGATCTCCAACGGCGCGCAAAAAAGGGCCTTTACTGCTGCAGTAATTCCGGCCTTCTACGTGGATGAAATATAAAAAAAACTCTCGTTAAACTAGATAATATTGTCTGTAAAATGACCTACGATAAAAAAAAATAATTAAAAATTGACAAAATTGCGGCGTTTTAAAAAAAAGTCGAATTTTACCTAAAATTTTGGTCGTTTTTGGACTGCCAAAATTCGATTTTTGATCCGATCAAAAAATCGATAGTTCATTTTACGGAGAAATATATATAGAACATGTAAAAAAAAATCGATAGTGATCGGATCATTTGTTTTTGAGTAATCACTGCAGCAAATTCGGTAAATGCAGTTTCGAGAAAAACGCGTGTAAAGATAAAATGATCGTTATACTATATACTATATATACTCTTTAAATGGCTGTGACTCAAAAACTATTTCAGATATCAATTTAAAATTTTGGTATGTTATTTTTAAAGGTATAGACTATCGAAATATGGTAAAATTGAAAATTCGATTTTTTAAAAATTTCACACTAATTGTGCTCCTTAATCTGGTATAACAAGTAACAAAATTCTACTTTGGCAAGCTAGCATCTCAAATATTATCTAGAAAAAACTAATTATAAATTTACCATCAAGCCTACAAATGATGTAAAAATTGCTAAACTGATATATTATTAATCGGAGTTTCATCAAATTAAATTAATTAGAATGAATTATTCATTACAACTAACCATGACACTGTATGTCCTCGACATTTTATTCTAAAATACACACCTTCATCGTATAAAATTTAGAATAGTCACTTTATTTCTAGTTGTCCGGTTTGAAAACGCAATTATATTTTTGTGCCGGAGTGTATTTTAAGGCATGGTATTCCCCAAATGACGCGATGTCTACAGAAACAGACTTCGAATAACTTTGCTTGGTATGCGACGGTCTGCGCCCATCAGTACAGACTGGGCTATAAATACCATTTGGCTTCAAATAACTTACAGACGATTCATAAATGTAATATCCTTTGTATTGCACACGTTTAATGCACGTGTAGAAATTACTAGACTCGAAATAGTAAAAGATGCTGGCATAAATGTTATGCCGGAACCTACAAATGAGGAAAATATTCCCCAAATTGATGGCAAACGCTGGAATCTGAAACATCATGGTTTCAGATTCAGGTAGACCTATGTCCTACAACTTGAAATAATGGTAAATACTTTTACTTAAATTATGATTTGATTGTCTGCGATCAGGCTGGTTTCTCAAAAACTGAAATATAGCTTGAATTCATACATAAAATACTTGGACGATGATCTGTTCCAGTAGCGTGTTCATCACCATGTAGAACAGCATAATTTTCAGTCATTTACTCCATCAAATATTAAATTATAGCAACGGTACTAATTATTGAATCATATTAACTATTACAATGTAATCAATCTATATCAATCACGAATACTAGTACTCGTTTGATTATAATAAATTGCAATGACATCAATTTGCATAGCAAATAAGCGGACGCGCAATTCGAATATAGAAAAACCAACTTGCACACGTGCTCATTTTATTGTGATCAGAATTTGCAAATGCTCATTAGTTTCTTTGAATAATTAATAGCAAAACAAAAAGCGCATCATCGCGTTTTCTGTACTCATCATATTAATGGTAATGAGAGTAATGTAAATAAGAGAATGTGAAAGTTCTGGAGAATTCCAGTGGCGTATTAAGTCATTCGGTAATCCCAACCTTAAACAATTTTAAATTATTACTACGGCCTTGAAATACTAATGCGATGTACTATTCTAGATTGGTAGTGTATAACGTTATTTTTTCTTCAAAGTGAATTATACGCAAAATACCTGTATTAATTACTGGCGATTGGGAATTTCACAATGGGCATCGAAAATCGGATTCCAAATGATAAACCATAAATGTTTTGATAATTAGATAAAACAGTTAGCTGCAAACTATTAAAAAACATCTTCAATAGAAACCATGAAGACTGTAGCATCTTTCATATGAGCTTTGAAATTTCATAGGTCTGAAATTTTAAATTAAGTAGGTCAAGAAAAACTCGAGTACCTATTACAACCTGCTACGGAGTAAATGCTTCTACAAAGTATGTAAATATCCCAACCTTGTAAATAAAAAACTATACAAAAGTGCGAATAATTTACTCCAAGTACAGTAGCTGTGCCAAGGAAAGTTAGTCTGTCTAGAATGCCGTCTATACAAATGCATGTGTCAAATAGAAAACCTATATTTGCTTTCGTTTTGTGAGAATCTTGAATGTTGGAAGCCAAGAAAACATCTGTCCTGAATTTATTTGATCTATTTATGTCGCGCTAATTTTATAAGTTTTCCGGCTGAATAATTTCTTTTCTATGTTTCATTTGCTTGATTTAAATGCATCGTTGTTTTATGCATGACCCAATTATAACAATGCCCAAAGCTTTGATCTTGCAAATTGAAATGATCATAGAAATAATTAGTATGAATAACAAAAGTAAATTACAAAACATTATTGCAAATGTGTTTTTATCAATACGTTTGTAATTCAAGAGCAATCAATAAAATTAATTTATAAATTTTAGGTTCAAACTCATACGCAGCTCCTGGATATTTAGAAATTTCTTGACAAAGTTGACTTACAGTTTAGATGCCCTAGGACTCAAACGAACTATTGGCAACTTCTGATGGTAATCAGGTCAGTTCATGCACATTGGCATTTCTTTTATTTTATAATAAAGTAAGTTATTAAAATAAGACAAATGAATTGAAATATTGAATATTTCTCACATCATTAACACTTCAAGTCACTTATATCAGATAAATGATATAGTTACTACAGAAAACGTTTATTGTATTCCAATTTGATGATTAATAATCATTAGGGTTCAAACCAATATTTTTTAGTTTATCACTATAGTATATTTAGAATCAAAGCAAGTAAGTGTGCAAAATACATTTTCATGAAATTAAATACATTGGATAACGAGTGATGTTCTATAAACTACGCTCGCTAGGTTTTACGACTGCGCTAAAATATTTTATAACTTTAGATAACAAATTAGATTCGAGCAAAAGTTTTTTTCCGTTAATAGAACTGTGTTTATTGTAAGCTTTAAGCAACATAGAAAGACCAACTCACTAATGAACACACTTATACGAGACGAATGTATTCGACATCCATAAAATAAGAAACCGTTTTATAATCTTTGGAAAAACCATGAATGAGAGACTCAAGTGATAATATATGATATGCGCAGTAAAACGTTCCAGATGCGATATTTTGAAATAATATAAAGGAGCTACACAAATTTTCGTTCGCAAATGTCTTTGAAACTATCACTTACCGTCGTAGTTCCATTGTTCGAAATCTGGCGGCAAAAGCGGGCATTTTGGCGGGCAAGTGTCTGGATGACGGTGTCCACTTTCAAAGAAAAGCTGCTGAGCTTGCTCCCATTCTGTTTCCTGGATTGGTGATGTTATGGCTTGCACACAATCCATATACCCTAGACGTGTAGCCAGATGTAATGGGGTATTTCCGTATCTATCTTGTACTGTCACCTAAAAATTAAATTTGAAAAATCAATGAAAATTGATAATAACGAAAATTGTCAGTAAAATGTATGTATATAGTAAGTAACTTACATCCGCTCCAGCGATCAGGAGCAACCTGACGATTTCAGCTTGCCTGAAGATTATTGCGTAATGTAATGGAGCCCTGACACTGTCATTTCTGATATCCAGCAAACAGGGATGAGGAGCCATTGCAATCACTGCTTTGCACGCCTCTGTCATACGAGCCAATATTGACAAATGCAATTGCCTGTTGATTAAATTAATTGAATTAATAATTGATTTATAAGTCATTTTCTATACCTATCATGTTCCAAAAAATTCTACCACGGATTTTTATTATCAAAGTTGAAATTAATTATATAGACATCTTTCAATACAATCCCGTTTCTCCGAAAATAGAATAAGCATGTTATATAGATATTGCTATTAATATTGCTATTAATTCTACATTATACTATAATAATAGAGATTTATTTATTGTCAATCAAAAGCCATTTAAATATTAATTGCATATTCCATTATCACATAGGCACCTGTTAGAAAGGTACACCTGTTTAGGTAGCAGCGAGACAATATACCTAGAAAATTATATTTAAATCATAAATAAGCATCAAAAACCTTCCTATAGATATGAAAAAAATGTATGGGACTAACAAGTACCTCTTTTCAAATAATTAAAATCCAATCTCTAAATAAGTATTGTACAATACAATGACTCTATATAATTTACTCTAATTTTTGAAGAAGGTATAAGTTATTCGAAAATGAAAAAATCGAAAATGAAAACTTTTATATATCTTTACGTTTCAAACGTTTCTGAATATTTTGGCATAACTTAGAAAAAATGGATGTATGTGTGTGTGTGTGCGGATACAAATTTTCGTCGACGATTTCGGGAACACCGATCAACTGATTTGAATAATTCAAAAAACATTCGATTCGTATTGATAAGGAGACGTGCTGATTAGTTTTTGGCGAAGGCAGGTCTAGCCGTTCCGAAGATACGGGGCAAAAAGTGCCAAAAATGGTAACTCAGTTTTTAAGAGAACGGAGCGTCCGATTTTAATAATTCAAAAAACATTTTACTTGTATTGACAAGATGAGGAATTGATAAAATTTTTATGAAAGCAGGTCTAGCGGTTTCGGAGATCTAATGAAAAAAGTAAAAATAAAAGCCATTTGCGGGTCAAAAATGATCATTAGACATATGCACATCAAATTATCAGATATTTTATAGAGATTTCAATAATAAGTATAAATTTTGTTTACATTCCTATCGGTTCCGTACCAATGTTTATCTGTTAGACGGCGATGCCATGCGCCCCACTAGTTTGCTAATGAAATCTCGAAATGAAATTCTTCTTAAACTGTTCTTTGTTCCGAAAAAAATGCATGTGACTAAATACAACTAAAAAATTAGTTGATTACCGTGAACTTGAACACTTACATCCGCTAATACGTATACTCATGTTTATAAGAATGATGATTTGCTTGATGATCAGATTAATTTGGACATGCGAAATACCGTTTGAAGTTCGGTCATGGATTTCCATGACTAAATTTCATCATAAAACTAGCGAACGCTGAAAACCCATCTTTTGAAATATTAAAGTGATAAACGAATCAAATTGCCTGATAGCATAGATAATTGATAACCATTATGTAATAATAACTTGTGAAAATTGTGATGTAATAATAAACCTTATAAAATCTGTAGAAGTAAAAGCACATGTAGTGCATCCTTGAAGAAACTGCATCGTATTGATCTGTATATATGCGAAATAAAATAAAAAAGTCCATATTGGTTAATAAGTTATTTTTAGGCTCTTAAATATGTAATAGTGGCGTGTGTTCTTTATATAGAATCTCGAAGACAATAAAATACTTAATTTATTAGGGTTAAAATTTTATTACTCGCTGATCAAATCAGAAGTATTTTTAGACACCAAGATGAGATGATCTCGCGGCTAAAAAGATTCCGATATAGGAATTTGTATACGTAAATCCTTAATAAGGCAATCACAGTTATTTTTAGAACCAAAAACATATCGCGCCATTATTTCATATCAAGTCTTCTTCCAAATCATTTTCTTGAAAAACAGGTGTTTTGGTACCTGTCCAGGTATAAAGTCTGGCATTCAAATGGCCAGAAAAATACAGGTACAACAGGTGTTGAAAATACTTTTAATATTGTAGTGACAAGGGCACTAAGTACGCCCTTTTTGAGAATTTCGGAAAAATTCGAAAGTGCGCGTGCAGAAGACGAGTTCGCCCACACAAAAGGGACAAGAAACTTTAGAAGTCTAGAAGGATGTGTAAATTCAACTATTAAATTTTAATTTTAAATCAGTTCTTTGCAAAATTCCATTAGGAAATTTTTACGATTTAATCAAAATCTTAGCCCATTAAATTTATAATTTTAAACTGGATTTTTCCGCCGAATTTAATTCAGCGGCGCCCAAATGTAATTATGCAAGTCATTCTATGATGAATAAACACTTCAGCGCACTAATTAGGAATACGTTTTTTGTTCTTATTATGTAGGACTTTGACTTCCAAGATTTATGAACATAAATTTTGGGGATCCCCAATAATATTTAATAGAAAACTTGTTTCTCGAGATTTTTTATTCTGCCGCGCATAAATGAATTAAATCTACGATATACGCAAAAAACCAAGAATTGGAGATGAGCAAAGTTCCGAGAACTATTTGCTAATAGGTAAATTCATGAATGTGGTGACATTAAATAGTGGCTATTAAAGACCTGGTTACTATTTATATATTTAATCCATGATATGATTGAAAGGCAGTAGAATCAAATTTAACATATGTGTAAAATCGCCATTCAAATTTGATAAGGACTAAAGTATGTGAAACTAAATTTAGGAATTTCGTTCTAATTCATTGGGGTACGAGCATATGAAGTTTCGGACAACAAATATATAAATTTATAAATTATATCGCTGATTTCTTTAACTGCATTAGATTCTATTGTTCAAGTCAAAACTACAACTTTTCTCTTTTATTTGGGCTCATTATATTTCTCTTTCGTAATATGTATCGTTGCTCAAAGACCGACAAGAACTTTTTTTGTTCAACATGTATTCAACTCAATTATTGTTAGGTTAGGTCTTGGCAAAATGAATTCGTTCGTGTGTCCAAGGTTCGCTACATTATTCCGTTTCCTGTGACGAATAAAATTTAGCAATATTATTAACGAAAACCTGTTATAGACATTATAAAAAGTCGTAACAAATGAATTCACAATGTTGACCAGAAGTTAAATAGAAGATTCCGAGTATATACAGGTTTTAATGGCCTGAGCCATTTATTTTGAGAGATTTCATGTGATCGGAAAAATTATTTAATTCCAATTTCTTATAACTAAAATCTGATACGTACAAAGTAGTACGAAAAATTTTAGTCTTAAATATGGAGAACTGAAGGTATTTATTTGCTTTAAATCAGTGATTCCCCCCCATATGTACTTCCGAGTCCATACCAACATTCAGGGGGTCCACGTCAGCAAAAAAAAATTCGGGGTCCACAAAATTAAAATAGGGTCCACGATAGTTTATCTCTATTTACTCATATTATACTATCTATAATAAAAATATAATAAAATTTAAAAAGTCATATATAATATTTATAAACAGAACAAAAGAGTAGCAAGGAGTTGTAAGATGAAACCTTACAAGATTGTTGCGAAATGTTGAAATTAAACATTTAGTGTAATTTACTTCATTTTTTGTTGTCATTTTAATTTAAATTAATAAATGTATACAGGTAACATGTATTTTTTACTTCAAACATTTAAAAGTAAATTTTAGTACAGTTAAAAATTTATTTAGAAAATCGATATAGGGTAAATAGAGGGTCCATGGTAAAGCGCAAGGGGTCCTTGATACAAAAATGTTTGGGAACCTATGATTTAAATTAATCATATTAAAAACAATGTACAAAACTACTCGATTAACGATCGATTAGTACGAATATTAATAATTAAGTATTTTGATATGTACCTCAATAACAAAATTCAGTATTTATAATATTGACTTCTTCAAAATATATTTCAAATCGATAAAAAATAAAATAAGAATTCAGCAAAAACCCGCATAAGTGTTGACAAATCTTATAGCCCGAAGGACAAACATTTGAAATATTTCTATAAACAAAGATAAAAAAAATGACATAAAATACCCATAAAATTTACCCAAATAAATTAGTTACGTAAGTAGAAATACGATTAAAATAAAACGTCTTATTTTATTTCATCAACAGTTTCGTTGAGTGTGAAGTTAAATTCAAAATTCAAAAACAAATTTATAAGAGTAAAGTAAAGTGTTAATAATAACGTTATAGCAATTATATTTTTGAAAATTAACGACAATTATGAACATTGTTGTATTGAATGAAGCAAAATAATAACATTGACATAAAAATACATAAACAAATAATGACTAATTTACTATTGATATTCGTTTGGTATAATTCAATGGAACAGAACCATATCAAAGCTGATATCTATTGAAAAAGCGGATTTATGTATGATGATGGATTAGTGAATGAAAGTTAGCAAAATGGATTGAAATATAACTAATAGAATAAACATTTTAAAATATAAATAGGAATGCTAAGTTAAATATAATCAAAGCTGTCAAAATTATCAATTATACTCACGTGTTGCCATCTTCATCCTGTTGGTAGTATATCTCCCAGGGTGCTTTTTCCTCATCTGTCACAATGACAGATGGCTCCTGAACTGATGATTTAGTTTCGGAATCTCTGCATTTTAATTTGTCAAAATCATTTAAATCTGTACTAGCACCCTTAAGACTCAAATTCGAAAAGGTCTCCCCAAGCCTGATATCATCGATTATCCCACTGTCCAGTCTCATCTGGTTGGATTGTTCGATAGAAGAATCACAAATATCATCAGATGATACTAAATTGCCGGATAAAAAGCCGGAGTCATTATGTTGATTGGCGGTGCTTTCTTCGACCTTGGTTTGGTTGTCGGAGGAAGATAAATCCACGTCTTGTTTTGAGAAAGACATTTTGTTTTTATTATTTATTTGTTACAAGTAAGTTACAAATCAACACTAAAAATATGTTATGTCCCCTCACTGATAACTAACATATAACACACGCCACGGATAAAATACTAAAAGTGTTCTCTACTTCGCATGAGTTTATTGTAGCACGAAAATGGCTGCTTCCACGACCGTAAGATTAAATTACAAAACTAAACTTATTCAAAAGAGTGTCTTAATAAATACATAGCGCACTATTGAACTTATTATTATTATTATGCAATTAGCTGTCCCAGAAACAAATTTATTCGACTCTAGAATGTTATAATTACAAACGTTCTCAAGCGACTGAATTCACTTTGATACTGACGGCTGTTGGCTGCGCTGTCGTCGTATTGCGGTTCGCGAGACAAGCGCGCAGCTTGCATTCGTGCGCCTTCGGGCAGTTTCGGGTTTTTGAGAATGGATTCATGCGTCACATGGATCGAATTTTAGCAAGCGTTTTATAATTATTGGTGATCATTAATATTTAAACAAAATTAGACAAAGTAAGTAAACAATGATATTTTCTTATATTGGAATTTTAATTACAGTGTTATTACACATTTAAATGTTAATATTAACATTAGGAATGTAATATCACGCATAGATAAAAGAAGAGTATATGTTAATTACTTCACGCGGGTGTTATATCATTCACGCAGGGCTACCAATGCTCATCACACTAAATTTTTATTTACCCTTATTATGGCTTATTATGGCTTCGAGTTACTTTTATAATTTATACACAATTATTTTATCATACAACAAAATGAAATTATTAAAATAAATTCAGATCCATAACATTTACTACATCCTCGATCGACCAAGAAAGTGCGTGCATGTTTTGTTGGGTATTTCCCAGCTCAAACAAAATCTACTATAGTCGGACGTTGCTGTGTACTGTAAAGATTTCTATATTTTATTATCAGTTGGGTATCATATTATTATTTAAACAGTACCTACTTATGCTTATATACGGGTACATTCAGCACTCAATTTGTTCAATGAATTGAATACTTAATTAAGTAGTTTGTCAAATTTAAAGATATTGATTTATTACATCACGCGCGAAAATTTGAAATTTATAGAACGACGGTTGAAGTATTGTCAATTGAACAATTTATATTAATAATCATTTTAGTATAAAAGGAAAAGGAATTCTAGTCGTGATGATATATAAAAAACAAATCCAAACTACAAGTTACACGTGATTATAAGTTGATATCCATTAAAGTTTTATATCTATTACATTTCCTATTTTGGAAAAGATTCTAAATTTCGTTTGATTGAATTACGTTGAATTAAATTCATTATAGAAAATTTTGTCTAATTTAAATTTGTATATAGTTTTTTTTGTTATAACATGAGTCGAAAAGGAGATATCGTTAAAAAACTGATTTTTGATGCAATTTTTCCAATATGGTGGCGGAAACGGCAAAAATTCGAGGTCGCAAAGTTGGAATTTGTAAAGATCACATCAAAATCTATAAAATCACCAATTTTCAAAACTTACAGAAAACTTCTAAGGTTAAACTACTAAATGACCGAACTAATTTCCGTTTTTGGAAAAGATTCTAAATTTTGTTGACAAAGCATATTTTGCTTATGTTATAGAAATAATTTATTGAATTATTTCAGCAAAATAATTCGTCATGCGAATAACAAATTTACTAAATTAGTATTTGACATACGCTTCTTAATAAGAAGCACATGTAACATATATGACAAGAAGTTCTAATCATATATTTTACAGAGGTTAATAAAAAGTGTTATTTTAAAATACTTTTCTCATTATGAATCTGTTCTAGATATATTAGATTTCACACACCTTTTAACCATACTAAAAATAATATGTCTAATTTGTCTGCTCAGATTTTCTGATTTTTTAAAAATATTTTTCAATTTCACTAATTTTCGAATTTGCCCATTTTCCTCTAAACATAAGATTATGAATATTCTAGTAAATTCAAATATACTAAAATAATTTAGTAAGTATAATATAATTATAAATATATCAAAGTTAATTTCATAATATAGTTTATAATCACGAAAAAAAAATTCGATTCTGAACAACCTATAGGTTGTATATTTTTTTTAATATTTAAATCTTTTGTTTATTAAATTATTTTCTCAATAACGACTTGGTCGCGTATAGTTGACCTAGTCATTTAATGTTATTAGCCTTCATAAATAAGATAATCATTCAAGAAAATTTAGATTTGCACCTTAAAACAAGACAAAAAATAAGTTGTTTTTAATGTAAAAACAAGAGATAAGTGAAGCAATATTTTGAGAGAAGGATCTAGAAATTAAAATAAATAAATCTTTTTTACCAAACTCCTCAGAGTATAGTATTTTCATCAGAACCACTCAACTCAAATGTATATTTTGTTTTGACTTTTGGAAATATATAGATTTTAATATTTGTAATAAAGTTTTACAATTTTACTTCATTTATATTGTAATAATGTAATTTGAACTTTAATTTTAAATTTGTCTGTTATTACAAATTTCATTACAGTCCAACTTTTTAATAACTTGTGATATTAAGAACAACATAACCAATAAAGCGCCTTAACTAATAAAACTAAATTTATTTATATTTTATAATACAAAAAAAATTCTCAAATTACTCGAGTACAAGGAACTCTTTTACTTTTTACTTATTTATTTTTTGCAGACAAAATTCGAATCACGCTATTTGAATTTAAGGTCATTGATTTATACCTTAAGAAATTTTTCGCTATCGGCAGTATAGGCACTGAAGAAAGCACGAACTTGTGAAAAAACTAAAATTAAATTAAGATTCAAAATTATATCGTTTGTTTTTAAAAAAATTAATAATTCAGTACAAAAGTTGACAAATTTATATGAAAGTTAATAAATCATGTATATTTTTTTTGGAGCCCACGGTATACGCCCACCTAACGTACTTACATAAGCCACATCAAATATTGGTGAATTTTCTATTTCCTGAAGGAGAAACTCATTCTAAGTTTTTTTTAAGTCATTCTGTGCCGTTTTATGAAGTTTTATGTCGTTAAAAAGTATCTGTGTGTATGTGAGCCAAAATTTATCTATTTTCCTAAGGAAAAATGCTGCTGCCTTAGTTTGTTCATCCCTTATTGTCTTAAAATCTTTTAGCTTAAATAAACTTATTTTGAAATTCAAGCAACTTAAATAAATGGTAATCAAACAATTCATAAATCGTGCAAATATTTGTAAAACTGACACGCGCTTTTAACCGCATCACTATGTATGTTTAGTCGTTGTTATTTAACTCGGTATTCTTACTTTCTTTTTGGGAATTCCCTCGTTTATATTCATTGTCAAATTGTCAATTTTTTAAATTGAATTCTTTGCACAGTTTCGCAATAAACCGAGTTTTCAGATCCATTTCGTAAGGTATTTTAAAATTGGAAATTCAAGATTTTATCGGGACTGTTACTTCCTAAAAATCTAAGAGTTCTAATGCGAAACGAATGAATCATTAATTCTTTGTTAATATTATAATCCATCATTTAAATCATGTCATCATTGTATGACTATATATTATCCAAATGCGTAAACTATACTATATATATTTTTTACTTCAAAAATACATATTTTTTTCATTGAAAATTTTAATCTGTTTTTTAACTTCCCGAAAAAAGTTTATGTTTTCTCCAGAAAATCTGACTTGCTATATTTATGTTTTCGAGTTTCAAAAAATGTATCAATTTTGATGGGTGGCGTGCTGATTAGTTTTTGGCAAAGGCAGGTCTAGCTGAAGATACAAAAAGTGCAATAAATGGCGATTTAGTTTTTGAGAGAACGGAGCGTTCAATTTAAATGATTAAAAGCACATTTTATTTGTATTGTCAAAATGAGGAACTAGAAAATTTATTTGTATTGTCGGAATGAAGAAAAAAGTAAAAAAAATACCATTTGGCGGACAAAAAATGATCATTTTCAAAAAATGATCTTTTAATAATAAGTACAAATATTATTTACATTTCTATGGGTTTTATAACAATGTTTACGCGTCAAACTCCGACGCGGCGCTTACGCGTTTCGATATCTCGTTTCTAAAACAACTACGCAGCGCGATTGCTTTGAGAAAAGTTTATAATTACTTAATTATAAAAAAATCTAATTATTAAGAAAGTCAAATTATTTTTAAAAAAATCAAAATTCCTAAAAATCTAATTTTTTCAAAGTGTTCACAAAATTTTAAAGAAATTTAAAGTGTTTGAAAAAGTTAATTATTGGTAGAGAAGATGCACTATTTATCCATATTATACTGTAATTATTATTTAATAATTATTAATTAATAATAGTAAGCATGTCACTAATAAATTGACTATATTCCAGTGAGGAATCTACTCCATTAGATAATAGTACACAAAAAAATCTGAAGTGATATGATTTTTATATTGTTTAATTATTTAAGGCTTTTAATCTGTTGTTCATACAGAGTTAATAAACATATGAATTTCAATATTTAAACTTTTTTTTTAAATTTTAATAAAAAGTGTTAGCGCTAATTGTCAGAATTATACTTCAAAATTATAGTTCGCATTGTTGATTGCTATCTATAATTCATATAGTTACTAATCAGATCAAGAGGTTAATAAATTAAGAGAAAACTTGCTGAGGTTTTTTTAAGCCTTTTCCCAGACCTCTTATCGTCTGTCGACGGTCCTGTTTATAATATTACTACCATAAACTCAAATTTTCAAAATTTTCGGCATAACAAAACCAATAATAGGATAAAATCCTGTCCTCTAACGGTATTCAGTAAGTGCAAAATTAACATGTTGACAAGTACCTTTATTATAATCTCATAGATTACGCGTTAGAAAATGATCACAAACGAAAATGTCATTTAAAATTATTCAAATATTATTTATTACGCCCTGGGGCAGAGGTAAAGTCGCTTGTCCGATTATATTTCAGTCGAATGTTTGTGCAAACTCTGTATTCATTCGAAATCATTTTATGACTTTGGCGCCAGTTTACAATAGGTACGGGTTGGATCCGTCTGGAGGGCAGAAAGGGTCGTATTCGGCTAGCTTTTTATAATGTGCAAACATTTTAAAATTATAGAATCAATTTATATATTGATAGCAATTCATAATTTTTGTTTGGGATAGTTGAGAGCAATAAGAGCAAATAAAATATTGTAAAATGGTCATTATGTGAAAATTGATCTAATTGCATTCTATTTTATAAGATAAGAAAGTAGAGCGGAGCCCAAAGTTTCGCGGATAGAAAGGTCCACCACCGATATCTCAAAAATAAATAAAGTTAAGAATTTTTTAACAACAATATTTGAAAGTAGATGGTAAAAGGTGTATAACCTGCCATAAACTTCATTACTACTACGTCTCTATCGGAAGATAAACGACAATTTTAGGATATTTTCTTTTGTTGTTAGTTTTTTTCAATATATATTGTAGTTTTTAAGTTAGATTCAACCTTTTTTTTATATAACCTCTATAAAAGCTTTCATGCGGGTAGGGTAAAAAGGACCATCTTACCCTGGCAAAGTTTAAAACATTATAAATTAGTAAATAAAAAAGTAAATTAAGTTAAAAAATAATTTTACAAGAGATAGGTTAAAAAAACATTTATTCCAACAGTATTTATGATTTTCTCTAATGTAATACCAGAGCAAGGTTATGTACAGTGTTATCTCTGTAAAAAATGTATCCATAAATTTTACACTTTGCATTGATTGAATAATGTAGCTATATTATTACGTAAAATTCCTCTATAATTTAAATTAAGAAATTGGTCCTGTTTTCCTGTGGTTGCTCCATTTTACCCCGCCTACGGGGTAAAAAAAATCAGGTGGCAAATTTAAAAAAAAATAGCAAAAAAATACCTTTCTACAATTCTGCATTTATTAAATATAGTGAGGTAGTTATTCATTTGATATGTGTTATTTGTTGTCATATAATTGGTTTAGTTTTCACAATATAATTGCTCAAAGACAATTGGACCTTCGTGCCCCACCTTACCCCATATTATTTTCCCCAGTTCTTTATTTTTTGTATTTTTTTTATTTCATATTTTGTCATTTTATATGCGAATTAAAATTAATTTGTATTTGTAATTAAAATTTATCAAGATTCATTAGATTTGATAAATTATCTCATTTTTCTTTGTGAAATTGGTTTAGTTTTTACAATATAATTGCTTTAAGACAAATTGGTCCTTTGTGCCCCCCCTACTCTATATAATTTTTTGCAGTTCTATATTTATTGTATAGTTTTATTTAATATTTTGACATTTTATACACGAATTAAAATTAATTTGTATTTGTACTTAAAATCTACCAAGATTTTTAGATTTAAAAAGTATCTTAATTTTCTTTGTGTAAATGCATTGGTTACGACCAAAATATATGTATATGGCTAAGTTTTGTAAATGAAGGAGGCCAATAAATAGAATAAAAATAGTGAATGGCATCGTGCCTTAAGGCAAACTGCTGGAATTTCCCGTACTGTAACGAAATGTTTGAGGAATTTTAAATGCTTTCAAGTAGATTATTATAAATATTGTAACATTGTCCAATATTTATAAGAATTATATAAACTGAATTTCAAAGTTAAAATTATTTGTTTGAAGTATATTAGAACTTTAGTCAGAATTAAAATTAAAATCTGAATTATTGGATCTGCCTTTGCCGAAAGCTAATCAGCACATCTCCCTATCAATAGGAATCGAATGTTTTTTGAACCATTCAAATCGGTTGTTTTAAATTAAACGTACAATATCGCCTCGTCAGAAAAGAAATGAAAACCTGTATCAATTGTGGGTAGTAGAGACTCTTTTTTTTAATGACCAGGATTAATTTATCTTTAGTTTCAATTTAAAAAATATTTTAAAAAAAACAAGAAAAAATATATAAACATTCAAACAGCTAGTGTTTTTTTATTTTATAATTGATTTTATTAAGCGTTTAACTAAATAACTTTTGCCAACAAAATTATATTTTTGATCACGCAGTAAAAGTATGCTGATTATTATTTATATAAATATACTACTAAAACAATATTGAAACTAAACCAATGTATGTTAATTTGATCATTTGCATTGCATTTACATATTTTATGCATTTATCGACAATTGTACGTGGTTAGTTCAACAAAAACATAACAGATAAATAAAAATGGAAAGAATTTTTGATGGGAAATTTTAAAATTCGTACAATTGGGTAATGTAAACAATTTATGGTAATTGCAGTTCAAACTTCGAATATTCATGTGTTTAATAATATTTCATTATTATGTAAGGATAATTGCAAAAGAAAATATTATCAAAATATGGAAAATACACATACATTAAATTATTTATACATTAAGTTGTTATGACAAATTTTGTTAAATCCAAAGAATATTATTGACTTGGGATAAATATTAAAAATCTTACAATATTTTTATACCAACATTGATCAAATTGTGAAGACTATATAATTAAATGTCTATAATTTAAAAAGCAATTATTACATTTCGTATTTAATTTTAATAATACACATTCAATCATTTTATAAAATAAAAAAATGTAACAAATTTCCTAAATAAGGGAAGATGGTCTGCATGAACACATCTAGTATACGAATGTGTTATTTGATTTGATCTAGATATCATGCAGTTAAAGGATCAAATAAATTTTTTATTTTTTTTTAAATAACTAGTATATGAAGTTTAAAACATTTTTAGTATTATTTATATACATGTACATTCATGTGTCTGAACATACTAACCACCCTCGAAACACTTCCAAATTTTAACTGCTTTGGTTTTCTTTTTTGCAAATGCTAATGATAATTCTTGTTATTGAGAAAAGAGAGAAATTAATCCAGAAAATGGTCTAATTCAATTTCCACAAGTTGTCATCATTGTTCTAAACTAAGTGCTTTAAATTTTATCCATTTTATTAATAATAATTAAATCTTATGAATTATTTAATTATTAATTAACGACAATGGGTTATATACCAGTTATTAATATATTATAATTATATTCTTCAGTTTAATATTTGAAGTTAGTCGTCAGGAAAGTAACCCGAACATTTCAAACTTAATTTCATGGAATTACACAGATAATTTTTCCTTTACGATCGGATTTTTTTCTGATTTCTAATTTCCGATACATTCTTGAACACTTTCTTACTTAATTGACCTATTTTAATGAGCAATATTTAAGTAAAAAGTAAATTAAAATTAACTTGTTTCAAATTATTGTGCATTTTTAGACGGCAACTAAAAACATGGAGATTAGTATGGCAATACTAGGTTTTCTTTAAATTTTTTGGGTATAAAATAAATTTACTATATGAAAATGAATACATTTTTATGAATTTTATCAAAAATATGACAAATATGGGCATAGCAAAATTTCATGGCCATAGAGAAAAAATTAAAAATGAAAGAAATGTTTGAAAACCATCATTATTACATGTAATTCATGTCATTAATAACGTTTGTAGTATAGTTTAGAACTTTTAATAGGTTTATTCCTATTATAACATACATTGGTTTATTGTAGAGATTGCTATTTAGTTATATGCTCATTAAGACAACAAATTTAAAATAATTTGTTGATCTATCTATTAATTTTAGCGCTATGTATCCAAGACTCTATTTTTATTATTTTTTATCAACATAATAAAACAAACGAAAATTTATAGAAACTTTTGTGTAGAATACACATTCTAAACAAATCAACGAAAATAAATTTGATATTTTATAATCTTAGCATAAAAATATGTCTGATTGCCCGCCGTATTTTATAGTATCAATATTTCTATCAATTAAGAGTTTTATTACAAACATTATTAAATTTATTTCTTTGGAAAAACCTAAAATGCTTTAGCAATTAGAACCGTGTTATAAAAATCATATCGATGCCTATATAACTGTTGAAACTTTCTTAAGACATAAATCCGGTTTATAAAGCATGCATTCTTTAAATGTTGAAACCTATTTGTCTACTTTAAGGGAACATAACAATTAAATATTA